>NC_064931.1:505570146-506170146 GCF_023897955.1 Schistocerca gregaria | reverse complement strand
ATGGATTTAAAGAGCAGGAGAAGAAGAGTATCAATGCTTATTACATGTTTGAGTGGCTTAAATCTAAAAATTTGATTGAGATTCTTCTTTAAATTTCTAGCAAACTTACAGAAGAGTGCCATAATTTGAACGCAGTTGACTATTATTTGTTCCCCAAACAGCGGATGCCATTTTGTGTAATATTTCACGCGGGTGTCACAAACATCAAGTGTTTCAAAATGATATGTTTAGTCCTATGTATGATTATTGTGAAACACATTTTAATTTGAATGGAGACTGTCAGATTGATGGAACTCCTCCAATTAAACTGCACTGCAAGAGTTGTAATAGTTGTTCTCTTTAAATGGCGCACTTTTTCTCCTTGAAGCAATGTTCAGTCATTATAGCTTAGCCATTTGGGGGTATAATAGTAACGAAACTACTTTCCATTTTAGTGCATTTGTCCACTGAATGTGTTACAATGACTGTGCGTCTTGACCTGTCATATACGGCCTACATAGGTAGATGTTTCTTCCGAAACTACTCATTACTGAACATGTATATATCATACTTGATGCAATGTGTATTTTGGTGAAAAGTAAAAATGTATGTAATTCTATATCAGCATAAAGTAGTGATGACGCTGGTGCGTTACACATACTACTTACTGAAGCACAGCATGTACTGAAATTAGTAACAAGGACTCTCCCTGAAGTGTTCAGCCAGATAAGCTTTGTAAGTGCATTACATACATTTGAGAAACATCCATGCACGCACTCCCACCTCGAAGACACTCATGCACCACATTCTGGATAGCCGAGCTAGCACGAATCAAGTTTCTGATAGTAGATTCTTGAAAGTGAGTTTTCGCTGTTTTAACTGAACTTGGGTCCTCCCCAAAACATATTCTATGACAATCTATTAGAACTGCAGGCATTTTAGCACTGAACATTGATGTTATTGCTGAATTCCTACATAATTCATACCATTCACGATCGCAAAGCACTACTTTCATTCCACTAAATTGAAGGTTTTTCGAACATTGACATTACTTTGAATTGAGGACATGCCTACAGCCACATATTTACTGCCATAAATGTTCAATTTGTAGGGTACAGAATAACAAGAGTGAATCATAATGTGGTAGCAGCTTGATGAGTAGTGCCAGTGTTGATGATAGCTTAAACTCAAAGAGCAGTTATAGTTGTTGTAAGTTCTGCTGCTCTGATACGTCAGGTAGCCTACCAGTGTGCTGATGTGTCTTGACAAGTGGTGGTGGTGGTGCAGTCACTGGAAGCTCGAACAGCTGCATGTCCTGTTCTGGTATATCAGGTATGTCTTCCGCATTCTGCTGTGGTTGTGGTCGAGTGGACACTGGAACGTCAAACGGTTGTTATGCATACTGCTCTGCTGCATCAGGGAGCCATTTGTGCTGGGGGGAGGGGGGGGGAATAATAATAAATCCTAACACACATGTGCACAATCACCAAAACAATGAGCAATGAGAGGAAAGATACTAACATTATAATATTTAATTCTGTCTGGTGGCAGTGGCTGATATCAGCTGATGCTTCATAATGATGATGATGACTGACTGATGTACACAGCACGAATGCTGATTCGGTCTGATAATATCCAAATCAGAGGAGGTAGTAGGCAACTACAGCCCCATACACATTGGAAAAACTATTTTTTGAATGATACAGGAGGAAGTCTTAGATGGTCATTTTGGAATATGAATTGTAGTAATTAAGATTAAGATATCTTGAAAATGTGGCTGGTAGGCATTTTGAATAATAAATTATAGTCACTAAGATAAAGGTGGCATAAATACAGAGGCAACCATTTTGTGTCATCACTTACAGAAGTTAAGAAAAGGCAGGTAGTAAATAATATTCATTAAGGTGATTGGCACAATGTAGTTTTCCCAGCACTCCTTACCAGTAGGATAACGCCCCTTTGCATTTTCCACCATTTATATTTCATTCAATCGACCTAGAAGGGAGGGGGAGGGGGAATAGGCAGGAGGAGGGGTGATAGGGAACGGTGACAGGTGACCTCGACAGTGAGTGGCGAGGAGGAGATGTAACCTTGAAAATGTCAGATGGTGTTCTTTACATGAGGGAATCAATGAGTCCTTTGTTTCTGTCCTCTCTTTGGTTTGCCACTCACATTGATTGGCTGTTTTGTTTTAGTGGCTGGTAGCATACTGGGCTGCCATTGGGAGATCTTAATATATATGTGCTGAGATTTCTCAGTGGCTCATATCGAAAAATTGGCTGGGCATAAGGAGGAGCTGATAAATGTGACTGGGAGCTAAAATACTGGGTTGTGATTGAGTAATCTAGGCATTGAGTGCTGACATAGAAACTATCTCATTCGCCTAGAAAGGCACCAGGCTCAGGAGAAGGGAAGGGAGTGGGATGGGACATAATATCATCCCACTGGCAGCACCTCTGCCACCAAGGCCCTGGAAAGCCGACCGTCCAATGTCGTATTTGATCTTGAGTCATCATTGCACTTCTACGTGATCCCAACCACGTGTGTGACAACATGCACTGAGGGGAGAAAAATCACATCAGCAAGAAGGAGTTGTACGACGTAACCGAAAGTTGGTAGGCGTGTTTCTACATCTGTGAGATGATGCCTATTCAAATTTGGCACCAGTCGCATTAGACTGGCGGAAGTAGTGCCAATATGAAGATTCAAATCAGGTTTGCTTTAAATACACACTATAACAATCGTGAGCGCTAGTTACGTTTAAGGTTGGACGTGCAGAGTTGGTGTTAGGCAAGAATATCTTTATGGCAGTAATTACGCCAATATCATCACCTCACTTAGTTTGTACGAGGTGTGTGTAATAGGGCTACGAGAAGCCACATGTTCCTTCTGCGATACTGTAGAAAAAGTTGGCAGGAATGTAGCTGCTGTGCCTCCGGACGGTCACACGGCACTACCGAGAAGGAAGATGGTTCAAATGGTTCAGAGCACTATGCGACTTAACTTCTGAGGTCATCAGTCGCCTAGAACTTAGAACTAATTAAACCTAACTAACCTAAGGACATCATACACATACATGCCCGAGGCAGGATTCGAACCTGCGACCGAAGCGGTCGC
Organism: Schistocerca gregaria; assembly: GCF_023897955.1. Classification (NCBI taxonomy): domain Eukaryota; kingdom Metazoa; phylum Arthropoda; class Insecta; order Orthoptera; family Acrididae; genus Schistocerca; species Schistocerca gregaria. Next base: position 506,167,050 of record NC_064931.1, on the reverse strand, counting down.
CCGGTTCCAGACTGTAGCGCCCAGAACCGCACGGCCACTCCGACCGGCGAAGGAAGATGTTTGGCGCATGGCTCTGGCGTATCGTACTGCACCAGCAGCTGGAATTTGAGCAGCAATTGGCACCACAGTAACACAACGAACTGTTAAAAATCGGTTACTTCAACGACAGCTCAGAGCCAGTTGCTCTGCAGCGTGCATTCCCCTTACTCCAAACCAACGCCATTTGTGACCTCAGTGGTGTCAAGCGAGAGCTCATCGGAGGGCAGGGTGGTGGTCTGTTGAGCTTTCTGATGAAAGTTGGTTCTACCTTTGTGCCAGTGATATCCCTGTGTTGGTTAGTTGGAGGCCAGTTGAGGGCCTGCAGCCAACTTACCTGCTTACTGGACACACTGGACCTGCACCTGGAGTTACGCGGTTATGGTCTATGGTGCAGTATAGTATGACAGCAAGATCACTCTCGTGGTTATCCTACGTACCCTGACTGCAAAGTTGTACATCAGTCTGGTGATTCGACCTGTCATGCTGCCATTTATGAACAGTATTCCAGGAGGTATTTTCCTACAAGATAACGTTCGCCGACATACTATTGTTGTCGCGCAACTTGCTCTACACAGTCTCGACATGTTGCCCTGGCATGCTCGATCACCAGACATGTCTCCAACCGAGCACATTTCGGACATCTTGGAACGACAACTACAGCGCCATCCACAAACAGTATTAACTGTCCCTGTGTTGACTGACCAAGTGCAACAGGCAAGAAAATTCATCTCACAAACTGACATCCTGCACGTTTGCAGCACAATGTATGCACGTTTGCATTCTTGCATTAACAGTCTGCCTGTTGCACTTGTTATTGATGTACCAGCATTTAATATTTACAATGGCTTATCTGGGACATACTTTAACCAATTATTTTCTAATGTTAATCACCTAAATATGTTACCTAGACGAATGTATTCCTAAAATTTAATTATTCTACATTATTTATTTTCTGGTTTTGCGACCTTTTCCGTCAGTGTGCCTATATTGAGTAGCCCAATTAATGAGGACCTCAATGGGTCGAATACGGGAGAAAATCGTGTAGTCGCAAACTTTTGTACAGTTGTACGAGGGAGTGTACAATACACTAAACATTCCCACCGGCGGAGTATGCATGTGCAGGTTGGGGGGGGGGGGGGGGGAGGGTTGTATAAGCTCACTTTTTTTTCCATTGAATAACTCGAGAAGCCCAGCTTATAGAGAAAATGCTTCAAAGCACAAACTTAAACTACATTAAAGTTCCCTTAAGAAATCCTACTTATTTTTTCTCTAGGACTCATTGTTTCAGCGTTGTAGGAGATTGAAGAATCGCACATTATTAATAACCTAATAATGTTTAAATGGTACAAAATTAGTGTTTATTTTTAAGTGAAGAGGATGAAACAAATATTAAAATATGTGTACCACATATAACTGCAGAAGAAACGTGTTATGGGATAAACTGTGTTCTGAGGGTGTATGGCGGACGGGGGGTATGGGGCTATAGAGGGTAGATACCTAATGGATGATAGGTCACGGGATCGCGGTCATGGACTTCTCTCCTTCATAGGTCTCCAAACTGAAGAGCGAACAGCTGATTCCGCATTCTATATACCCCACTAGGTCACAAGAAGCAACTACAGGGTGCTTCACAAAGTTATGCCGAACCTCCGCAGCGCGCGTTTTCAGTCACTGGCGTCTCTCTGTGCAGACACGCCCAGAGGGCAACAAAGTCCATGAACTCTACATGGAATACGGATATGAGTTACTAATAATACTAACGTAAGGAATACATAAGAATCTACGTAAATCTCTGTAAACTGTTCTATACTGCTAGAGCGCAAATCGACTATTAGGCATCCTGTACAGCAGCTGTACCTCTTTTATGGGAAAGACAACTTTCTCCACCACGAGTGCAGCTCGCTTTTTATTTTGTAGACAGACTATACCCCCCTATAATTTCCTGTCCAGTTCTCTTATGTGAGTAGAAAAATGGTTCTAATGGCTCTGAGCACTACGGGACTTAACATCTGAGGTCGTCAGCCCCTAGAACTTAGAACTACTTAAACCTAACTAACCGAAGGACATCACACAAATGCATGCCCGAGGCAGGATTAACAAGGCAAAAATTTCACAAACTTCTTACTCACTCCACTGTACAGTACTTCGCGCTCTGATATTAAGTGGATGCAGTGGGTAGCAACGAGCGACAAAGAACCAGTGCGCGCGAAATTTAAAAGCTGTACGTTCGGAAGTTTATAAGTACGTATTGTCAGAATTACCGCCCAAATTTTCACTCGGGATCGATTGCTGGGGCTGATATCTTGCAAGTGTGCCCTTAAAATTTGAGGCCGAGTTGGTGGTTTCCTTGCCAGTGCAGCCCACTCTACAGCTGTCAGCAGTTCCTGAACGGGAGAGATTTATGCAGTCTACCAACACCACAATTAATGGTGAGAGAAGAGCGGTAACGTTCTGGCCATTCATTAATTCACCACAAAGTGACACAATTACATGGCTTCACCATACGTTGTCAACGATAGGTAGCAGCAAGGTGCCACGTTTGCGAATCTAATCACTTTCCTGCCAGTACTACAGAGGTCATTGACACCATGACATTTACAAATTATACACTTCTTAGCCATTGTTTATAGAAACTATTTTACACAAAATCTCACATAACAACGACGAGTAATTCTCGTTTAATAAACTGAGAGTGAGTCCATTATATGAACACAAGATCTGCTCACAGAAAAGAGCTGGACAGGAAGCTGACATGTAGGATGACTAAGAATCAATTTCCCTTCCCTTCTAGCAGAACATGGTGCACAGATGTACGTAGATTCTGTTCATATGTGTCAGTCGCATTAATATTACTGGTAACTCAGATCTGTATTCCATCGCACACCATGAAAAATAAATACCCTCCGAGCTTGTTTGCGCGCCGTGTCGACAGCGATACATCTTCAAACAACAACATCTTTATTGGAGATTTTAGGCATAGGTTTTAATGTCAAAAAATAATTTGTTCAAGTGAAAAGGCTTGTGTATATGGTTCAAATGGCTCTGAGCATTATGGGACTTAACAGCTGAGCTCAACAGTCCTCTAGAACGTAGAACTACTTAAACCTAACTAACCTGAGGACATCACACACACATTCATGTCCGAGGCAGGATTCGATCCTTTGACCGTAGTGGTCGCGCAGTTCCAGACTGAATCGCCAGACTGAATCGGCCACTCCGGCCGGCGCTGGCGTATACTATATGCTTGTAGCTAATGCACTGGGTCTTTTTTGTGATAGGTTGTCACTAGTTGTTACTGCTTACTGTCGTTTTATGAGCGTACGGTAGTGATTCTGTTAATATTTAGTGGTTTGCAAATGTGGTGTACGGTATGTATTTCCACTTTTAAGTGCTTTAGGTTTTGAGAGTATCTTACGCTACACTTTATGCTTTTCTTTCACTCGAGTGCTGAGTGACTGTCATCGAAAGTTAATTGCCGTACTTCCGCACAAGTTTAAATATATACAGCAAAATAGAGTGTTTATAACTTGCTTTCCAAGGTCACGACGAATTATCTCGAGTATGTAACAGAACGTTTCTCGTATTACCTCATATATTCCTAACTTGTCTGGTTATTCCGATAACTGAGGACATAGTGTATAGCACTCGCCCGTTCTTTACGACACAAGGAAGCTCATTGACATCCATTCGGCGTCTTTTTAATTAGCAGAAGCAGCTATGCAGCACTCGTATCCAAGCACAGAGGTGTCGTGGTATCCACCAAACAGAAATGCTAAATTGTGTTTATATACATGGTGTCACAGAAATGTTGCGACAGACTTCGAGAGGTTACCTTGAGCAACAAATCGAGGATGGAAACCGGTGTCTGGAAACGACAACCGACGACGCTCGTAGTGTCCAAGTTATGGGAGCCGACGCCGACCATCAGACCACCCCGTCGGCAGAAAACGTGATTTCGTAGGCTAATGGATCTCGGCTGAATGTTTCGCAATATTCTTTGTTACTCAGTGATCGCTAATGATGGCCAGGATCACCAGAAAGGCGTTGTCTCTTATGACTGTGATGTTCTGTTGTCTTGGTGGATGACGGTTTCGGACACGGGTTTCCATTGCGGTTTATTTTTCTCCTGTATACCGAAAAACATTGGAGATTTTAGAAGTTACCGGGAGAAAAATAAACTGCAGATGGAAACCCGTGTCCGAAACTCCACTTCTGACGCAAAAGAGGATCGCATTCATAGGAGACAATACCTTTCTACGCAGGTCTTCTCCACTGGTGATCGTGGCAGTCATTCACGATCACTGAATAACAAAGAACACTGCAAGACAAGCGGTCTACGGTCCGTCAGGGTACAAAATCACTTTTGCTGCCGAAAGGGTGGCCTCGTAACAGGCGCCAGCCCCTACAACTTCGACGTTCTGTTGCGTCGATGGATGACAATTCCGGACACGGGTTCCTATCCCCGATTATTTCCTCAAGACACCCTCTATAATCTCTCGAAGTTTGTGGCAACATTTCTGGGAACTTGTAGAATGTTATCATTACGAAGAGGTTAAGATATCAATTTAAAGTTACCAACATGTGTTTAACACTTAATCTACGTTCGAACAGTTATCAGAGAGCCTCATAAATAAGCCCTTATGAAGAACATTGCTGACTTTAAAAATTTGCGTCATGTTTGGCACGAAAATACTGAGTTGGTAGTTGCTTGCCAGGTGTGTGGAAAGAACGACATAATTTGAATTTTGTTGTGTGGCAGAGTGTAATGGCAGCGCCCATGTTTAAACTTTACTCTGACTGATACATAAGCGGTGCCGGAAGAAGCAATAAACAATAAAGGGTACTTAAACTGACCACCTTTTCTTAATTTACTTCTATTAATTTTGCAAAACCCATTAAGTAAAATTTCTGCAGAGCTGCTATTTCAAACCTGGTGATACCTACTAACCGTTTTCTGCTTCTACGAGATCGTCAAGAACAAAGCAAAGCATATTGCGCCTCCTGTTTTCATGGGTATAATGAAATCTGTAATGCTGAACGCACGTCGATGTGGCGGCACACGCAAAATACTCCGAGATTTCGAAAGGATGTCACAATCTGTAAGGTTTTACTGTCTGATGAACAGCGTAACAGACAAGGACACGCAGTGCCGCCAACGTATGTCAACTCGTATGTGACTCTCCTGTAGGCCTACTACACAGGAAACAAATAGTGAAATACCAAATAGCCCAAAGTCAGAAGTTAACTAAAGATGAGTTTTAAGCAAAGAAGGTATAGCAAATAGATGAGTTTTCTTCAACCAGGAAACGTAGAAGGAAAATAGCTATCTCGGAGTATCACAGCCAGTACTGATAATATTCTTCGTGAAGACTGCTTCTTTATGACATGATGTGGAGCTCGTAAACGGATTTACTGACTGATTTGCAGTTTTATTTTTCACACAATGTTTAAAGCTCTTCACGAATGACACTTGCTTTTGTACATCCTGTCATCGCAATATCAGTGAATGATAATAATGATGATAAAAACGAGATACTGTAGTTTGAGTATTTCTGACACATTAGAATTAATAGCCTGAAACGTTCCCTTAGAAAAATTATAAATGAATGTGATTAAACTGACACACAATATTTTTAGCGCAACGCAATCTGACTTTCAAAAATCCCTACAAAAGAATGGCCCTGACTAACAATAACCTATACCTTTCATGAATCACTTACCTCACAAAAATCTTCGTTACTCGAACTACTGCAATACAGCGAGCGCCAGTATTGCCAGCTACATAAAAGATTCTAATTAGTGAAGGCACTAACTACTGATAGCCATAGTCAGCAAATGAAAGATTTTGATAGAGAACAAACAATATATATATATATATATATATATATATATATATATATAATCAGTTCATGACATACAGACTTACAAATTTAATAGTGTTCAAAAGTATATGACATACAGACTTACAAATTCATTCTCTCTGATGGACACACGTCCAGATCATCCGCTCTCAAAACTCCGCCATCTCCTCCCCACATCCACCACTGCTGGCGCCTCACATCCAACTGCGCAACGCTACGCACTGTTAACAGCCAACTGCCCAACACTACAATAGCGACTAACAGCACAGTCAGTGATTTTCATATAGAGCGCTACGTGGTGTTGCCAACATAAAAACCTAAACAACCTACTTACAAGGTGTTTACATGGAGTTCGATGCATTAGCTGTCGGACAGTAAACTACCGATAGTAAATAGTATTTCAAGGTTATCACAACATATCGAAAAGATGGGCGTTCATTGTGCTGCTAAGGCACCGATAATGATAACTTCAGTAGTGAACGACAAAGACCCCTAAGAATATTTCTTTATCGGTATTAACAGGATTTTATGTCTACTTGCGAACCATGTTGTGTTTTAATGTAGTCCTCGTAACTCCATTAACGAGGAACCTCTTGAGTGCCAGGTCGCAAAAGACCAGTGATGTTTACGGCATTCGACGCCCCACATATTGTCAACTATGCAACCACAATATTGGCTCCTAATGGCAATAAGGCGCGGGTCAGCAGGTAGCCAATGGTGAGCACAGCATAAAGCTGCGGAGGGCAGTTGAACTGCTGAGTCGACGAGAAACTCTCAACAGTGCTACAGTACTAGTGGTGTTGATACAAAGCAGAGCAAGGGCAACAATAAAAAAGCAAACATCGCATTATAGCGTTTCTGCAAGATGAATAAATGAAATATGTGATGTATACGCTCGACTGTGCGAACGCTTACATGAGGAGTACAATGATGACGATACATGCTTAAAAAGAGAAAGTGATAATGAAACAGTTGTCGAACCATGTAGTTCATCATCCTTATCGGACAGGGAACCACAAATCCCGTCTCCAACGAAACGTAGTAAAAGACAATTGTTGTCCAAGGTGCGGGAACTTAACATACTTACGTACACGGACGATCACCCGCAAAATAGAAAAAAATAATTGTGAACAAGTTTCGAGTAAGTCCGCAGCAATCTGACTGTGTTGCGCACAGGAAAAACCACATACACTCCTGGAAATGGAAAAAAAACACATTGACACCGGTGTGTCAGACCCACCATACTTGCTCCGGACACTCCGAGAGGGCTGTACAAGCAATGATCACACGCACGGCACAGCGGACACACCAGGAACCGCGGTGTTGGCCGTCGAATGGCGCTAGCTGCGCAGCATTTGTGCACCGCCGCCGTCAGTGTCAGGCAGTTTGCCGTGGCATACGGAGCTCCATCGCAGTCTTTAACAATGGTAGCATGCCGCGACAGCGTGGACGTGAACCGTATGTGCAGTTGACGGACTTTGAGCGAGGGCGTATAGTGGGCATGCGGGAGGCCGGGTGGACGTACCGCCGAATTGCTCAACACGTGGGGCGTGAGGTCTCCACAGTACATCGATGTTGTCGCCAGTGGTCGGCGGAAGGTGTACGTGACCGTCGACCTGGGACCGGACCGCAGCGACGTACGGATGCATGCCAAGACCGTAGGATCCTACGCAGTGCCGTAGGGGACCGCACCGCCACTTCCCAGCAAATTAGGGACACTGTTGCTCCTGGGGTATCGGCGAGGACCATTCGCAACCGTCTCCATGAAGCTGGGCTACGGTCCCGCACACCGTTAGGCCGTCTTCCGCTCACGCCCCAACATCGTGCAGCCCGCCTCCAGTGGTGTCGCGACAGGCGTGAATGGAGGGACGAATGGAGACGTGTCGTCTTCAGCGATGAGAGTCGCTTCTGCCTTGGTGCCAAAGATGGTCGTATGCGTGTTTGGCGCCGTGCAGGTGAGCGCCACAATCAGGACTGCATACGACCGAGGCACACAGGGCCAACACCCGGCATCATGGTGTGGGGAGCGATCTCCTACACTGGCCGTACACCTCTGGTGATTGTCGAGGGGACACTGAATAGTGCACGGTACATCCAAACCGTCATCGAACCCATCGTTCTACCATTCCTAGACCGGCAAGGGAACTTGCTGTTCCAACAGGACAATGCACGTCCGCATGTATCCCGTGCCACCCAACGTGCTCTAGAAGGTGTAAGTCAACTACCCTGGCCAGCAAGATCTCCGGATCTGTCCCCCTTTGAGCATGTTTGGGACTGGATGAAGCGTCGTCTCACGCGGTCTGCACGTCCAGCACGAACGCTGGTCCAACTGAGGCGCCAGGTGGAAATGGCCTGGCAAGTCGTTCCACAGGACTACATCCAGCATCTCTACGATCGTCTCCATGGGAGAATAGCAGCCTGCATTGCTGCGAAAGGAGGATATACACTGTACTAGTGCCGACATTGTGCATGCTCTGTTGCCTGTGTCTATGTGCCTGTGGTTCTGTCAGTGTGATCATTAACAGTGCGTCTAGAGATCGCAGATAATAGAGAAACGAATTTTCTAGTTTCTGAAACGAGAGTGACAGCTGCAGTTTATTATTCCAAAAGTGGCGTTGTATTAAAGTAATTAAGTAATCGTACGATACCGTATTGGGACCAAATAGTAACACATGTGACTATCTGAAATGACATCTCGAAGCTCCGAGTATTGCTAAAAAGATACGCTTAGTCATTAACTCTGAGCAGGTGATATAAAACGTAGGTCAACAGACAAAAACTTCGGTGGTTTGTGTTCTGCCCTTATCACATTTTCGTTGAATTTCAAACACTGCCCACAATGTTTTTGCTAGGGCAATGAAAAAGATATATGTAATTTTAATAACACTGAAGGATGGCAAACAGTACGAAGAAATCATTGAAGGCATCCATGATCTTGTTCCGTAACCATGAAAAAACGTGAATAATAATAAAAGAAACAGGGAACTGTGTAGCACCAAACAAATTTCTCGAAGACGTATGTGTACAAACGGAAATGTGGTCGTTATTTCTTATTTTTCAGTAACGGCAGAAAAAATAAATTGCGCTTTTAGCAACGTTCAGGGGCTTTATATGCTGCCGCATCCATCTGTATCATAGCCTAAAGTGTACCGACAGCACCCCGGTTGGTAGTGTGAGACATCATGTTCAAAAAATTTTAACATATCCATTAAACTCAAAAGTAACATACACTAAAGGAACTACTAGCCCGCCTGTTTAGCCGAGCGGTCTAACGCACAGCTTTTCAGAGTGGAAAGGAGCGCCTGGTCCCCGACACGAATCCGCCCGCCTGACTTGTGTCGAGGTCCGATGAGCCGGCCAGTCTGTGGATGGTTTTTGGGCGGTTTCCCATCTGCCTCGGAGAATGCAGGCTGGTTCCCCTTATTCCGCCTCAGCTACACTATGTCGGCGATTGCTGCGTACACAAGTCCTCCACGTTCGCGTACACCACCACGCGGTAGTCGTCGTGGGGTGTGGACCACTGCGACTGCGGCGGGGACGGAGTCTCTCCGTCGTTTCTGGGTGCTCAGTTAACATACAACATACAAAGGAACTATTACGCTCTCCAGTCAGGTTAATGTGACCATCTGCCAAAAGCCTGAATAACACCTTTTTCAGCGCGGACCGCTGCGAAACGTGCAAAGGTTCTGGAAAGTACCGACAGGCATTTGGAGCCATGCCGACTCCATTGGTGTGGCCAACTGTACTAGGTTTCTCGATTGAGGATCGGTGATGCGAACAGCTCGATTGAGGTGGTCTCACAGATTCTCGATTGCATTTAAATTCGAGTTGTTTGGTGGGCAGGGAATTACACTAAATTCATCCTGGTGTTCTACAAACCGTGCACGTATACTGAGGGCCATGTGACTCGTTGCATTGTCCTGCTGCTAGATGCCATTTGATGTGTGATGGACTAGCCGGCCGAAGTGGCCGTGCGGTTCTATTCGCTGCAGTCTGGAACCGCGAGACCGCTACGGTCGTAGGTTTGAATCCTGCGTCGTTCATGGATGTGTGTGATGTTCTTAGGTTAGTTAGGTTTAACTAATTCTAAGTTCTAGGGGACTAATGACCTCAGAAGTTGAGTCCCATAGTGCTCAGAGCCATTTGAACCATTTTTTTGTGATGGATTTGTTCCCCAAGAATAGATGCATACTTGTCTTGATCCATCTACATCTACATGACTACTCTGCAATTCACATTTAAGTGCTTGGCAGAGGGTTCATCGAACCACAATCATACTATCTCTCTACTGTTCCACTCCCGAACAGCGAGCGGGAAAAACGAACACCTAAACCTTTCTGTTCGAGCTCTGATTTCTCTTTTTTATTTTGATGATCATTCCTACCTATGTAGGTTGGGCTCAACAAAATATTTTCGCATTCGGAAGAGAAAGTTGGTGACTGAAATTTCGTAAAAAGGACTCGCCGCGACGAAAAACGTCTATGCTTTAATGACTTCCATCCCAACTCGTGTATCATATCTGCCACACTCTCTCCCCTATAACGTGATAATACAAAACGAGCTGCCCTTTTTTGCACCCTTTCGATGACCTCCGTCAATCCCACCTGGTAAGGATCCCACACCGCGCAGCAATATTCTAACAGAGGACGAACGAGTGTAGTGTAAGCTGTCTCTTTAGTGGACTTGTTGCATCTTCTAAGTGTCCTGCCAATGAAACGCAACCTTTGGCTCGCCTTCCCGACAATATTATCTATGTGGTCCTTCCAACTGAAGTTGTTCGTAATTTTAACACCCAGGTAGTTAGTTGAATTGACAGCCTTGAGAATTGTACTATTTATCGAGTAATCGAATTCCAACGGATTTCTTTTGGAACTCATGTGGATCATCTCACACGTTTCGTTATTTAGCGTCAACTGCCACCTGACACACCATACAGCAATCTTTTCTAAATCGCTTTGCAACTGATACTGGTCTTCGGATGACCTTACTAGACGGTAAATTACAGCATCATCTGCGAACAACCTAAGAGAATTGCTCAGATTGTCACCCAGGTCATTTATATAGATCAGGAACAGTAGAGGTCCCAGGACGCTTCCCTGGGGAACACCTGATATCTCTTCAGTTTTACTCGATGATTTGCCGTCTATTACTACGAACTGCGACCTTCCTGACAGGAAATCACAACTGAGACGATACCCCATAAGCCCGCAGCTTGATTAGAAGTCGCTTGTGAGGAACGGTGTCAAAAGCTTTCCGGAAATCTAGAAATACGGAATCAACTTGAGATCCCCTGTCGATAGCGGCCATTACTTCGTGCGAATAAAGAGCTAGCTGCGTTGCACAAGAGCGATGTTTTCTGAAGCCATGCTGATTACGTGTCAATAGATCGTTCCCTTCGAGGTGATTCATAATGTTTGAATACAGTATATGCTCCAAAACCCTACTGCAAACCGACGTCAATGATATATCCATAGTGCTTTCCAGAATGACTAGATTACCCAGCGAATGCCACGGAAACATTTCCAAGGCCAAAACGATTCCTCCTGCGGCCTGGACCTTCCGATGATAGTTGGAGGGTGCCTGCTTTCAGATGTTTCACGCCCTACGCGTCAACAGCCATCAGTCTAATGGAGCAAAAACGTGATTTATCTGAAAATTCCACCTCTCGCCACTGAGTGAACGCCCAGTTACGTCCGATGTACAGCGGTCTGCTTGGGTGTATCAACCACGCGCCTACTACGGAGGCCCATACGCAGTAACGTTCGCTAAAGGGTCGTTGAGGAGACATTGTTGGTAGCTTATTGGTTCATCTGGGCGGCCAGTCGCTCAGTAGTTTCACGTCTATTCGGCCGTACAAATCTCCGCAGCTGTCGTTCACCCTCGTCATCTATGGCTGTTGGTGCACACAGTTGCCTCGGCGCCGGTCTTGGATAGCGCAGTTTTGCCATGCACGGTATACTTCAACATCGGCGGCACCCCAACAGTTTACAAACTTAGCTGGTTCTGAAATGCTTCCACTCTTGGGCCGATAGCCAATGAGCATGTCCTTTTGGATGTCAGGTAAAGCGCTCCGTTTCCGCTTTACAACTACGTCCGCACTGTTTCTGCGCCCCCCCCCCCCCCCCCCCCACCTTAACCCTCCTCCCCAGCCGTCTGTGAGTGTATTCTATATGTTAACGTCTAACAAAGGTAGTGGTCACATTCATGTAACTGGACCGTGTATAATACAAGAAACAATATTTTCAGTAGAAAATGAAATTCAGTTTGCATCAATGTGATTTTTTGGCTTGCATACTCTGTATAAGTTTAGTCATCCTGAAGCTGTTATTATTGCTCAAAGCTATACGCATATCATCACTGACTTTCAGTCGATGCCTGAAGTTGTTTTCAGTTACAGCAAAGCTAAAATAAGTTGTGGAGAAAAGCATAAGATAGCTCAAGGCTATTTGTGGAATTTTAGTGCTTGAAATTTCTTTTTTACGCCAAAACTGCCCAAGAGAATCAGATTCAAATGCGTCACTACCGTTTCTATCATTTTGGAATTCAGTTAGCTCTTCATGGATCCCTTATTCAGTTACTCCAGCATTAGTGCTAAACGAATTGCAGGTCAGGTTTGGCCAACTTTAGCTTCTGTTTTGTTATATTCTAAGACGCCAACATTTGCAGATGACTCTTGATTTTTTGTATGTTATCTCTAAACGTTTCATACTTTTGATCGTCAACAGGTACTTTTAAAGTCACGAATCCAAAATAGTTGTTTTCGACAGTTTTTGCTATCGATTATAGCTGCGCTTGATTAGCCGAGCGGTCTGAAGCACTGCAGTCATGGACTGTGCGGCTGATCCCGGCTGAGGTTCGAGTCCTCCCTCGAGAATGGGTGTGTGTGTTTGTCCTTAGGATAATTTAGGTTAAGGATTGTGTAAGCTCAGGGACTGATGACCTTAGCTGTTAAGTCCCATAAGATTTCACACACATTTGAACATTTTTTTGAACCTGTCGATTATAGAAGTTTGCAAACAAAGACAAGAAGTTTATCTTCAACGATAAACATATTTGAAATGTCAACTAAATACCTGTTTAAAAAATCCTGCAACTGCAACTTCAATTTATTGAAGTTTGTGAAAATATTCACAAGGTGAATCAAATGCATCCGAGACGTCAGATCAGAAAACTTCTCTAGTACACCTTTCTTCTTTTTCAACTAGAAACAACTGAGCTTCTTCTCGTAGTTCGCATAATATTCCCTGCATGTTACCTTTCGACAGGCAACGAACTTCTGAGTGAAAGAGAAGGATCTCATGGTCAGAGTCCATTTCAGTGCACATTTCTTTTAAAAACACGTTTATTTAAAGGCTCTGCTTTTGATAACAATGACCACATTTATGGCCAATTTGCACTGTATTATTAAGGCATTCAGGTAGAGCCTTAGAAGATAACGCCTGGTGACGTACGATACAATGCGTTGTTAATGCTGGAGACCTCTTTTTTATTATCGTCGCTAGACAGAAGCGTGATCGTAATATAGCTGCGGCGACATCCCTACCGAAAATGATGAGCGTTTCTCACATAAATATGTTTCTGAAAATATTCCGTTATTATTTCAATGACGTCCATACCTTTTGATGTCGTTTCCAGTTCCGACAAAATCATCAGTTTTTCTTTGAGTATGTTTTTGTCCTCTAAGAAGTGGGCAAACACGAGTAACTATTAGAAATTTTAGTTGATTCATCACACTGCAAAACGAAGTATGGCGATTTTTTAACTCCTGAAACAAGTTCCTGCTTGATGTCATTTTCTGACATTATTTTAATTCGAACTTAGACTGTGTGGTTCTTTACAGTTTTTTCCTGAAACTTCTTCGACAGCTTTGATAAAACAAGTTTTCACGAGTGTTTGTCCTAGTATGTGAAACTTTTCTGGCTTGAGCTATCAATTTCTATATCTCAAACGACACTACTGATGTCTCCTCCGATGTGGTACATCTTGTACCACTAGGCCCGAGTTTCATTTTTTCAGACTCTCTAACTTTCCTGCAAAGAAATTTCGGTCACAGAAATTAGAATGGACCATTTAGATGTGGCCTTTTGATTTCATTAATTTCAAGGAATTTTTCGCAAGAGCAGTTGCGCCTACATATCGGTGTAGTTTTATTTCACCATCCCTTCCTACCGAAGTAAATCCGAATTTAATGTAATTACTGTCGTATTTCCTCTTAGGCGTCATTTTCAGAAAATAAAACAGAAATACAATCGAATATAAGGAAAAAAGCAAAAGCGTTGGAATAGTGTATTCTTCATAATGCGGTGAATAATATAAAATAAATAAATATAATTTTACTATCTTTATTTTTAATTTCGTATGACTATGTAATGTGATATTTTAATTAGATAGTCAACGAAATGTACCGAACTGTTTCAACTTCTTGTAATACGCGTGTACGCAGGTACACTCACTCCTATATTCCCTTTTGTAATACCTAGTTTTTATTAAAGGAGTTTAACATCGAAAAATGTGCACTTGCTTCTTTTATGTAAGTCATAAATTGATAAGAATATTCAGGACTAACGGTCAGTTGAACTACAGATGTCGTCGAACCTCTAACGTGCCAAACGGAATTACTGAGACCGCTGAGCAAGACAAAACAAAGCGTACTTTGATTGATCGGCTCGTGCCAAGTTGTGACGTCGATCAGCGGCCCTCACCCCGCCCACGCGAGCTCGCCAGTACTCACCGAGCGGACGGCGTTTCAACGCCCGCGTAACAAGGTATTAATAATTTAAAACGAATAAAAATTTGAAATCTTAAATCTTTCGTGGACATTATTTTAGCATTTGCGGACCACTGCGTGGGAACTGGTGTTTTAAAAATTCAGTATGATGGAACCGCGTACATACACTGAGGTCACAATTGTCAGAGGATAGCGATATGCACATGTATAGATGGCTGCGGTGTCGCTTAACAAGGTATAAGAGGGCAGTGCATTGGCAGGGCTTTCATTTGTTCTCAGGTAATTCATGTGATGAGGTTTCCGGCGTGATTGTGGCCACACGACGGGAATTAACAGACTTCGAATGCGGAAGGGTAGTTGAAGCTAGACGCATGGGTTATTCCATTTCGGAAATCATTAGGGAATTCAATATTCCAAGTTCCACAGAGTCAAGAATGTGCCGAAAATACCAAATTTCACAATAGGCAGTGCAGTAGCCAACGTCCTTCATTTAACGGGCCGTGTGGTTCTAGGAGCTGCAGTATGGAACCGCGAAACCGCTACTGTCGCAGGTTCGAATCCTGCCTCGAGCATGGATGTGTGTGATGTCCTTAGGTTAGCTAGGTTTAACTAGTTCTAAGTTCTAGGGGACTAATGACCTCAGAAGTGGAGTCCCATAGTGCTCAGAGCAATTTCATTTTCACTTAACGACCGAGAGCAGCGGCGTTTGTGTAGAGTTGTCAGTACTAACAGACAAGTAAAACTGAATTAGATAACATCAGAAATCAATTTGGGACGTACAAAAAACCTCTCCGCCAGGTCAGTGCTGCGAAATCTGTCGTTATTGGGCTATGGAAGCAGACGACTCTAACTGGTGCCTTCGTTAATAGCACGATATCGCCCGTAGTGCCTCTCCTGGGCTCGCGACCAAACTGGTTGGCCTGGTCAGATTTCAGTTGGTAACAGCTGATGGTAGGGTTCGAGTGTGGCAGACCCAAGTTGCCTAAAAGGCATTGCGCAACGCAGTGGTGGCTTCACTATGATGTTGGCTGTGTGTACGTGGAATGGACTGGGTCCTCTGGTGTAACTGAACGAATCATTCACTGGAAATGGTTATGTTCGGCTACTTGGAGACCATTTCCAGCCACCCATGGACTAACAAAAAATGGTTCAGATGGCTCTGATCACTATGGGACATAACATCTGAGGTCATCAGTCTCCTAGAACTTAGAACTACTTAAACCTAACTAACCTAAGGACATCAGACACATCCATGTCATCGGACCACAACTGTATGCGGTTAGTTTGAAGAACGTTCTAGACAATGCGAACGAATGATCTGGCCATTCAGGTTGCCCAACATGAATCCCATCAAACATTAGTGAGATGTAATCGAGAGGTCAGTTCATGCACAACATCCTACGCCGCCAACACTTTCGCAATTATGGTCGGTTATAGAGCCAGCGTGACTGAGGCCATGCCACGTCGAGTTGCTGCACTACGCCGGCAAAAGGTGGACCGACACGATATTAGAATGTGTTCCATGACTTTTTCACCTCAGTGTATCTGTTGAATGAACTGAATGTGACACAGCAGGAAAGGAACCATATGCAAGAATTCAAAGCAAAACTAGGTCTATTTGCAATGTAAGTAAGAGTTAATGTTTGTCATTTAACTTTATTAGGAAAAAAGAACGTGCCTGAAAGTGCTTCTGTTAAAATTGTGGATTATGTGCTGTGTCTGTAGGACGAGGTCACAAGAAGAATTCAGGACTTTAAGAAAACGGATGAGCCTCAATTCAATTTGCTCTCTCATCCCGTCATTGTTGGTACTGACACAGTACCTGATGCAGCTTGAACTTATTGACACGCAGTCAGATCAGACTGTAAAGAAAGTGTTCAATGCTACGAGATTTGTTGTCTTCTACAAATCTTTGCCTGGTGAAAAATTTCCATGTATGAAAAAATTTGCTGAGAAAATGTTCTCTATACTTGGGGCTAAACATACTGGGCGATTTTTTCCACAGTGTACAAATTCTAGGGACTGATCGATGAGAGGATACCGAATAAAGAAGGTCCAATGAACTTATGTCAGAAAATGCATGGGTTCCATGCTAGGGACCATTTATTCAATACGTGCTGTTCCACGCAGCCACAGTTACGGTATACATGGTTTCCTCCTGGAGGGTGGTACTGTTCCTCATACGTCATGCCCCAACGGCCTCTCCTGCCATAGTAATTGGTAATCTGACCGATTCACTTCTCTTGCTGAGTCACCTTGTAGTGGATGTGATACTGCTTTGCACACAGTGGTTCCGTATTCGAAGCGAGAGCTTGTCAACATGGTGTTTACTTAAGGAAAGGCAAATGACAACGGACAGCTGTAAGGAACGTTCTATCAGGGGACCTGACCCGCGGACAACAAGCATAGCATTCAGTTTTTGCAACAGTGTTTCGCCGTTTTCTGAGACAGTGTCATTTCAGAATTTGGGAAATAAAAAAATTAAAAAATGTTCAAATGTTTGTGAAATCTTATGGGACTTACCTGCTCAGGTCATCAGTCCCTAACCTAAATTATCCTAAGGAGAAACACACACACCCATGCCCGAGGGAGGACTCGAATCTCCACCAGGACCAGCTACACAGTCCATGACTGCAGCGCCTAAGACCGCTCGGCTAATCCCGCGCGGCTGCAAGAAATCACAAAGGACGCACCCGTAATGTTCGGACATCAGTCTTGGAAGAAAATGTGATTAACACTGTGAAAAGCGGCAGCCGTGTCAGTACCAGGCAGTTAGCCCGCCAGTACAAGGTAAGCAAGACGACCGTTTGGAACATTCTTCATGACAACTGTTACTACCATTATCACTTACAGCGTGAGCAGGGTTAACTAGCGACAGGCTGTCCACATCGGGAACAGTTTTGTCACTGGTTTCTCCACCAGGCAACCACAATTCCGGGATTTGTGACATCCATCCTACCCGCAGATGAGGCCACCGTTACGCGGAGTGGTACTTCAACTTTCATAACAGTCATCTGTGGAATAGTATGCAGAAACCTAGTGGTACGGTGACAGCCAATAATCAGTGTCGGAGCAGCCGGAATGTGTGGGCCCGGATAATTAGCTACCGTATTTTGAGACCAGTCGCATAACTGGCTGGTACTATCGTCATTTCTTGCGGGTGACTTTGCCTCTCCGGCTGGAAGAAGTGCCGTTGATAATTCGAAGGTTTATGTGCTCCTACATGGTGGTGCTCCAGCCCACTTCGCCGTTAACATCAGGATGCATCTCAATAGTGTCTTCTATGGTCGATGGAGCAGACGAAGCTGTCGCCCTCCGTTTCTGGCGGTGGCGCCGCTGTGGCAATCGCAGTTTTGGTGTCTCCCTCTGGTGGGAAAGGGGAAAGGTCCAGTTGCATGGTCTGCTCGTTCAGTGGATCATCTCAACCTGTGCGATATCTGGTTATGGGGACATCTCAAAAGTATCGTATATGCAGAGCTCATTCCAGCCAGATGTAGAGACACTGGAGCAGCGTATTCATGCTGCCTTTGGCACTGTTCCGATGCAGCCCCGCCGATGTGAATGTTTGAGACAGAATGTGCTACGGCGCATGCACGCATGCGTTGAGGCACATGGAAACCATTTTCAGCACATTCTGCATGGTACAGCGCTTATTAGAAGACAGTCTTTGTAACAATGTATGATTGAGTAAACGGTTTCTCGCATGAAAACTATGCATTTCCGGACATACACTACTGGCCAATAAAATTGCTACACCAAGAAGAAATGCAGATGATAAACGGGTATTCATTGGACAAATATATTATACTAGAACTGATATGTGATTACATTCTCACGCAGTTGGGGGGCACAGATCCTGAGAAATCAGTACAGACAACAACCACCTCTGGCCGTAATAACGGCCTTGATACGCCTGGGCATTGAGTCAAACAGAGCTTCGATGGGGTGTACAGGTACAGCTGCCCATGCAGGTTCAACACGATACCACAGTTCATCAAGAGCAGTGACAGGCGTATTGTGACGAACCAGTTAGTGCCAACGGTAAAATTCGGAACGGTGGTGTTATGATGTGGTCGTGTTTTTCATGGAGGGGGCTTGCACCCCTTGTTTTTTTGCGTGGCACTATCACAGCACAGGCCTACATTGATGTTTTAAGCACCTTCTTGCTTCCCACTGTTGAAGAGCAATTCGGGGACGGCAATTGCATCCTTCAACCCGATCGAAAACCTGTTCATAATGCACAGCCTGTGGCGGAGTGGTTACACGGCAATAAAATGCCTGTAATGGACTGGCGTGCACAGAGTCCTGACCTGAATCCTTCGTGCCATGTCTCACAGACCGACATCGATACCTCTCCTCAGTGCAGCACTCCGCGAAGAATGGGCTGCCATTCCCCAAGAAACCTTCCAACACCTGACTGAACGTATGCCTGTGAGAGTGGAAGCTGTTATCAAACTGAATTCCAGCATTACCGATGGAGGGCGCCACGAACTTGTAAGTAATTTTCAGTCAGGTGGCCGGATACTTTTGATCACATAGTATACTTTGGAAGCGATTATCAAGGAAATCTCGAACTTCCAATAGGAAATGAGGTAGTGGTACACCGTCTTGTTGGTAGTAAATCAACTCGTCTCGGTCAGTTTTCAGGTATATCCAGACACACAGCGAGCACACTCCGACCCAATGAGAGTAGCCATTTTAACTGTGCACTACTTTGGCTCTCCTGGTTGCGAAATGAGGTACTGATGCACTATGTGAATCAAATTTGAGGTTGTTTTCAACAAAATGACACATTTACCGATTCTGTAAGTTATCTTAATAAATTTCTTCATCACTCTAAGTCTGCAAAATCATTTGTGACTCACCCTGTATATCGCTCAACATCCAACCACTCTTCTGTACAGGTTGGAGGATGAAGCTAAAGTGAAATCAACGCTTTTGGCAAAATAAGGTCTTCATCAACCCCCCTCATCACACATTCTCGCTGAGCCGTGGTAAAAATATCTGTTTTGAAGAGCGCGCCGCAGCGCGTAGTGTGAAGCTGTCGCCCTCCGTTTCTGGCGGTGGCGCCGCTGTGGCAATCGCAGTTTTGGTGTCTCCCTCTGGTGGGAAAGGGGAAAGGTTGCCTGTTTATGTGCATTTAAGGGGCGCTATGAGCTCGCTAGTTGGCGAGTCTGGTCAGTTGGTCAGCCGGGTCAGTGTTGGTCAGTCAGTGTCTGTCTGTCGTCCGGAGTGCTAGTATGTGTTAGGCCGCCAGTCCTCTCCAGTTTGTTCAGGCAATTGTCATTGGCGGTTGGATCGATCGGATGGTCGGTCACGCACTGAGACACAAGATGACTTCTCCGTCTTGAGCGTCGGCGCATGTGAGATCGCCACGTCAGTGCAGTGGGCCGCGCCGTATGGCGAGGGGCTTCGCGGCTGAGACGAGAGCAACAGGAGTCAACCCACGACATTGGTGTGGCCAGTGTGAGCTGCGACGCCTGCGTACGTTGAAGCGGCTGGCAGCGGACGGTTCAGGAGAGCATTTTGGGGGTGCTGCTCTAGGTCTTCGCCAGACATGACAGTTTTTTTTAAAGTTAAGTGATTCGTGATATGTTGCTTCATTTACTTGTTAAATTATACTTGTTTTCTTGGTCAGTCTCTCGTCCCCAGCTTGCTCGTCTGTCTCCCGTCCGCATTTGTTAGGCAGTTAGTGTCTGTCTGTCGGTCTGTCGGTCTGCCGTACGTTAATAGCTGTCTCTGTCATGTTTGTCGGATTCGTTGTTAACGAATTTATTGCTTGAAGTGTAACGGCCGAATTCCTGAAATATGTTTTTACCTTGCCTATCATCATGAGAGGCGGTATATATGTGATGTAGAGCATGTTTGTATATTTTATGTTAGACTGCATTTCATGGGTTTTTATTTAAATGGTCATTTTAGTATATAAAGTTGCCACCCTTCCACTGTAAGAGTTTTTTTTTATCAAGTTGCACCTTCGGTGGCAAGTTAATTTTTTTAATGTTAGTGTTTTGTACTATTTCCATCTCACCTACAGGGTGCATTGTTTATGTGCTGGTGTGAGTTGTTAAAATTTTTAGTTTAAAGTAATCTGATGTGTTGCAGATTTGCACCAGTTCAGAGGTTGTTGTGAGCGGTCGTGACTACGGCCGTGTCAAAAGGGAGCGGCAAGGTGCTCCGCCCGAACGCTCATACTGTCAAAATTCGTTCTTTCTGCCTCTGAATTAATTGTAACTTGATATTTATAGGGTGCTTTCTGTTTATAATTTTTAAATCTGTTTGAAAGAAAGGGCTTTTAGGAAAAAAATTCCATTTGTTGAAAGAAATTTAATTTGTTTTCATCAGTTACCCACTGGCAACTACTTCCACGCTCACATAATGTGATTAAATGTGTTAATGTTCTTGATGAACCGGTAGTAAATAAAGTAAATTCTTAAGAAAAGGTTTTGAAAGTAAATTCACAATTCACTCGTTTTTCCAATTTGTGGCTGGAGTTAGCTCAAACTAATACTGCTCATCACGTCTTTCATGCGACACCCAATGTTGAAGGAAAGCGTCGGTCTGTTTCCCTTCACACACAAAATGATCTGTAAAGAGGATAGTTACGTATCCAGTCGATAGAACGGTCTCATGTTAGTCTAGTGCCATATTTTCTCTATGACCTGTATTAACAGGGACAGGAACCCACGGGCGGCGTCACCCCCGTCCTGCCCCTCGCTGATTGCTAACGCCATGTAGCAGTGCTATTACTGCCGCAATACAGGTTGTTCTTAGTGTTTTACCGTCCCTTTTAATACCCCTCAATAAAATAAATATGGTACTAGACTAATTTCGCACGCTCTATCGAATGAGCACGTAAATTCGGTAGTGTCAAGCAGTTTTTGTTTGGGCTGACTACTGCAAGAACAAAATTTTAAATATCTTCCGAAACATCAGGGAAAATGCACCTGAGGGTTCTCAGAAGGGACACCCGGTGCACAAACCAACGCGGGCTGGATTTGATTGACGTACAGGGTTATTATAGTTAAGCTTTCGCTGCTTGAGGGGGTCCCCACGCAAAACGAGTAATCGTAGGACAATGAAACTTTGTGGAAACATTTGAAAGGACAGGCAGAAGAGAATTAACGAAGAAACCATTGAAAGAAACGCATGTTAAATTCAATATGAGAGGGTAACATTCGTTAATTGCGTACAATGTTTACGTTCCAGGTTACAAACGTTACTCAGTGTGGGGCCATCTGCATCCATGACTGCCTGGAGCCCGACTGTAGATTACTCTACTGCTGCCCGAAAGAAAGGTGGACCATGAAATGTTAAGCTGTCGTGAAACATCCCGTGCACTGTTTCAAGGTCGCACATTGCATCCTGCATTCTCAGCCATGGCAGCAACAGCTTCTTCAACAACCTGTGGCGCAATTCGCCATCGGCCTCTCCCAGGAGCAATTCCCAAATTGCCAGTTAATTTGAACTTCGAATTATGTTCTTCAACCCAATTCCGTAAAAAGAATCTCTGCGTATACCTTTAATGCGTCGATACTCGCGAAGAGTAGCAGCGCTCTTGCTGTTGTTTTGATAAAACAGATTTACTTGTAAAGATCTGCTCTCTTTGTCCAGAGCAGTTTTGACTGTCTGCGACTGTAATGCATACTGATTGTAGAGTTTCAACCATAGGTCGCCGTACCAATAACGGTGCCTAAAGGCAAGTCATGACACTAGCGCAAGTAACAGAGCAAATCCTGCAGCGCACAGTTTGAATATCATTCCTACAAATTTCGGTACTCATACGGTAAATAGTTTCCCGTCTACACTGGTCCGAGAAGCGAAAGTATAATTACAACCACCCTGTATATTAAAATGAAAATGGAAATGTTTTATCCTTTCAGCACTTCTTTTCCATTGCCTTGTAAGTAGGCTGTTTAGGTTTCTATGTTGGTAACGCCGCGTAGTTCTCTGTATGAAAATCGCTGACTGCGTTGTTTGCAGTCTGTGGCTGGTTGGACTCATTGTTGGAATATTCGCTTGTATAGTGCTGGGCAGTTGGATGTGAACAGCGCGTAGCGTTGGGCAGTTGGAGGTGAGCCGTCAGCAGTGGTGGATGTGGAGAGAGAGATGCCAGAGTTTTGAGAAGTTACTATAAGCGGACGATCTGGACGTGTGTCCGCCAGAAAAAAGGAAATTTGTAAAGATGGATGTCATGAATTCATATATATATCCAGCCGTTGTGGCCGAGCTGTTCTAGGCGCTTCAGTCTGGAACCGCGTGACCGCTACGGTCGCATGTTCGAGTCCTGCCTCGGGCATGGATGTTTGTGATGTCCTTATGTTAGCTAGGTTTAAGTAGTTCTAAGATCTAGGGGACTGATGACCTCAGATGTTAAGTCATACAGGGCTCAGAGCCATTTGAACCATTTTTGATAAATATATATATGATCGACTTTTGAACATTATTGAGATAAATACATTGCATGTTCTCTATCAAAACCTTTCATTTGCTAACTATGCCTATCAGTAGTTAGTGCCTTCATAGTTAGAATACAGTAGTTCGAGTAACGAAGATTTTTCTGAGGTAAGCGATTCATGAAAGGTGTATGCTGTTGTTAGTCAGGGCCATTCTTTTGTCGGTATTATTGAAAGTCAGATTGCGTTGTTCTAAAATATTGTGTGTCAGGTTAGAAATGATCAGAATAAGTAAAGAGAAAAATATTTGAGTACGTTGAGTTTTGCTCAGCTTTTTGAAAATCAAATACCGTAGAAGTTTACCAGGACAGTCATTTAATAATTTTTCAAAGGGGACGTTTCATATAATGCTTATAAGCCTGGTCGTCGCCCAAGGTTAATGTAATTTTCCAGGGACATCACTAGAGCCTGGAAAACTTTTGGTACAATGAAACTTCTTTGCAGATTAAAACTATGTGTTGGACTGTGACTTGAACCCTAGACCTTCACCTTTCACGGGCAAGTGCTCTACCAACTGAATTACCCGAGCACAACTCACGACCCGTCCTCACAGCTTTACTTCCGGCAGTACTTCATCTCATATCTTCCAGACTGAGATGATGTTAGGCGAGATTTCAACTCATTAGATACCTTGAACAGTAAGTTCAAACTGGGATAATTGTCTCCGATTGCAGCAATTCGAAGTGTCAGAGTTGACCTTTCCTTTCTATTACAGCATCAAGGTATTTTCTTAATCCTTCGCTACCAGTGGCCCAGCAGAACGAAGTAATGGATCGAAATCTTGAGTAAAGTTATTTAAACACTATGCTTTTTCCATTTTTTTGTCTCCCACCAAGCAAACAAGTACATTACGCAAAAGGTATTAATTATCCAGGTACTTGAGCTTCTTTCTACGGTTTTGTCTTTGTCTCAGAGTGTAGCGGATGCTGCGACAGTTGCTGCTAGCAAAGCTGCCATCTTTATCACTGGAACAGGACGTGCACGTTGCAATAACGGAATCATGAAAGGTTTCCAGAAAAGAAAGAAAAATCATCCAAGTATGACTATTAGCTGTAAGCATTGTAACTTCGGTAGAGGCACACAGTGCAAGCCGCTTTCGTCAGTCCATTAAGAGATCATAAAGATTAAGTAACTGCTGGTTTCACGCTCGCTGATTGCGTGTTGGAGGTTAAAAGAGACGCCCCCACGTATCATCTACAGTGAAACGCCAAAGAAACTGGTACAGGCATGAGTATTTAAATACAGAGACATGTAAACAGGCAGAAAACGGCGCTACGATCGACAACGCGGATATAAGACAACAAGTGCCAGGTGCAGTTGTTTGATAGGTTACTGCTGCTACAATGGCAGGTTATCAAGATTTAAGTGAGTTTGAACATCGTGTTATAGTCGGTGCACGAGCGATGGAACAAAGTATCTCCGAGGTGGCGATGAACGACCATTTCGCGAGTGTACCGTGAAACTCGGGAATCCGGTAAAACATCAAATCTCCAACATAGCTGCGACCGGAAAAAGATCCTGCAAGAACGCGACCAACGACGACTGAAGAGAATTGTTCAAAGTCACAGAAGTGCAACTCTCCATCATTGCTAGAGATTTTGGTGTTGGACCATCAACAAGTGTCAGGGTGGGAAAATTCAACGAAACATCATCGATATGGGCTTTCGGAGGCGTAGGCTCACTCGTGTACGCTTGATGACTGCACGACACAAAGCTTTACGCCTCGCCTGGGCCCGTCAACCCCGACATGGGGCTGTTGATGACTAGAAACATGTTTCCTGCTCAGATGAATTTCGTTTCAAATGGTGTTTAGTGAATAGACGTGTACAGGTAAGGAGACATCCTCATGAACCCATGCACCCTGCATGTCAGCGGGGAACTGTTCAGTTTAGTGGAAGTTCTGTAATGGTGTGGAGCATGTGCAGTTGAAGTGATATGGGACCTCTGATATGTCTAGATACGACTCTGACAGGTGACACTTAGGTAAGCACCCTGTCTGATCACCTGCATCCATTCATGTCCATTGTGCATTCCGGCGGACTTGGGCAATTCCAGCACGACAATGCGACACCACACACGTGAAAAATTGCTACAGAGTGACTCGAGGAACACTCTTCTGAATTTAAACACCCACGCTGGCCATCAGACTCCAGGTCTCCACCCCTTCGTACTCTTACGGATATATGGACAGCCCTGCTGGATTCATGGTGTCAGTTCCCTCCAGCACTACTTCAGACATTAGTCGAGTCAATGCCGCGTCGTGGTGCAGCACTTCTGCATGATCGCTGGTGCCCTACACGATGTTAGGCAGGTGTACCAGTTTCTTTGGCTCTTCAGTGTATAAGCAAACAGCCCCATACGCCGTATGTAGAGGCCCTAAAAAAAAGGCGAGGCAGAGTTTGGCAGAGTTCGGGAGCACCAGTGAACGACAGCAGTGTCGGATCAAAGATTGTAGAGCAGATACCATGTATCCAGGATGAGATTTTCACTGTGCACAGGAGTGTGCCCTGACCTGAAACTTCATGGCAGATTAAAACTGTGTGCCAGACCGAGACTCAAACTCGGGACCTTTGCCTTTCACGGGCAAGTGCTCTACCAAGTGGGAGAACCCTTGCTCGTTAAAGGCAAAGGTCCCGAGTTCGAGTCTCGGTCTGGCACACAGTTTTAATCTGCCATGAAGTTTCAGATACCATGTAAGTGAGCTGTGAGACTCAGTTAGCTTTGTGCACTAAGAAGGACTTGCAAAGCATGCCTGTACCTATGAGTTATTGGTTTCCATCGTACATTTGTTTGTATGTACCTATATCTTGTGTCACTTGTGACTAGTACTTGAGCCTAAGGGTTTGATTAGAACAATAGAATCTGGCATTTTCATGGTTCGTGTTCTGTAATACCATACGTTGCTGTGTTACACGAATCTTAACAAAATTACATACGGCGGTGACCTTTTCTTCTGGTAATTTATTGTAGTAGTAAACCTCATCTGTGTTTTTATAAACCAGTGTCTGTGGTCTTCTGCATGTTCATTGCTAACGCGCATAGAAACACTTGAAAACAGACCAGTAAGCCAACCCAGAATCTCATTTCCCTATCATTACCATATTTACCTTCTTAGCTTACCATCCAAGTCTTTCTGTACTGTCTCCAACGACGGAGACCTAAAAAATCTCAACTTGACCCCACAGTCACTTCACTCCTATACATAGCCGCTCGTGTGCGAAGAAACGGCTGACGTTAAAATCACGCATAGCCTTTGATCTTAGTGAGAGCTTCTAAAGCAAGTATGCCGCGACTCGCGTCAGGTTACGCCAGTGTACTCCCATGCTCTTCTTGCACCCGAGGCAAATACAGGGGCACGAAAACTAGGCGCAATGCACACAGATGTAAACGCACCTTGAGATGGCAAACAGAAGTTTCTTTGAAACTTCGTGGTAGATTAAAACTGTATGTCGAGACCGAGACTCGAACTCCGGACCTTTGCCCGTCGCGGGCAAGTGCTCTACCATCTGAGTTACACAAGCACGACTCACGACCCGCCCTCACAACTTCACTTCCGTCAGTACTTCGTCTCCTACCTTCTAAACTTCACAGAAGCTCTCCTGCGAAACTTGCAGAACCATCCCACCTGGAACAAAAGGACATTGCGGAGACATGGGTTTGCCACAGCCTGGGGGATGTTTCCAGAATGAAATTTTCACTCTGCAGTGGAGTGTGCGCTGCCGAGTGAAAATTTCATGCAGGAGTTTTTTTTATAGTAGGAATATTAGTACAGCAGGAGGTGAGCCACACGGCACTGACTATGTTGAATTTCTTTCGCCTTTAGGATGAAAGTTTTCTGAATAATGAAAAATATTTTTTTCATGTAACTACGCAATTTTTAATCTGTCATTTTTCATAACTTATTTGGTAAAGATTTTGAATATATGATCCACATAATTTAGAATTTTGTGCCCTGTTTAAATTTTAAAATAAAAATTCTAGGCAGTTTTATACTGCATTCGGGACTCCCTAGCAAATCCAGGGCAGTTATGATTAAAGTGCAGCTACGTACAACGGCGCTTGTTTTTTCCAGCGTAAATCAGTTCCACATTAACGCAATTGCGTATCTGCCAAGTATCACTGCCATACGATAATTACAGTCCACAATGAACCTTCGTCAGTAGCTGCACTTTAATTACACTATGTGATCAAAAGTATCCGGACACCCCCAAAAACACAGGCTTTTCATATTAGGGGCATTGTGCTGCCATCTACTACCAGGTACTCCATATCAGCGACGACTGAACAGTGTAAATATGTTATGTGGAGTGACGAATCACGGTACACAATGTGGCTATCCAATGGTAGGGTGCGGGTATGGCGAATGCTCGGTGAACGTCATCTGCCAGCGTGTGTAGTGCCAACAGTAAAATTCGGAGGCGGTGGCATTATGGTGTTGTCGTGTTTTTCATAGAGGGGCCTTGCACCCCTTGTTGATCTACGTGGCACTATCACAGCACAGGCCAACACTGATGTTTTAAGGACCTTCTTGCTTCCCACTGTTGAATAGCAATTCGGGTATGGCGATTGCATCTTTCAACACGATCGAGCACCTGTTCATAATGCACGACCTGTGGCAGAGTGGTTACATCCCTGCAATGGACTAGCCTGCACAGAGTCCTGACCTGAATCTTATAGGAGACGTTTGGGATATTTTGGAACGCAGACTTCGTGCCAGGCCTCACCGACCGACATCGATACCTCTTCTCAGCGCAGCACTCCGTGAAGAATGGGCTGCCATTCGCCAAGAAACCTTCCAGCACCCGATTGACCGTATGCCTGGGAGAGTGGAAGTTGTCATCAAGGTTATAGGTGGGCCAACACCATATTGAATCCCAGCATTACCGATAGAGGGCGCCACGAACTAGTAAGTCATTTTCAGCCAAGTGTCCGGATACTTTTGATCACATTGTGTATAACCACCCGGTGCAATTCGACTAGTCGTTCTTCTCAGGGCAAATTTGTTAAATAGGAAAGTAACTTCAGGTGAATGCGAAACGGGTGTTATACGGCTTTACTATTCGCGACGTACACTATCTGATGAAAAGTATACAAACACAGCTATGTCATGCCGAATTCACCACTAGATGTCACGAGAGGCGGACGTACCAGTATAATACGGGGTGGGAAGTAAAGTGTTGTTAATACAGAAGCAGTAACAGCAGAACGTGTAGGTGAAGAGAACTCAGTGACTTCGAACTGGAACTAGTTATTGGACGTCACCTGAGAAACAAATACATCAGGGACATTCCAACCTTTCTGAAGATGCCCATTTCGATTGCTGATGGTGTTATTGTAAAGTGGAAACGCGAAGGAATGACAAAAACTAAACCAAGATCGGGTAGATAAGGGCTGTCGATCATTGTGAAGAATAGCTGTAAAAAATCGAATGAAATCACGGAAGGGATCATTATGGTGCATCTCGAAACACTTCAGCTACCTTGGTTACAGAATCATCCACCATACTAGCAGCTACAATTTGACCGAGTTGGAATTCACTTAACTCGTACGTAATACATTCACAACTACACAGCACACTGTTCTGATCGCGACTGAGGACAACGCACAGGTGGCGTTCGTGGTCAAATACAACAGCGCAACCTACAGACTTGGTTAGCATCTGCATTTATTACAATCAAATGAATACCACTAGCTGCATACAGGCGTTGATATAAGTCAACGGGGACAGCTGAAAATGTCTGCCCCGACCGGGACTCTAACGCGGGATCTCCTGCTTACAGGCCAGACGGTCTATCAATCTGAGCCACCGACGACACAGAGGATAGTGCGACTGCAGTGACTTACCTCTGGCACGCCTCTCGTGAGACCCACATTCCCAAATTATTGTCTCACAGTGCCTCTGCCCATTATACTCATTACTCGCGGCTTTTTTGCCGATTCCCGTAAAAGTTCTGGCACTGTTTGTGAATCCGCAGAGAAGAAGATGCTCAAATGGCAGGTGAGCCTTAACTATACAGGAGGTCCACTGGCCAAATATCTCACGAAATAAGCGTCAAACGAAAAATCTACAAAGAACGAAACTTGTCTAGCTTGAAGGGTGTCTCCCTTTGGTGGGAAAGGGGAAAGGTCCAGTTGCATGGTCTGCTCGTTCAGTGGATCATCTCAACCTGTGCGATATCTGGTTATGGGGACATCTCAAAAGTATCGTATATGCAGAGCTCATTCCAGCCAGATGTAGAGACACTGGAGCAGCGTATTCATGCTGCCTTTGGCACTGTTCCGATGCAGCCCCGCCGATGTGAATGTTTGAGACAGAATGTGCTACGGCGCATGCACGCATGCGTTGAGGCACATGGAAACCATTTTCAGCACATTCTGCATGGTACAGCGCTTATTAGAAGACAGTCTTTGTAACAATGTATCATTGAGTAAACGGTTTCTCGCATGAAAACTATGCATTTCCGGACATACACTACTGGCCAATAAAATTGCTACACCAAGAAGAAATGCAGATGATAAACGGGTATTCATTGGACAAATATACACTCCTGGAAATGGAAAAAAGAACACATTGATACCGGTGTGTCAGACCCACCATACTTGCTCCGGACACTGCGAGAGGGCTGTACAAGCAATGATCACACGCACGGCACAGCGGACACACCAGGAACCGCGGTGTTGGCCGTCGAATGGTGCTAGCTGCGCAGCATTTGTGCACCGCCGCCGTCAGTGTCAGCCAGTTTGCCGTGGCATACGGAGCTCCATCGCAGTCTTTAACACTGGTAGCATGCCGCGACAGCGTGGACGTGAACCGTATGTGCAGTTGACGGACTTTGAGCGAGGGCGAATAGTGGGCATGCGGGAGGCCAGGTGGACGTACCGCCGAATTGCTCAACACGTGGGGCGTGAGGTCTCCACAGTACATCGATGTTGTCGCCAGTGGTCGGCGGAAGGTGCACGTGCCCGTCGACCTGGGACCGGACCGCAGCGACGCACGGATGCACGCCAAGACCGTAGGATCCTACGCAGTGCCGTAGGGGACCGCACCGTCACTTCCCAGCAAATTACGGACACTGTTGCTCCTGGGGTATCGGCGAGGACCATTCGCAACCGTCTCCATGAAGCTGGGCTACTGTCCCGCACACCGTTAGGCCGTCTTCCGCTCACGTCCCAACATCGTGCAGCCCGCCTCCAGTGGTGTCGCGACAGGCGTGAATGGAGGGACGAATGGAGACGTGTCGTCTTCAGCGATGAGAGTCGCTTCTGCCTTGGTGCCAATGATGGTCGTATGCGTGTTTGGCGCCGTGCAGGTGAGCGCCACAATCAGGATCTGCATACGACCGAGGCACACAGGACCAACACCCGGCATCATGGTGTGGGGAGCGATCTCCTACACTGGCCGTACACCTCTGGTGATCGTCGAGGGGACACTGAATAGTGCACGGTACATCCAAACCGTCATCGAACCCATCGTTCTACCATTCCTAGACCGGCAAGGGAACTTGCTGTTCCAACAGGACAATGCATGTCCGCATGTATCCCGTGCCACCCAACGTGCTCTAGAAGGTGTAAGTCAAGTACCCTGGCCAGCATGATCTCCGGATTTGTCCCCCATTGAGCATGTTTGGGACTGGATGAAGCGTCGTCTCTCGCGGTCTGCACGTCCAGCACGAACGCTGGTCCAACTGAGGCGCCAGGTGGAAATGGCATGGCAAGCCGTTCCACAGGACCACATCCAGCATCTCTACGATCGTCTCCATGGGAGAATAGCAGCCTGCATTGCTGCGAAAGGTGGTTATACACTTTACTAGTGCCGACATTGTGCATGCTCTGTTGCCTGTGTCTATGTGCCTGTGGTTCTGTCGGTGTGATCATGTGATGTATCTGACCCCAGGAATGTGTCAATAAAGTTTCCCCTTCCTGGGACAATGAATTCACGGTGTTCTTATTTCAATTTCCAGGAGTGTATTATACTAGAACTGATATGTGATTACATTCTCACGCAGTTGGGGGGCACAGATCCTGAGAAATCAGTACAGACAACAACCACCTCTGGCCGTAATAACGGCCTTGATACGCCTGGGCATTGAGTCAAACAGAGCTTCGATGGGGTGTACAGGTACAGCTGCCCATGCAGGTTCAACACGATACCACAGTTCATCAAGAGCAGTGACAGGCGTATTGTGACGAACCAGTTAGTGCCAACGGTAAAATTCGGAACGGTGGTGTTATGATGTGGTCGTGTTTTTCATGGAGGGGGCTTGCACCCCTTGTTTTTTTGCGTGGCACTATCACAGCACAGGCCTACATTGATGTTTTAAGCACCTTCTTGCTTCCCACTGTTGAAGAGCAATTCGGGGACGGCAATTGCATCCTTCAACCCGATCGAAAACCTGTTCATAATGCACAGCCTGTGGCGGAGTGGTTACACGGCAATAAAATGCCTGTAATGGACTGGCGTGCACAGAGTCCTGACCTGAATCCTTCGTGCCATGTCTCACAGACCGACATCGATACCTCTCCTCAGTGCAGCACTCCGCGAAGAATGGGCTGCCATTCCCCAAGAAACCTTCCAACACCTGACTGAACGTATGCCTGTGAGAGTGGAAGCTGTTATCAAACTGAATTCCAGCATTACCGATGGAGGGCGCCACGAACTTGTAAGTAATTTTCAGTCAGGTGGCCGGATACTTTTGATCACATAGTATACTTTGGAAGCGATTATCAAGGAAATCTCGAACTTCCAATAGGAAATGAGGTAGTGGTACACCGTCTTGTTGGTAGTAAATCAACTCGTCTCGGTCAGTTTTCAGGTATATCCAGACACACAGCGAGCACACTCCGACCCAATGAGAGTAGCCATTTTAACTGTGCACTACTTTGGCTCTCCTGGTTGCGAAATGAGGTACTGATGCACTATGTGAATCAAATTTGAGGTTGTTTTCAACAAAATGACACATTTACCGATTCTGTAAGTTATCTTAATAAATTTCTTCATCACTCTAAGTCTGCAAAATCATTTGTGACTCACCCTGTATATCGCTCAACATCCAACCACTCTTCTGTACAGGTTGGAGGATGAAGCTAAAGTGAAATCAACGCTTTTGGCAAAATAAGGTCTTCATCAACCCCCCTCATCACACATTCTCGCTGAGCCGTGGTAAAAATATCTGTTTTGAAGAGCGCGCCGCAGCGCGTAGTGTGAAGCTGTCGCCCTCCGTTTCTGGCGGTGGCGCCGCTGTGGCAATCGCAGTTTTGGTGTCTCCCTCTGGTGGGAAAGGGGAAAGGTTGCCTGTTTATGTGCATTTAAGGGGCGCTATGAGCTCGCTAGTTGGCGAGTCTGGTCAGTTGGTCAGCCGGGTCAGTGTTGGTCAGTCAGTGTCTGTCTGTCGTCCGGAGTGCTAGTATGTGTTAGGCCGCCAGTCCTCTCCAGTTTGTTCAGGCAATTGTCATTGGCGGTTGGATCGATCGGATGGTCGGTCACGCACTGAGACACAAGATGACTTCTCCGTCTTGAGCGTCGGCGCATGTGAGATCGCCACGTCAGTGCAGTGGGCCGCGCCGTATGGCGAGGGGCTTCGCGGCTGAGACGAGAGCAACAGGAGTCAACCCACGACATTGGTGTGGCCAGTGTGAGCTGCGACGCCTGCGTACGTTGAAGCGGCTGGCAGCGGACGGTTCAGGAGAGCATTTTGGGGGTGCTGCTCTAGGTCTTCGCCAGACATGACAGTTTTTTTTAAAGTTAAGTGATTCGTGATATGTTGCTTCATTTACTTGTTAAATTATACTTGTTTTCTTGGTCAGTCTCTCGTCCCCAGCTTGCTCGTCTGTCTCCCGTCCGCATTTGTTAGGCAGTTAGTGTCTGTCTGTCGGTCTGTCGGTCTGCCGTACGTTAATAGCTGTCTCTGTCATGTTTGTCGGATTCGTTGTTAACGAATTTATTGCTTGAAGTGTAACGGCCGAATTCCTGAAATATGTTTTTACCTTGCCTATCATCATGAGAGGCGGTATATATGTGATGTAGAGCATGTTTGTATATTTTATGTTAGACTGCATTTCATGGGTTTTTATTTAAATGGTCATTTTAGTATATAAAGTTGCCACCCTTCCACTGTAAGAGTTTTTTTTTATCAAGTTGCACCTTCGGTGGCAAGTTAATTTTTTTAATGTTAGTGTTTTGTACTATTTCCATCTCACCTACAGGGTGCATTGTTTATGTGCTGGTGTGAGTTGTTAAAATTTTTAGTTTAAAGTAATCTGATGTGTTGCAGATTTGCACCAGTTCAGAGGTTGTTGTGAGCGGTCGTGACTACGGCCGTGTCAAAAGGGAGCGGCAAGGTGCTCCGCCCGAACGCTCATACTGTCAAAATTCGTTCTTTCTGCCTCTGAATTAATTGTAACTTGATATTTATAGGGTGCTTTCTGTTTATAATTTTTAAATCTGTTTGAAAGAAAGGGCTTTTAGGAAAAAAATTCCATTTGTTGAAAGAAATTTAATTTGTTTTCATCAGTTACCCACTGGCAACTACTTCCACGCTCACATAATGTGATTAAATGTGTTAATGTTCTTGATGAACCGGTAGTAAATAAAGTAAATTCTTAAGAAAAGGTTTTGAAAGTAAATTCACAATTCACTCGTTTTTCCAATTTGTGGCTGGAGTTAGCTCAAACTAATACTGCTCATCACGTCTTTCATGCGACACCCAATGTTGAAGGAAAGCGTCGGTCTGTTTCCCTTCACACACAAAATGATCTGTAAAGAGGATAGTTACGTATCCAGTCGATAGAACGGTCTCATGTTAGTCTAGTGCCATATTTTCTCTATGACCTGTATTAACAGGGACAGGAACCCACGGGCGGCGTCACCCCCGTCCTGCCCCTCGCTGATTGCTAACGCCATGTAGCAGTGCTATTACTGCCGCAATACAGGTTGTTCTTAGTGTTTTACCGTCCCTTTTAATACCCCTCAATAAAATAAATATGGTACTAGACTAATTTCGCACGCTCTATCGAATGAGCACGTAAATTCGGTAGTGTCAAGCAGTTTTTGTTTGGGCTGACTACTGCAAGAACAAAATTTTAAATATCTTCCGAAACATCAGGGAAAATGCACCTGAGGGTTCTCAGAAGGGACACCCGGTGCACAAACCAACGCGGGCTGGATTTGATTGACGTACAGGGTTATTATAGTTAAGCTTTCGCTGCTTGAGGGGGTCCCCACGCAAAACGAGTAATCGTAGGACAATGAAACTTTGTGGAAACATTTGAAAGGACAGGCAGAAGAGAATTAACGAAGAAACCATTGAAAGAAACGCATGTTAAATTCAATATGAGAGGGTAACATTCGTTAATTGCGTACAATGTTTACGTTCCAGGTTACAAACGTTACTCAGTGTGGGGCCATCTGCATCCATGACTGCCTGGAGCCCGACTGTAGATTACTCTACTGCTGCCCGAAAGAAAGGTGGACCATGAAATGTTAAGCTGTCGTGAAACATCCCGTGCACTGTTTCAAGGTCGCACATTGCATCCTGCATTCTCAGCCATGGCAGCAACAGCTTCTTCAACAACCTGTGGCGCAATTCGCCATCGGCCTCTCCCAGGAGCAATTCCCAAATTGCCAGTTAATTTGAACTTCGAATTATGTTCTTCAACCCAATTCCGTAAAAAGAATCTCTGCGTATACCTTTAATGCGTCGATACTCGCGAAGAGTAGCAGCGCTCTTGCTGTTGTTTTGATAAAACAGATTTACTTGTAAAGATCTGCTCTCTTTGTCCAGAGCAGTTTTGACTGTCTGCGACTGTAATGCATACTGATTGTAGAGTTTCAACCATAGGTCGCCGTACCAATAACGGTGCCTAAAGGCAAGTCATGACACTAGCGCAAGTAACAGAGCAAATCCTGCAGCGCACAGTTTGAATATCATTCCTACAAATTTCGGTACTCATACGGTAAATAGTTTCCCGTCTACACTGGTCCGAGAAGCGAAAGTATAATTACAACCACCCTGTATATTAAAATGAAAATGGAAATGTTTTATCCTTTCAGCACTTCTTTTCCATTGCCTTGTAAGTAGGCTGTTTAGGTTTCTATGTTGGTAACGCCGCGTAGTTCTCTGTATGAAAATCGCTGACTGCGTTGTTTGCAGTCTGTGGCTGGTTGGACTCATTGTTGGAATATTCGCTTGTATAGTGCTGGGCAGTTGGATGTGAACAGCGCGTAGCGTTGGGCAGTTGGAGGTGAGCCGTCAGCAGTGGTGGATGTGGAGAGAGAGATGCCAGAGTTTTGAGAAGTTACTATAAGCGGACGATCTGGACGTGTGTCCGCCAGAAAAAAGGAAATTTGTAAAGATGGATGTCATGAATTCATATATATATCCAGCCGTTGTGGCCGAGCTGTTCTAGGCGCTTCAGTCTGGAACCGCGTGACCGCTACGGTCGCATGTTCGAGTCCTGCCTCGGGCATGGATGTTTGTGATGTCCTTATGTTAGCTAGGTTTAAGTAGTTCTAAGATCTAGGGGACTGATGACCTCAGATGTTAAGTCATACAGGGCTCAGAGCCATTTGAACCATTTTTGATAAATATATATATGATCGACTTTTGAACATTATTGAGATAAATACATTGCATGTTCTCTATCAAAACCTTTCATTTGCTAACTATGCCTATCAGTAGTTAGTGCCTTCATAGTTAGAATACAGTAGTTCGAGTAACGAAGATTTTTCTGAGGTAAGCGATTCATGAAAGGTGTATGCTGTTGTTAGTCAGGGCCATTCTTTTGTCGGTATTATTGAAAGTCAGATTGCGTTGTTCTAAAATATTGTGTGTCAGGTTAGAAATGATCAGAATAAGTAAAGAGAAAAATATTTGAGTACGTTGAGTTTTGCTCAGCTTTTTGAAAATCAAATACCGTAGAAGTTTACCAGGACAGTCATTTAATAATTTTTCAAAGGGGACGTTTCATATAATGCTTATAAGCCTGGTCGTCGCCCAAGGTTAATGTAATTTTCCAGGGACATCACTAGAGCCTGGAAAACTTTTGGTACAATGAAACTTCTTTGCAGATTAAAACTATGTGTTGGACTGTGACTTGAACCCTAGACCTTCACCTTTCACGGGCAAGTGCTCTACCAACTGAATTACCCGAGCACAACTCACGACCCGTCCTCACAGCTTTACTTCCGGCAGTACTTCATCTCATATCTTCCAGACTGAGATGATGTTAGGCGAGATTTCAACTCATTAGATACCTTGAACAGTAAGTTCAAACTGGGATAATTGTCTCCGATTGCAGCAATTCGAAGTGTCAGAGTTGACCTTTCCTTTCTATTACAGCATCAAGGTATTTTCTTAATCCTTCGCTACCAGTGGCCCAGCAGAACGAAGTAATGGATCGAAATCTTGAGTAAAGTTATTTAAACACTATGCTTTTTCCATTTTTTTGTCTCCCACCAAGCAAACAAGTACATTACGCAAAAGGTATTAATTATCCAGGTACTTGAGCTTCTTTCTACGGTTTTGTCTTTGTCTCAGAGTGTAGCGGATGCTGCGACAGTTGCTGCTAGCAAAGCTGCCATCTTTATCACTGGAACAGGACGTGCACGTTGCAATAACGGAATCATGAAAGGTTTCCAGAAAAGAAAGAAAAATCATCCAAGTATGACTATTAGCTGTAAGCATTGTAACTTCGGTAGAGGCACACAGTGCAAGCCGCTTTCGTCAGTCCATTAAGAGATCATAAAGATTAAGTAACTGCTGGTTTCACGCTCGCTGATTGCGTGTTGGAGGTTAAAAGAGACGCCCCCACGTATCATCTACAGTGAAACGCCAAAGAAACTGGTACAGGCATGAGTATTTAAATACAGAGACATGTAAACAGGCAGAAAACGGCGCTACGATCGACAACGCGGATATAAGACAACAAGTGCCAGGTGCAGTTGTTTGATAGGTTACTGCTGCTACAATGGCAGGTTATCAAGATTTAAGTGAGTTTGAACATCGTGTTATAGTCGGTGCACGAGCGATGGAACAAAGTATCTCCGAGGTGGCGATGAACGACCATTTCGCGAGTGTACCGTGAAACTCGGGAATCCGGTAAAACATCAAATCTCCAACATAGCTGCGACCGGAAAAAGATCCTGCAAGAACGCGACCAACGACGACTGAAGAGAATTGTTCAAAGTCACAGAAGTGCAACTCTCCATCATTGCTAGAGATTTTGGTGTTGGACCATCAACAAGTGTCAGGGTGGGAAAATTCAACGAAACATCATCGATATGGGCTTTCGGAGGCGTAGGCTCACTCGTGTACGCTTGATGACTGCACGACACAAAGCTTTACGCCTCGCCTGGGCCCGTCAACCCCGACATGGGGCTGTTGATGACTAGAAACATGTTTCCTGCTCAGATGAATTTCGTTTCAAATGGTGTTTAGTGAATAGACGTGTACAGGTAAGGAGACATCCTCATGAACCCATGCACCCTGCATGTCAGCGGGGAACTGTTCAGTTTAGTGGAAGTTCTGTAATGGTGTGGAGCATGTGCAGTTGAAGTGATATGGGACCTCTGATATGTCTAGATACGACTCTGACAGGTGACACTTAGGTAAGCACCCTGTCTGATCACCTGCATCCATTCATGTCCATTTTGCATTCCGGCGGACTTGGGCAATTCCAGCACGACAATGCGACACCACACACGTGAAGAATTGCTACAGAGTGACTCGAGGAACACTCTTCTGAATTTAAACACCCACGCTGGCCATCAGACTCCAGGTCTCCACCCCTTCGTACTCTTACGGATATATGGACAGCCCTGCTGGATTCATGGTGTCAGTTCCCTCCAGCACTACTTCAGACATTAGTCGAGTCAATGCCGCGTCGTGGTGCAGCACTTCTGCATGATCGCTGGTGCCCTACACGATGTTAGGCAGGTGTACCAGTTTCTTTGGCTCTTCAGTGTATAAGCAAACAGCCCCATACGCCGTATGTAGAGGCCCTAAAAAAAAGGCGAGGCAGAGTTTGGCAGAGTTCGGGAGCACCAGTGAACGACAGCAGTGTCGGATCAAAGATTGTAGAGCAGATACCATGTATCCAGGATGAGATTTTCACTGTGCACAGGAGTGTGCCCTGACCTGAAACTTCATGGCAGATTAAAACTGTGTGCCAGACCGAGACTCAAACTCGGGACCTTTGCCTTTCACGGGCAAGTGCTCTACCAAGTGGGAGAACCCTTGCTCGTTAAAGGCAAAGGTCCCGAGTTCGAGTCTCGGTCTGGCACACAGTTTTAATCTGCCATGAAGTTTCAGATACCATGTAAGTGAGCTGTGAGACTCAGTTAGCTTTGTGCACTAAGAAGGACTTGCAAAGCATGCCTGTACCTATGAGTTATTGGTTTCCATCGTACATTTGTTTGTATGTACCTATATCTTGTGTCACTTGTGACTAGTACTTGAGCCTAAGGGTTTGATTAGAACAATAGAATCTGGCATTTTCATGGTTCGTGTTCTGTAATACCATACGTTGCTGTGTTACACGAATCTTAACAAAATTACATACGGCGGTGACCTTTTCTTCTGGTAATTTATTGTAGTAGTAAACCTCATCTGTGTTTTTATAAACCAGTGTCTGTGGTCTTCTGCATGTTCATTGCTAACGCGCATAGAAACACTTGAAAACAGACCAGTAAGCCAACCCAGAATCTCATTTCCCTATCATTACCATATTTACCTTCTTAGCTTACCATCCAAGTCTTTCTGTACTGTCTCCAACGACGGAGACCTAAAAAATCTCAACTTGACCCCACCGTCACTTCACTCCTATACATAGCCGCTCGTGTGCGAAGAAACGGCTGACGTTAAAATCACGCATAGCCTTTGATCTTAGTGAGAGCTTCTAAAGCAAGTATGCCGCGACTCGCGTCAGGTTACGCCAGTGTACTCCCATGCTCTTCTTGCACCCGAGGCAAATACAGGGGCACGAAAACTAGGCGCAATGCACACAGATGTAAACGCACCTTGAGATGGCAAACAGAAGTTTCTTTGAAACTTCGTGGTAGATTAAAACTGTATGTCGAGACCGAGACTCGAACTCCGGACCTTTGCCCGTCGCGGGCAAGTGCTCTACCATCTGAGTTACACAAGCACGACTCACGACCCGCCCTCACAACTTCACTTCCGTCAGTACTTCGTCTCCTACCTTCTAAACTTCACAGAAGCTCTCCTGCGAAACTTGCAGAACCATCCCACCTGGAACAAAAGGACATTGCGGAGACATGGGTTTGCCACAGCCTGGGGGATGTTTCCAGAATGAAATTTTCACTCTGCAGTGGAGTGTGCGCTGCCGAGTGAAAATTTCATGCAGGAGTTTTTTTTATAGTAGGAATATTAGTACAGCAGGAGGTGAGCCACACGGCACTGACTATGTTGAATTTCTTTCGCCTTTAGGATGAAAGTTTTTTGAATAATGAAAAATATTTTTTTCATGTAACTACGCAATTTTTAATCTGTCATTTTTCATAACTTATTTGGTAAAGATTTTGAATATATGATCCACATAATTTAGAATTTTGTGCCCTGTTTAAATTTTAAAATAAAAATTCTAGGCAGTTTTATACTGCATTCGGGACTCCCTAGCAAATCCAGGGCAGTTATGATTAAAGTGCAGCTACGTACAACGGCGCTTGTTTTTTCCAGCGTAAATCAGTTCCACATTAACGCAATTGCGTATCTGCCAAGTATCACTGCCATACGATAATTACAGTCCACAATGAACCTTCGTCAGTAGCTGCACTTTAATTACACTATGTGATCAAAAGTATCCGGACACCCCCAAAAACACAGGCTTTTCATATTAGGGGCATTGTGCTGCCATCTACTACCAGGTACTCCATATCAGCGACGACTGAACAGTGTAAATATGTTATGTGGAGTGACGAATCACGGTACACAATGTGGCTGTCCAATGGTAGGGTGCGGGTATGGCGAATGCTCGGTGAACGTCATCTGCCAGCGTGTGTAGTGCCAACAGTAAAATTCGGAGGCGGTGGCATTATGGTGTTGTCGTGTTTTTCATAGAGGGGCCTTGCACCCCTTGTTGATCTACGTGGCACTATCACAGCACAGGCCAACACTGATGTTTTAAGGACCTTCTTGCTTCCCACTGTTGAATAGCAATTCGGGTATGGCGATTGCATCTTTCAACACGATCGAGCACCTGTTCATAATGCACGACCTGTGGCAGAGTGGTTACATCCCTGCAATGGACTAGCCTGCACAGAGTCCTGACCTGAATCTTATAGGAGACGTTTGGGATATTTTGGAACGCAGACTTCGTGCCAGGCCTCACCGACCGACATCGATACCTCTTCTCAGCGCAGCACTCCGTGAAGAATGGGCTGCCATTCGCCAAGAAACCTTCCAGCACCCGATTGACCGTATGCCTGGGAGAGTGGAAGTTGTCATCAAGGTTATAGGTGGGCCAACACCATATTGAATCCCAGCATTACCGATAGAGGGCGCCACGAACTAGTAAGTCATTTTCAGCCAAGTGTCCGGATACTTTTGATCACATTGTGTATAACCACCCGGTGCAATTCGACTAGTCGTTCTTCTCAGGGC
Organism: Schistocerca gregaria; assembly: GCF_023897955.1. Classification (NCBI taxonomy): domain Eukaryota; kingdom Metazoa; phylum Arthropoda; class Insecta; order Orthoptera; family Acrididae; genus Schistocerca; species Schistocerca gregaria. The sequence continues at coordinate 506,126,348 of NC_064931.1, read as the reverse complement.
AAATTTGTTAAATAGGAAAGTAACTTCAGGTGAATGCGAAACGGGTGTTATACGGCTTTACTATTCGCGACGTACACTATCTGATGAAAAGTATACAAACACAGCTATGTCATGCCGAATTCACCACTAGATGTCACGAGAGGCGGACGTACCAGTATAATACGGGGTGGGAAGTAAAGTGTTGTTAATAAAGAAGCAGTAACAGCAGAACGTGTAGGTGAAGAGAACTCAGTGACTTCGAACTGGAACTAGTTATTGGACGTCACCTGAGAAACAAATACATCAGGGACATTCCAACCTTTCTGAAGATGCCCATTTCGATTGCTGATGGTGTTATTGTAAAGTGGAAACGCGAAGGAATGACAAAAACTAAACCAAGATCGGGTAGATAAGGGCTGTCGATCATTGTGAAGAATAGCTGTAAAAAATCGAATGAAATCACGGAAGGGATCATTATGGTGCATCTCGAAACACTTCAGCTACCTTGGTTACAGAATCATCCACCATACTAGCAGCTACAATTTGACCGAGTTGGAATTCACTTAACTCGTACGTAATACATTCACAACTACACAGCACACTGTTCTGATCGCGACTGAGGACAACGCACAGGTGGCGTTCGTGGTCAAATACAACAGCGCAACCTACAGACTTGGTTAGCATCTGCATTTATTACAATCAAATGAATACCACTAGCTGCATACAGGCGTTGATATAAGTCAACGGGGACAGCTGAAAATGTCTGCCCCGACCGGGACTCTAACGCGGGATCTCCTGCTTACAGGCCAGACGGTCTATCAATCTGAGCCACCGACGACACAGAGGATAGTGCGACTGCAGTGACTTACCTCTGGCACGCCTCTCGTGAGACCCACATTCCCAAATTATTGTCTCACAGTGCCTCTGCCCATTATACTCATTACTCGTGGCTTTTTTGCCGATTCCCGTAAAAGTTCTGGCACTGTTTGTGAATCCGCAGAGAAGAAGATGCTCAAATGGCAGGTGAGCCTTAACTATACAGGAGGTCCACTGGCCAAATATCTCACGAAATAAGCGTCAAACGAAAAAACTACAAAGAACGAAACTTGTCTAGCTTGAAGGGGGAAACCAGATGGCGCTATGGTTGGCCCGCTAGATGGCGTTGCCATAGGTCAAACGGATATCAACTGCGCTTTTTTTAAATAGGAACCCCCATTTTTATTACATATTCGTGTAGTACGTAAATAAATATGAATGTCTTAGTTGGACCACATTTTTAGCTTTCTGATAGATGGCGCTGTAATAGTCACAAACGTATGGCTCACAATTTTAGACGAACAGCGGTAACAGGTGGGTTTTTTAAATTAAAATACAAAACGTAGGTACGTTTGAACATTTTATTTCGGTTGCTTAAATGTGATACATATGCCTTTGTGAACTTATCATTTCTGAGAACGCATGCTGTTACAGCGTGATTACCTGTAAATACCACATTAATGCAATAAATGGTCAAAATGATGTGCGTCAACCTCAATACATTTGGCAATACGTTTAACAACATTCTTCTCAACAGCGAGTAGTTTGCCTTCCGTAATGTTCGCACATGCATTGACAATGCGCTGACGCATGTCGTCAGGCGTTGTCGGTGGATCACGATAGCAAATATCCTTCAACTTTCCCCACAGAAAGAAATCCGGGGACGTCAGATCCGGTGAACGTGCTGGCCATGGCATGGTGCTTTGGCGACCAATCCACCTGTCATTAAATATGCTATTCAATACCGCTTTACGCGCACGCGGGCTATGTGCCGGACGTCCATCATGTTGGAAGTACATCGCCATTCTGTCATGCAGCGAAACATCTTGTAGTAACATCGGTAGAACATTGCATATGAAATCAGCATACATTGCACCATTTAGATTGTCATCGATAAAATGGGGGTCAATTATCCTTCCTCCCATAATGCCGCACCATTCATTACTCCGCCAAGATCGCTGATGTTCCACTTGTTGCTGTCATCGTGGATTTTCCGTTGCCCAGTAGTGCATATTATGCTGGTTTACGTTACCGCTGTTGGTGAATGACGCTTCGTCGCTAAATAGAACTCGTGCAACAACTATGTCATCGTCCCGTAATTTCTCTTGTGCCCAGTGGCAGAACTGTACACGACGTTCAAAGTCGTCGCCATGCAATTCCTGGTGCATAGAAATATGGTACGGGTGCATTCGATGTTAATGTAGCATTCTCAACACCGACGTTTTTGAGATTCCCGATTCTCGCGCAGTTTGTCTGCTACTGATGTGCGCATTAGCCGCGACAGTAGCTAAAACACCTACTTGGGCATCATCATTTGTTGCAGGTCGTGGTTGACGTTTCACTTGTGGCTGAACACTTGTTGTTTCCTTAAATAACATAAGTATCCGGCGAACGGACAGGACACTTGGATGATGTCGTCCAGGATACCGAGCAGCATACATAGCACACGCCCGTTGGGCATTTTGATCACAATAGCCATACATCAACACGATATCGACCTTTTACGCAATTAGTAAACGGTCCATTTTAACACGGGTAATGTATCACGAAGCAAATACCGTCCGCACTGGCGGAATGTTACGTGATACCACGTAATTATACGTTTGTGACTATTACAGCACCATCTATCACAAAGCGAAAAAAGTGGTCCATCGAAAACATTCATATTTCTTTACATACTTCACGAATATGTTACAAAAAAATTGAGGTTCCTATTTTAAAAAAACGCAGTTGATATCCGTTTGACCTATGGCAGCGCCATCTAGCGGGCCAACCATAGCACCATCTGGTTTCGCCCTTCAAGGCAGACGAGTTTCGTTCTTTGTAGTTTCTTCGTTTGATGCTTATTTCGTGAGATATTTGGCCCAGTCACTATCAACGGATCACCCTGTATACAGGGTGTTACAAAAAGGTACGGCCAAACTTTCAGGAAACATTCCTCACACACAAATAAAGAAAAGATGTTATGTGTACATGTGTCCGGAAACGCTTAATTTCCATGTTAGAGCTCATTTTAGTTTCGTTAGTATGTAATGTACTTCCTCGACTCACCGCCAGTTGGCCCAGTTGAAGGAAGACTAATGTTGACTTCGGTGCTTGTGTTGACATGCGACTCATTGCTATACAGTACTAGCATCAATCACATCAGTATGTTGCATCAACAGGTTAGTGTTCATCACGAACGTGGTTTTGCGGAGTTGGCAGATGCCCATTTGATGTATGGATTAGCACGGGGCAATAGCCGTGGTGCGGTACGTTTGTATCAAGACAGATTTCTAGAACGAAGGTGTCCTGACAAGAAGACGTTCGAAGCAATTGATGGGCGCCTTAGGGAGCACGGAACATTCCAGCCTATGACTCGCGACTGGGGAAGACCTAGAACGACGAGGACACCTGCAATGGACGTGGCAATTCTTCGTGCAGTTGACGATTACCCTAATGTCAGCGTCAGAGAAGTTGCTGCTGTACAAGGTAACGTTGACCACGTCACTGGAGAGTGCTACGGGAGAACCAGTTGTTTCCGTACCATGTACAGCGTGTGCAGGCACTATCAGCAGCTGATTGGCCTCCACGGGTACACTTCCGCGAATGCTTCATCCAACAATGTGTCACTCCTCATTTCAGTGCAAATGTTCTGTTTACGGATGAGGCTTAATTCCAACGTGATCAAATTGTAAATTTTCGCAATCAACATGTGTGGACTGACGAGAATCCGCACGAAATTGTGCAATCACGACATCAACACAGATTTTCTGTGAACGTTTGGGCAGGCATTGTTGGTGATGTCTTGATTGGGCCCCATGTTCTTCCACCTACGCTCAATGGAGCACGTTATCATGATTTCATACGGGATACTCTACCTGTGCTGCTAGAAGATGTGCCTTTACAAGTACGACACAACATGTGGTTCATGCACGATGGAGCTCCTGCACATTTCAGTCGAAGTGTTCGTACGCTTCTCAACAACAGATTCGGTGACCGATGGATCGGTAGAGGCGGACCAATTCCATGGCCTCCACGCTCTCCTGGCCTCAACCCTCTTGACTTTCATTTATGGGGGCATTTGAAAGCTCTTGTCTACGCAACCCCGGTACCAAAGCACTCTTCGTGCTCGTATTGTGGACGGCTGAGATACAATACGCCATTCTCCAGAGCTGCATCAGCGCATCAGGGATTCCATTCAACGGAGGGTGGATGCATGTATCCTCGCTAACGGAGGACATTTTAAACATTTCCTGTAGCAAAGTGTTTGAAGTCACGCTGGTACGTTCTGTTGCTGTGTGTTTCCATTCCATGATTAATGTGATTTCAAGAGAAGTAATAAAATGAGCTCTAACATGGAAAGTAAGCGTTTCCGGACACATGTCCACATAACATATTTTCTTTCTTTGTGTGTGAGGAATGTTTCCTGAAAGTTTGGCCGTATCTTTTTGTAACACCCTGTATATATGAACATGGTATCCGCTGTTTCGGACATGTCCGAAAGAACAGATACCATCTTCATATATATCTGCATTGATGACTAAGCATGCATTTCTCAAGGTGTTTCGAGAGTTTTGTCCAACCAATATAGTTACCAAGGAACATCCATCCGCCAAACGCGGATATAAGCGAACGCACGGCTCCAGTCAGGCACGGTAGAGTATCAACGGTCAGTTCGACATTACCAAGAGAGGACTATGCACATTAGCTGCTCAGATGAGCCCAACTGGACATTCTACTAGTTGTATCAGTCATCGTTCACTCGATTCGGGACTCGACCAGTGTGAAAGATTGATCAATGAGGTGGACATTTAGCTCCATTGCGACACATCGCAGTAACACTAAAGACACGTAATGTATATTTTTTATTAATTATTTGGTGAATACAACAATAGACTATCGGCGGAAGTTACTAAGAGCCAGCTGGAGGTCGTGTATGCACATTTTCCAGTCCAGTGGTTGAATCTCGGAATCTCTCTGAAAGCAGTTATATTACTACAAGGCAATTAATTATTGACTATGGGATCTTTAGACAGTTTTGATGATGTATCAGTGCACTGGATTGTTCCCGGTCCCTTAACAAAAGCAACCGAGAAAATCTGCGGTGCAGTACATCCGGTAATTTGTCTCACACCGCACATCGCCAACACGTCGTCCTACGTGAGCGGTCTCATGCGAACGCGGCGTGGGACGGCGCGAATATTGGGCCGATCCAACGCGATGCGGTGGGATGCGGTTATCGTCCTACGTGAGCGAACGGGGCGCGGCGACCGCTCGAGCATATCAGACAGTCGCCAGCGGTTAAATTGCCCTGCGTCAGCTAACACGTGCGGGGCACCGTCCGACGCGTGAAGCGACGAAGCGGACGCGATCAGTTGGTTTGATGTTTCCACGTGAAGTGGTCGCGCTTTGCGATTTGTGTTTCAAGTTACAATGTCTTAAATATTGATCAGTACTGTTCAATAACGTTGTGTATCGCGGGACAAGAGAAATAGAAATTATAATAACGGTTTAATGTCGTACCGTGAATGGGAGGAAGTTGCCAAAATAGCTGGTACCACAGGTAAGTATATATAGCACATTTATTAAACAGCGTGTTTTACATTCTTTGTTCAGGATTTTATTCAATATATAATTTAACATTTTCCATCACCCTCATGGCTGCTAGCAGTGCACACTGTATGATTTTGTAAAGTCTCTTGTGGTGCTTTTGGTATATTTCGGTATACATCCTGGAGAAATACTACCTCAACCACGTTTATTGATTCGAGGATAGTTATGATGATGTGTAGTAAAGTTATAACTTCCACGATATGTACTGCATTCTTCACACTGGTTTCGACAGGCTTACGAAAATTTCTAAATTTAGATGCTTCAGAACCGAAAGAACATTCTACCACCATTCTTGCCCGGATGGCCAATAGCTGTATCCAGTGCTGGTTTTCTTGAAAAATGTTAAATTGTACTCTGAGTGACGGTTGTCAATGTCTAACGTTTACAAATTATTGCTGTTTGAAATTATAACATAGATTTAACGCATGTCTCAAACTAAGCAAATAATTCAAATGTATATATTGTATCTAGAATCAAGGTTAAAGGAGGTACAGTATCTTGTAGATGAACCTGGTTGTTTCAAGTAGGTTCCAAGTCGGACTAAGAATATCTCTACCACATTTCTCCTGCTTCCGCTTCTTCCTTTTGCTGTCTCTAGGTGTGTGACTTCCTTTGAGGAACCAGGTCTCCACATAAGGAGTTGTGTTGAACCGTTGTAAAGGAAGTCCAATGTAACACTGAAACCACGGGCTCCTCGAAATGTATTTTACAAATTAACCACATAAGACTGTTATTTATTTCAGTGGCTCTTAACATTCGGACAAGGAACGATTTCAGTACTATTGTACAGGTTCATGTTCTAGTCACGTTTCGAAAAGGGTGTGAGAGTGGCTGCAATGACACCTAAAAGGAATACCAACACACCAATTTCAGACGCCCCACATTCAGCCGAAATATAATATCATTACTTGCTGTTGATAATAATGTTATTGATGTATAACTTTTCTGTCTTTCAATATAAATAAAAAGTAACTTTTTCGCCGCTGAAGATTCAAAAAGTTAAAAGAGATGATCCTCGGGCTTACGTCAAGAAACTCAGCACTGGTTGTATCAGTCTTTAAGGCCACTAACAGTCCTGGTTCTTCCTGGAAGGGCTCGTTAAATACTCCTTTACAGGATGTGCTCCATCCTCTATGAAAACATATGGACACTTGATACTGGATCTTGGCAAAAATTCTTTTTTAGATATTTTAGTCTTCTCATTTCTGTTGCTTCATCAAAACACCTGTATCGTTCTCCTTGTCGTCGGAGCCCATGTTCACCGTAACAAACCTATAATTTGCATCACTGACAGCTAATAATACAATCGAAAAGAAGGATTTGTAGCAATAATACGTAGAACTAGGTGTACTTGGCTTTTTAATGTGAATCTGTCTCTCAGCAATACTTCCAAGACAGTTAGGAAATCGCCATCTGTCCCAAGACATGCTGCTGCTTTTTTAAGTCAGCGTCTGTTGACTTGGGCTTGTACTTTATTGAAAATGTTGTTCACATAGCCTTACAAACTTCTACAAGGATTGTGGGAATAACCATTTTTCAAAATCTAGCTGAGAAAACGAATTGGTGGAACTGTATGCCCATGATTATGTACCTGTTATTAAGAAGCTCGTGTATTAATTTCTTATAATTTTGACTTGGCTTCAATAATGGAAAAGGTTCTAAAGTGAGCAGCATTTTTTTCTTTTACTCGTGTTGGACCAAACTGAGGAGCGAATCTCGATGGGTATGGAACGACTCAGTACATAAAATTAACATCAGAGAAACAGATAACATAAAATTTACACTAATCCTACGTAGACGACAAACTGCTGACTAGACAAGGTGTAACTGAATTTCATTTACAGACTATAAGGAGAGGCTCCATACACCAAAACAAGCGAAATGTCTGCTAAACATGGTCTCTAAAATGCTTACCTTAAAAGCTCTGAGCATTGGTTCATCTTCGATACTGTGAAATACATCTTTTCTACTTTGCATATTTTGGGAGGAGATAGTATGGACCAAAATAAGAAAAAAATCTGTAAACATGAACTCTAAAATACTTAGTTTAAGATCTATGAGCACTTGTTCATCATCACTACTGCGAAACACATTACTTCTGTTGAAAAATTGGACATAACTCTTGAGGTGCTTATTTTAGAGCCCATGTTTACTACACTTTTTCCTTGATTTGGTCCATGCTACCTCCTCCCAAAACAAGGAAACCAAAGAGTTTGCAGTAGAAGAGTTGTATTATACAGGATCGAAAATGAACAAGTGGTCGTAACTATTAAGATATGCAACTAAGAGACCATGTTTAGTATACATTTTTCTTATTTTGGTATAAGGAACGTGTACTCAAAGTCTGTAAAGGGAATTTAGCTACAGCCTGTATACTAGCATAATCAACAATGTAGCACAGAAATTTGTTAATTTTGTCCAAGAATTCCCCAACAAAATAAGAGTGACCCGTGACGAAATTCTTCAGTTTAGACTTAAAATTACGTGGCTTGTTGTTAAGGTTTTTTTAAATGTTTTGGCAGCTTATTGAGAATGGGAGCATCAACATACTGCACGTCTTTCTGCAAAAGAGTGAAGGATGTGCGATTCAATTGCCGCTTGTTTAATATTAAGTGAGTGACAGCTGATAATTCTTGGGAGTAAGCTCATATTGTTACCAACACACGACGTTAAAAAAAATATATAGAGAGAGAGAGCCCAGTGTTAGAATTCCCAGACTCCTGAACGGGGGTTAATAAGAGGTTCGCAACTTACACCGCACCCTGCTCGAACTGACCTCTTCTGAGCCAAAAATACACTATGCGAATCGGAAGAGGTAGCCCATAACATAACACCACTCGTCGTTATCGAATGGAAATAAGCAAAGTAGACTAATTTTCGTGTTGCACTATCACTTATAACAGATACTGTTTTAATAGTAAATATAGTAGCGTTCAATTCTTCAACAAGATCTTGAACTGTCTTTCCATGACAATTACCATGTATCAGAAAATCTAGAAATTTGGATCGTTCAGACTAATTCTCTGCCCATTCTGTGTAATCTAAATGTAAGTTTTAATTGAATTGTGTGTTAGAATTGTAAAAAAAGAGTCTTGCAGTGATTTAGCATGACTTTATTTTTTGCTATACATGAGCTGCACTGTTTGCAACATTGCCTTTGTTGAACTCAACATCCTTCACTGCCAATCTAGTGTCACTGGCAAACAGAAATATTTTAGAATCATCTGCCGTATTAGAAGGTAATATATGAGAAACAGTCGTGGTCCCAGCACTCCGGCGCTGATCCCTGAGGCACCGCGCACTTAACCATACCCCAGCCAGGCTCCACATCATAGCCGTTCTAATTACTGTGGAGAATGAACTTCTGTTGCCTGTTGTTGAAGTATGAGACGAATCGATTTTGTGTAAGTTTTCTTATTCCATAATGATTTCTTGATCAACACAATCAAACACCTTAGTTAAATGAAAGAAGACACCTAGTGTTCGCAACTTTTGGTTTAATCCGTCCAGCGCCTCACAGAGAAAAGGGAACTTTCATCTGTAAGAGGTACACATGTCATGAAGTTGTTTTCTGAACGGAATAGTAAAATTTACGTCTTTTCAACGTTAACTGATATTCTTGTCAAAGTTGTATTTTCAGTCTGTACTAAATGGTCATCTATCTGAAGAAGGGTAAAGACCGAAACGCGTAATTAATGAATAACAAATAGGTCCGGGAACATCCTGTGACTATTACTTTGCGGCAGACTATCTATTCCAAAGCATTTTTCACTATTTCGAAAATAGCATTTTCAGTTGATAAACAAGTTCTAAAACCAAACTGAACGCTTAACTGCTAATACTGTGAATTGAAATTATCAATTACGCTTACATATATAGCTTTTTCTATAACTTAAGCAAACGGTGATGGCACAGAAATAAGTTTACAGTAGCCTGCATTGTCTTTTTCTGATTTCTTATAAAGGGATTTTACTACTGGGTGCTTTAATCATTCAGGAAACTGACCATTCGGAAAGGATAAATTACAAATCTGGCTAGTTCTTCTGCTAGATACCCCATCATATCTATGAGAGTCCTTCGTCTTTAGCGATTTAACTATTGACTCATTATCCCCTTTGTCAGTATCACAGAGATGTGTATCAGATACCATTCATGGAAATCCATTTTCTAAGAGAGTTATATGATTCCCTGCAGAAACTAATTTATTATTTAATTCATCTGCTATATTGAGAAAGTGGCTGTTAAATACTGTGCATGTATTTCACCAATCGGTGACGAAAATTTAAACTGTATATTGACTTTATATCATCTACTTTGCGCTGTTGGCCATCCACCTCTCCAACTACTGACCATACGGTTTTAATTTTGTTTTGAGGATTAGCTATTCTATTTACAAACCACATGCTCTGTCATTGTGATGTAATACGTCGAACGCTGATAAATAACAAGATTGTTATTTGGATAACCCGTCTCTTTGACAACTGCCGACAACGAAATGCTGAGTTAGTCTTTGTTTAAAGGTGATCGTGATCGGGATTAGAGTCACATTAGTATTCATAGTAAAATCCTGTTATTATGTGGCTTTAACGTCTGATAAAGTAGTCCGTTAACGAACAATCATTCGTTATGCTTCAGAGCGATCCGATGGAAGGGCGATAATAAATAACGTAGTTCACTTCTGCATTAAGAACACGCTTAACTATGGATGAAAAGTTTGCACAATATCTTCAGTTATTATAGCATCAAACAACCGTTTTATTCTCCTACGCTTCTATGTACAAGGATATATTAGTATCACGTATATTTTTATGTTCATTTTATCTTCTGCGCTCACCTAGTACGGCGTACAGATGGTGTTCCTTTTTTCACTGTGCGCGAATACGCTGCTCAACATTAATTCGAAACAATGAGTCACCAATTCACAGCTGTCCACAGGAACGGTGATTGTTAAAGAGACACGAAACAGCGCTTTAGTACTGTCATATTTTGAAATCTTTTTTTCTTAAGTTATTTAACTTTTGTTTCAGGTTATGCGGCGAAGAAAAAGTGGAAAAATTTAAGGGTCACATTCGCACAAGAACTGAAAAAAATACGAAACCCTCGTTTTGGAGCTGACGCTGCCAATGAACCGGTATGCATAGACACTGGCCATACGTTGGTTCCATGGCCGCGAGAAACAGATGGGAACATTGAGCCAGAACACTCAGCTAACAGGAAGTCTTTGGATTTTCTAGACCCTGCAAATTCTACTCCGGAAGACGAACTGGATGTAAGGAATATAGAAAATACCTTTGACAGCGCTGTTTACACTGACGCTTAGCTCATGTCGACGATGAGCCTGAACTTCAGGTTCCTAAAGTAACATTTGCAATGATACATAAATGTAAACAAAGAGAAGAAGGACCACATACATACATTTCTCCAATTAGAGAGAGAGAGAAGTTTAAAATTCTGCGAAAGGATGAAAAAGAATACAATGAAGAAGACCTCCTCTGGTTCAAGTCGATATTGCCATTTATAAAACAATTGCCATCAAATAATAAATTACATTTTAGAACGCAGATGCACGAGTTGTTGCTAAAAAAATAAATACGTCACAAGTGCCACAACTTGAACATACAAATTTTACTGAACTTGAAGAAATATAAAAAGAGTAATTACATGTACTCTTACCGGAATAAAAAAATGAATGATTTGATTTTTTTAATTATTTGTTTTCTTATCTGAAAGTCATCATGAACGGTGAACAGAAATAGGTCTCTAGGAGTTAGTGGAATTCAATTGCATAACAGGTTTTGTAGTATAATCACAGCATAAACAAACGTTGTAGAGAACATTCGAGCATAGTTCTCGAATAGCAAGGATTTATATTTCAGTTCTTCATACAAATGGTGCAGTTCTACGTAAATATGCCTTTACAAATACTGTAACATGAGATACACTCATCTGTCATAGACAATGATTCTCTAGATTCTAGTACGAATTTTCTATTAAAATGTTTTTCGTCTATTCATAAAGGATACTAACTATGAGAACGTGCTGACAGTGGAATGTGCGACTGCTACGGTCGCAGGTTCGAATCCTGCATCGGGCATGGTTGTGTGTGATGTCCTTAGGTTAGTTAGGTTTAAGTAGTTCTATGTCTAGGGGACTGATGACCTCAGATGTTAAGTCCCATAGTGCTTAGAGCCATTTGAGCCATTTTTGAAATGTGCGACTGCGCTGCCCCAATAGGACGAAATGAAAGAGTGCATGGATTCTGGTCGCGGCCGAGACGTCACTTAAGATCGGACGTCGAACGGAAGGAACGTTCCAAAACAAAGAGGAAAAGCATGGCTAGTTTTGCTGCAATACTAAAAATGGGCTTGTATCTGATTACTACGTACTCTGGCGAGTAGTCCATGAGTAGCCAGGCATGGAGGGGAGCTCTTTTAAGACATTGGGAATGGGACGGTCGAATAGGTAAACTAAATTCGGAATCGGTTGGGGGAGTAAGAACGATTGAGGACTCGAAGTTGGACAGCAGCAGCGGAGCACACATCTGACCGATAGTGACAGAGGAACACCTCGAGTTACTGTGGTTCGAAACCAACAAGTATAGCTCTCGGTAAGGTTGCATTGTTGCATCATCATACTAGGGACAAATAGGCGAGATAATTTATTAATTTGGATGACAGCTGCATCCTCTCTAATGGCAGCTCAGCACCAGTGAGTTACGTTCATTCGCTGTCAGTTGCTTCCCATGCAATCACTGCATATCTTCTACATGACTTTACATTTGTATAGGAATCATAGGGACACGTCATAACTTGATTGATATCCTTACTAATCTTATGACATTGCCAGCGACTAGTGAGAACTGTTAATGTGAACTATTATAGATTAATGGAAATGAGATTGAAAACTAACGTATGTTCACTCCTCACAAACTTCAATGTTTTTTTATGAAATATATTGTTACGCCCCAGGGTAGTATCCATGGTGGACACCAAAAACCCGTACGAGTACCACCTTGGCAGCTACCAGAAGCCGAACCGTTGTGTCAATGACCAGTAGACTGCCAGCTTGGGGGAAATGCTGAGCGAGTTGCGACAAACGCGGAAGATATCACTGCACGGGGGAACGACAGAGCGCCCAAGTCTGCAAGTAAGGCATAATGAAAACATAACATCGTGTAAGCCGAGAGGTACAGTCATACTAGTGACAAAGCTGAGTTTCGTTAGGAAGGCTAGGTACAACGCAACATTCAGATGTCGAGGCAGCGGAAAAGAGCCTCTTTGCGAAAGTGAGCCTGAACGTGGTGTTATAGCTGGCGCACGAGCGATGGGACACAGCATCTCCAAGGTAGCAATGAAGTTGGGATTTTCCCGTACGACCACTTCACGACTGTACCGTGAATATTAGGAATCCGGTAAAACATTAAGTCTCCGACATCACTGCGGCCGGAAAAAGATCCCGCAAGAACGGGATCAACGACGACTGAAAAGAATCGTTCAACGTGACAGAAGTGCAACCCTTCCGCAAATTGTTGCAGCGTGTGAACTATCCAACGAAACATCATCGATATGGGCTTTCTGAGCCGAAGGCTCACTCGTGTACGCTTGATGACTGCACGACACAAAGCTCTAAGCCTCGCCTGGGCTCGTCAACACCGACATTGGGCTGTTGAAGACTGGAAACAAGTTGCCTGGTCTGACGAGTCTCGTTTCAAATTGTATCGAGCGGATGGACGCGTACGGGTATGGAGACAGTCTTATGAATCCATTGGCCCTGCATGTCAGCAGGGGACTGTTCAAGATGGTGAAGGTTCTGTAATGGTGTGGGGCGTGTGCAGTTGGAGTGATGTGGGACCCCTGATACGTCTAGACGCGACCCTGATGGGTGACACATATGTAATCATCCTCTCTGACCACCTGTACATTCATATCCACTGTGCATTCTGACGGATTTGGGCAATTACAGCAGGACAATGTGACATTCCAGACGTCCAGATTTGCAACAGAGTGGCTCCAGGAACATTCTTCTGAGTTTAGACACTTCCGCTCGTCACCAAACTCTCCAGACATGAACGTTATTGATTATATCTGGCATGCCTTGCAACGTGCTTTACTCTTACAGATTTATGGATAGCCCTGGAGGAGTCATGGTGTCAGTTGCCTCCAGCACTATTTCAGACATTAGTCGAGTCCATTACACGTCGTGTTGCGGCACTTCTGCGTGCTCGTGGGAAACCTACACGATATTAGGCCAGTATACCAGTTTCTTTGGCTCTTCAGTGTGTTATCCTATTATGATCCTTAGTCATTAGAGATCCTGAGTTCATGGTTGTAAAATATGGGGTGCTGTATTTAACTGGTTTCAACATTCGAAATATGGACTTCTTACATGAATCCCAAAACATAATTTCAGAAGAATTGTGTATCTGTTGATTCAACAAGCAATAATAAATGTAGTGTTATTTTTGTAAACATGTCTTATGTATTAAATAACTGAAATCACAAATTATGAATATAGGTTAGGGTCGAAGTGTCTATTGTTATCAGTCATGATTGTCTTTGTTAAATACTCAATAGTCGACTACGAAATTACATCACAGTACGTCATCGACTGTGCTGAAGCATGGCTGAATTTTGTTGTTGTTGTTATCAGCCTGAAGCAGATACTTCTGATGAACAGAACAGTACTTTTGACTACAGATGTTACAGTGTACCAACTTTGGTCATTATGTAATATAAGAAAATGCTTATCGAATGAGTGAACATGTACCTCTTTTTTTTCAGTCCTGACTTTTAGGTCCTTGTCCTGCCGATGTTTTAATCCACTAGTCTTAAGTTCTGATTCTCTGCAGGTTGGTTCTGGCAACATTAGAGAGAGAGAGAGAGAGAGACAGAGAGAGAGAGAGAGAGAGAGAGAGAGAGAGAAATTGAAGGTGAAATTTTGCGGTTGCATGTGTTTGTATAAATTTCCACAAAGAACTGTACAGAAACTACGTTATTTCTGATTTCAATATTGCTTTTCAACCTCAAGCCATTTTAACCACACTCGTGTCATCGTATTTATACGGGTGTTAAAGACCGAGACGTGGTGCGCCGATACAGTCATGTCATCATCATTATCGATTTAGTGTGCCGTTGAGAGCAAGAGCCGTTACTTCTAGACGGCTTCAAGCCGTAGGCAGTGGGTGGGAGACGGCTTGACCAAGGGTGAAATGAAGCGACCAACCGTCACTTCCTGTCAGGGGCGAGTGCGAGTGCACCTGCAGCCGCCGCATTTAACCTGCGCTTCATGCGGCCCAAGGTGCAGCTAAATCAACTGAACCACACAAATCAAATGTTACTAACCCTGGCAAGGAGAGGGCAATGTTCAAGATCAGTTGTGAGAGAAGAGGGTTCAGAATTCATGGAAAATGTTTCAACGAATTACAATTTTTACCATAAATAGCTCACTATGCTGTTCTCTATTGATAGTCTTATACTCATCTTGTAGCTACTAGAGCTTTTGGGGTTAATCACTCCAACATGCCGGGATTTTTGTGATGAAAACAATCGACGAAACTGCGATGAGCAGGGTTAAGGGTTCATAAGCGATTTTGCACTTTTTCACTATCACACACAGAAATAGAATATCACCTGCTGACTACAGTCCATTGGCCGCGTTGTCTAACGGACTCTTCACCAACTGGCAGGGGCTCTGGCTCTGAGCACTATGGGACTTAACATCTGTGGTCATCAGTCCCCTAAACCTTAGAACTACTTAAACCTAACTAACCTAAGGACATCACACACATTCATGCCCGTGGCTGGATTCGAACCTGCGTCCGTAGTGGTCGCGCGGTTCCAGACTGAAGCGCCTAGAACCGCTCGGCCACTTCGGCCTTCGGCAGGGGGTGTCGTTGTCTAGATGTTGCATGGAATTAACAGAAAGCTGACAGAGAAAATCTACAGTAAATGAGAGGCAGTTTTACATTTCAGTTCTAATAAATACATATTGTTGCCAAAGAAAACAAAGTTTCAGGTGGGCATGTTACATCTACATCTACAGGAATACTCTGAAAATCACACGCAGGTGCCTGGCAGAAGGTTCATCGAACCACCTTAACAATAATTCTCTATTATTCCACTCTCGAACAGAGTGCGGAGAAAACGAACACCTACACTAGGTGATCAAAAGTATCCGGACACCCCCAAAACCACACGTTTTTCATATTAGGAGCATTGTGCTGACACCTTCTGCCAAGTACTCCATTATCAGCGACCTCGTGAGAGAACAGACTGGGGAGCCCCGCGGAACTCACGGAATTCGAACGTGACTAGTTGATTGCGAGTGGAAAGAGCAGAATCACTTGAAAATGTCAAAAGTTATTTTTGGTAGCAGGGTTTTTCAATTAATTGAAGTAGAGTTAAATATTGTGACCAAAATATTTATTAAGAGGCAGTTAAGGAACGCTATAAAACATTCATAGCAGTGTGATGGTCTATAGAAGATTAGGAATTTGCTTCATCCATTTATAAGTGTAGTCTGCTAATTTTATAGATACTTGGTCACATACTTCTCATTTTCGTCTATCTGATTTTTCAAGCCAGTGATTTTCCATGTACTTTTTGATATAGTATTTAATCGTGCTTTGTTAAACATCTCAGCAATGGAAGTTGGTCATATGCACGAAAGTGTCTCAGGGTGATGCTATGAGGTACACAAACAGCGAATCTGTGACTATCAGGACTCAGGTCATGTAGGAGAAAAGCTACAGCTACTAATGACATGTTAGTTTTTATGCTGAAAGGCATTTACAGCCCTTGTAAACAAGTTCTTGCATCTCATATTACAACCACTTTTCAATATGGCCGTTAGAAAGCACTCATTGTTCACATCATAAGTGAACTTCTGAATATTAGATTAAAAGTAGTTTATAGCTTGTGACCAGAATGGAATGAAGTAGAAGGCTCTGAAAAGAAGTGTGTGAATTAAATTTTTCAGAGCCCAATATCTTTATTTTTTTGTAAATACTCAACTTGTTGTCGCTATTTTCGATGTGCTACATCTGCTCAAAAACACAGTAAATGATTTGATGGATAACAAAATACAATTGTAACATTTTAAGGTAGCAAAATTTGAGTGTGTTAGTGCACTTTTCTCTCTAGATAAAAAAGCGGTTCATATTTCTAACTAAACTAAAAGCACAACACTTTGACTTTTCTGAGTCCTACATCAAAAGACAAAGGAAAGTTGCTGCTGCGTTAATGAGCCTTAACAGTTGTAGTAGCACTTGAAACATATGTATTACCATCTGAGGCTATATACACAATTGAGTCTGTAGAAAAGATAGATAATCTCTTTGGTTCACTCAGTAGGGAACTTATTTAAGTATGTGACTCTGTGTTGATGATGATGAGGACAACACCCACATCCCATCCCAAACAGAGAAAAATTCCTGGCGGTTATCAAACCTGGAAAGTTTGCGCATAGTGTTATATGTAGGTTATATTTTTTCCATTAAAATCTGTTATTTACTTGTGGAAGACCTTAAAAGAAGGTAGCTATAAGTATTTAATTTAAAGACCTTGAGTTAACATACTGTAGAGAATTTTTGTTGTATGAGGCAACATGGTACTGCTACTGCAAATTCAACTTTTCAGTTTGTGCAAACTCTTAAGACTTATCTTGTGAATCACATGGCTTTGCCTTTCAAAATCATAAGTGTGAGTACTTGTGAAAATCATGATTGAAATATATTGAACAATGTGTGTAACATTTTGGAAAGTAATGCTAGTAATGAAAATTTAATGAAAGGAAATGGAATGATATTCCCCAGTAAATTTTTATTTTCTATTCAAATGATGCGAATGAGTCTATAGGAAATCACCAGGCCTTCGCTCATGCAGCTGACTAGAAAAACATAGATATAATACACGATTTTGAAATATGCAAGTCCAGTCCCTCCTCATCTGTTATAACTGAAAATAATTTAGTTACAACATTTAAAGAGAAGAATAATGAAGTATGTTCTCATCTGAAATATGCAAGTTAAAATGTTATGATTTTCCATGGTCATCTGTATGACTAAATAGCTATGGTCACACAACAAGAATACATGGTAATATAAAAACGAAATAATATTCTCCATGCTTTATACAGTATTTTGCAATAAACATGCCGCACAACAGAGAATTCTCAAAACAAGGATACTACACAATATACACTCCTGGAAATGGAAAAAGAACACATTAACAGCGGTGTGTCAGACCCACCATACTTACTCCGGACACTGCGAGAGTGCTGTACAAGCAATGATCACACGCACGGCACAGCGGAAACACCAGGAACCGCGGTGTTGGCCGTCGAATGGTGCTAGCTGCGCAGCATTTGTGCACCGCCGCCGTCAGTGTCAGCCAGTTTGCCGTGGCATACGGAGCTCCATCGCAGTCTTTAACACTGGTAGCATGCCGCGACAGCGTGGACGTGAACCGTATGTGCAGTTGACGGACTTTGAGCGAGGGCGTATAGTGGGCATGCGGGAGGCCGGGTGGACGTACCGCCGAATTGCTCAACACGTGGGGCGTGAGGTCTCCACAGTACATCGATGTTGTCGCCAGTGGTCGGCGGAAGATGCACGTGCCCGTCGACCTGGGACCGGACCGCAGCGACGCACGGATGCACGCCAAGACCGAAGGATCGTACGCAGTGCCGTAGGGGACCGCACCGCCACTTCCCAGCAAATTAGGGACACTGTTGCTCCTGGGGTATCGGCGAGGACCATTCGCAACCGTCTCCATGAAGCTGGGCTACGGTCCCGCACACCGTTAGGCCGTCTTCCGCTCACGCCCCAACATCGTGCAGCCCGCCTCCAGTGGTGTCGCGACAGGCGTGAATGGAGGGACGAATGGAGACGTGTCGTCTTCAGCGATGAGAGTCGCTTCTGCCTTGGTGCCAATGATGGTCGTATGCGTGTTTGGCGCCGTGCAGGTGAGCGCCACAATCAGGACTGCATACGACCGAGGCACACAGGGCCAACACCCGGCATCATGGTGTGGGGAGCGATCTCCTACACTGGCCGTACACCTCTGGTGATCGTCGAGGGGACACTGAATAGTGCACAGTACATCCAAACCGTCATCGAACCCATCGTTCTACCATTCCTAGACCGGCAAGGGAACTTGCTGTTCCAACAGGACAATGCACGTCCGCATGTATCCCGTGCCACCCAACGTGCTCTAGAAGGTGTAAGTCAACTACCCTGGCCAGCAAGATCACCGGATCTGTCCCCCATTGAGCATGTTTGGGACTGGATGAAGCGTCGTCTCACGCGGTCTGCACGTTCAGCACGAACGCTGGTCCAACTGAGGCGCCAGGTGGAAATGGCATGGCAAGCCGTTCCACAGGACTACATCCAGCATCTCTACGATCGTCTCCATGGGAGAATAGCAGCCTGCATTGCTGCGAAAGGTGGATATACACTGTACTAGTGCCGACATTGTGCATGCTCTGTTGCCTGTGTCTATGTGCCTGTGGTTCTGTCAGTGTGATCATGTGATGTATCTGACCCCAGGAATGTGTCAATAAAGTTTCCCCTTCCTGGGACCATGAATTCACGGTGTTCTTATTTCAATTTCCAGGAGTGTATATAAGAATGTGAAAGAGAAAAAATTGAAAAAAAGGAAGCTGTTTGTGCAACAACTTAAAAAGATGAAGAAATTCAAATTATTTTAATGATCTTTGTAATTCGTTATTCATCATATGCCAAACTACAGTAACCTTCCTATACATATACAGACATGTAGAGTTCACCAGAGTTAAACTTGGAGCTCTACAAGGTAAGAGGGATTATCATAGCTACAATACACTCAACTATGGGTCCCTTTATATGCGATCAAGAAGTGGTAGTATTCGACAAACAAGAAAAATAAGTTGAAAAACCATGGCTCCAGTAATGCATACTTTCTGAGAGATGTCCGGAACTGCATGCCTTCTGCGATAAACACCTGTTTACAGAGGTGTACAATGTGGCTTCCATTTATGACAATGCACCCCTCTACCCATTGGTGTAAGGAATCACGCACCCTTTGAAGTATACTGGGTTGTTGTACCTGCTGGCACACAATGAAAACGCAACCTTGTAGTGTCTGCATATCGTTGATTCGCAGGGCGTTGACCAATTCCTTCAAGTGTACCAACAACCAAAAGTGTACGGAATTGAGTTCTCTGGAACGAGCAGGCCAACACCTGCCAGACCCTCACCCCCCCCCCCCCCCCCACCAACACCGCCAATCAAGCGGTCCTGAAATGCCTGCGTCAGATGTTCATACGTACTGTGACGAAAGTGTGCTGGTGCACCATCATACACGAACCACATTTGTATTCGTCGCTGCAATGGCATAGCCTCCAGCAAGGTAGGCCATACGTTAATGGGAAAGTAAGTATAGTGTGCGCCAGTTAACCTTTGTGGTAGCACGTATGACTCAATTAATCTATCGCCAAGTACGCCTGCCAATACATTGATTGAGATGCCCTCTTTCCTGAATTGCTTGGGGATTTATATCTGCCATAAATACTCGTTATGTAAATTCACAACACCATCTCTTGTGAACACTGCGTCATCGGTAAATAATATCTTGGATGTGAGCAGTGGATTGACAGAACCGCTGTCTGCCATGACGATCCTGAGGCCTAAGGACCTGAGCGCGCTGTAGATGATATGGGTCGGGCAATTGTTCATGAAGTACCCCCTCCCAGATAAGAGAGTGAGACGCGCCTACTGCCGTTGCTAATCGTCGCTCTGGTCCCAGGGTTTCTCCCATCGAATGCAGCACACGCACCTCCACGTCAGCGGGCGGTCTGTGCGGGTCCTTCTACTGTCAGTCTTCCGAGGTCCAAGGGTACCAGTGTGCCTCAGACGCTGGAAATGTCTGTCGAACAACTTATCAGAGAGCACTCTGCGCTGTGGATATTTTTCAGTGTAGAGGGCACGGTTTCGCAGGCTACGTACATTTGCTAAACCATAGCAGAAAATCACGTCCGCTACTTCACTTGTCTTGCAGTAGTCTTCCATTGCAAAACAAGTGGTGGAAGATAGAAAATGTAAATGTACTACACCATTTGTTTGTACATACAGCGCAATAACAGTAAACACATTAGTGAACCCGCATTAGCAAGAAGATAAAACACCACAATACGCAACCAGGGTTGACAGTACTGCACAGTAAGGTATACAAACACGACGATAACTATCGTAGCCTCCAACACGATGCGAGCTACACAACTGTCTGCAGACCACCTGTTGGTAGGTAGAGTACTGTGAGTAAGACATCATAATACTCTGCCTACATATTTGACTGTGATACTACCCGCAACCAAGCGTCATGCAGCCCTTCCTATAAACACGTGTTTCTCTCGGAAAGTAAGCGTTTCCGGACGCGTATTTATTAAACCTATTTTTCTTGTTTTGAGTACTCACACCTCACACCTCGACACTTTTTTTGAACACCAAGAAGGCAATGAAAGTGGGTTGTCCTCTATTTTCTGACGAATTCGTAGATGTCCAGATTGTAAATTTCAGGTCACGACCTCCGGTGCCGCAGATTTTTCCATTGATAATTGAGTTAAGTTTGGAAGCTGTTCTTTGGTTTATGAACTACATACATAGTACTTTATCATTATAACGGCTCAAAAGCTCCTCTAATCTGAGGCATTGAATGCAAGAATAACCATAATAAGATCACATACACTATGTGATCAAAAGTATCCGGACACCTGGCTGAAAATGACTTACAGATTCATGGCGCCCTCCATCGGTGATGTTGGAATTCAGTATGGTGTTGGCCCACCCTTAGCCTTGGTGACAGCTTCAACTCTCGCACACATACGTTCAGTCAGGTGCTGGAACGTTTCGTGGGGAATGGCAGCCCATTCTTCACAGAGTGCTGCACTGAGCAGAGGTATCGATGTCGGTGGGTGAGGCCTGACACGAAGTCGGCGTTCCAAAACATCCCAGAGGTGTTCTGTAGGATTGAGGACAGGACTCTGTGCAGACCAGTCCATTACAGGGATGTTATTGTCGTGTAACCACTCCGCCACAGGCTGTGCATTATGAACAGGTACTCTATCGTATTGAAAGATGCAATCATCATCCCTGAATTACTCTTCAACAGTGGGGAGCAAGAAGGTGCTTAAAACATCAATGTAGGAGTGTACTATTATAGTGCCACGCAAAACAATAAGGGGTGCAAGGCCCCTCCATGAAAAACACGACCACACCGTAACACCGCCACCTCCGAATTGTACTGTTGCCACTATACACGCTGGCAGGTGTTCACCGAGCATTAGCCATACCGGCGCTGAAGACCTTGCTGTCGTGCGCCCAAAACCCCTCTACTACTACTACTACTACTACTTAGCCATACCCACCGCCTGCCATCGGTTCGCCACATAGTGCACCGTGATTCGTCATTACACACAACGTTTTTCCACAGTTCAATCGCCCAATGTTTGCGCTCCTTACACCAAGCGAGGTGTCGTTAGGCATTTACCGGCGGGATGTGTGGCTTATGAGCCGTCGCTCGACCATGAAATCCAAGTTTTCTCACCTCCCACCTAACTGTCATAGTACTTGCAGTGGATCCTGATGCATTTTGGAATTCCTATGTGATGGTCTGGATAGATGTCTGCTTGTTACACATGATGACCCTCTTCAACTGTCGGCGGTCTCTGTCAGTCAACAGACGAGGTCTACTTCAGAATGGGGACTTTTGACCGAAAGCATGTATGTATGGCAGTCTTTCCGTTTTCCTGTTTGCGGCTCAACGTCTCCTCTATATGGTGACTGGTAACCTATCCTTATCGTAATATTGTCGTTATCCCATCCTGGACTTAACATTGTTTAGTTTTACCCTTCATCAAAGTTACGTACGGTTCTTCATTCGTCTTTGCCCTGCTGATACACTTTCCTTACCGTGTCACGGGCCCGCAACGGATTCACTTTCGCGGTCGCCAGTGGTCATAATGCTATGGACCATCAGTATATTATTATATTTTATGGTATTAATGCCTCGCACGTAGGGAGTATCTGAGATATTAGAGCTCATACAGGGGATTAGTAATAGTATGTCTTCCGACGCACTATTCGTAAATATAACAGAAAGATGAGTACACGATTGTGACAGAAGAAGCAGCCTCCATCACACAAGGAACGTGATATGCGGTGTGAGGGTTAGATCTACATTTGTTAGACTCGAATCGTAGAAAAACATCAGAACTTCTGAACTGCATTGCTTTCGAATGTGGGTGTCTACGGGAAATAAAATGTTATCTGGAGTCGTTCTTTTGTGCTAGGGTCTGCTCTCTGTTTGGCGGGACGCCACAGAACGCATAGAGCCGCAGCGAGCCAGCGGTACGGTGGCCATGCATCAGCTGGAAGTCTGGCGCCGGGCCGAATGTACAGACTCGACAGTGCAGCCCCAGCTCCTCAGTTCAATACGTGGAAGCGCCATACCACATTTTATTCAATTTTATTCCGAGTTGCTTCCATTGCTACGGGGTCCGTAAACGATGGGAATTCGTTCATCTTCCTTTAGGTACCTTTCCAGCGGCAGCTGATTGTCATTTCTGCTGCTATCGCATTATCTTCATTTCGACTGGAGAAGCATAATGCAAGATATGTGAGTTCGACGTTACACAAAACACTCTTTATAACTAGAAAAACTTTTAACTAAGTGTTATCATCAGCGAGAATTTAACTCTAAAAACGTGGAAAATATAGGAATTTTACTGGGTGAACCACATAACTTGGAAATGTACTGCACGAATGCAAAATGAGATGCAGCGGTCATAGATTTATTTAACTGGCATGTATGTTTATCTTGACCACAGTTATTTTATTAATTTCCTGGCGCATTTAGTTCAAAGTCCATCTTCAAAAGGAGTACAAAAACACTTTGCACGGTCCCTTTCATAATGTACTGAGGCTGCAACGTGGAAGAAAATTAGTAAAATAATCGCGGACACGACAAACAGCTGTTTTATATACACTGAAGCTCCAAAGAAACTGGTATAGGCATGCGTATTGAAGAGATATGTAAACGGGCAACGCCTGTATAAGACAACAAGTGTCTGGCGGAGTTGTTAGATGGGTCACTGCTGCTACAATGGCCGGTTATCAAAATTCCAGTGAGTTTCAACGTGGTGTTATAGACGGCGCACGAGCGATGGAACACGTTATTTCAGAGATAGCGAACAAGTGGGGACTTTCCCGTACAACCATTCCACGAGTGTACCGTGAATATCAGGAATCCGGTAAAATATCAAATCTCCGACATCTCTGCGGGCGGAAAAAGGTCCTGCAAGAAGGGGACCAACGGCGACTGAAGACAACTGTGCAACGTAGCAGAAGTGCAAGCCTTCCCCAAATTGCTGCAAATTTCAATGCTGGGCCATCAACAAATGTCAGTGTACGAACCATTCAAAGAAATATCATCAATGTGGGCTTTCGGAGCCAAAGGCCCACTCGTGTACCCTTGATGACTGGACGACACAAAGTTTTACACCTTTCCTGAGCCCGTCAACACCGACATGGGACTGTTGATGACTGGAAACATGTTGCCAGATGTGACGAGTCTCGTTTCAAATTGTATCGAACGGATGGACGTGTACAGATATGGAGACAACCTCATGGATCCATGCCCCTGCATGTTAGCAGTGGACAGTTCAAGCTGGTGGAGGCTCTGTAACGGTGTGGGGCGTGTGGAGTTGGAATGATTAGGGACCGCTTATGCGTCTAGATACGACTCTGACAGGTGACACGTTCGCAAGCATCCTGTCTGATCACCTGCATCCATTCATGTCCATTGTGCATTCCGACGGACTTGGGCAATTCAAGCAGGACAGTGCGACACGCCATACGTCACGAATTGCTACAGAGTGACTTCAGGAACACGCTTCTGAGTTTTAAAACTTCCGCTGGTGACCAAACTCCCGAAACATGAACATTATTCAGCATATCTGGGATACCTTGCAACGCGCTGTCCAGAAAAGATCTCCGTCGCCTCGTACTCTTGCGGATTTGTGGACAGCGCTGCAGGATTCATGGCGTCAGTTCGCTCCAGCACTACTTCAGGCATTAGTCGAGTCCACGCCAGGTCGTGTTGCGACATTTATGAGTGCTCGCGGAGGCCCTACAAGGTATTAGGCAGGTGTACCAGTTTCTTTGGCTCTCCTGTGTATATGCGGTGTCTGTTCTTTCAGACATATCCGAAAAAGCAGATATCAATTTGATCCAGCAGCTATTATGAATTAAGACACAAAGGCATTACAGGCATTGGAGGTGAGAGGGCATTGATTTAAATCAATGGAGAAGGTTGAAAATTGACTAGGTAGTGCTCCGACTACTAATCCATCCGGGCACAGTGGTCAGCGCACCTGCACCCCTTCACACCAAAATTCTCAGCCTATCCACAGGCTGTTCCTATACTGCCCCTTGCCCATTATTGTCATTACTCGCGGCATTTCGCCTATTCTCGTAGGGTTCGAGCCTGGTGTGCATCTACACTGAGGAGGACATTGTCCGTCCTCGCCTTAAGACGTTTCTGTTCTTTCGGACAATGTTAAGAGGCACTACATTGGTAGTGTGTGGGCATGTTGAGAATTTGGGTCTGATGGGCGGCATGCTATTGGTAATCGGCACGGTTTCCGTCCTGACGACTGTGTCCACTTGGGTTAATGGCCAGGGAATCTGCCTAGTAAGCAGAAGATCCAGTTGCGAATTCACGTCCGGCACAAATTTTCAACCTTCTCCACTGATCTAAATCAGTGCGCAGTCGCAGCCAATGTCTGTAATTTCCTTGTGTCTTAACAGTCGTTTAACTTGGGGCATTCTTGTAGGGTTTCAGTAAATGATAGAATGCGAGGGGTCCAGCAATTTGCTTTGTTGGTAACACTCTTATATTCTTCATCTACCGAGATATTGTAGCAGCTTGTGGAACCACGTACATTCTTATCGGCATTCAAAGCCTCTGGGAAAGAGTAGTACTGCGATATAAAGTTTGTCTAGGTGTGCGAGAGACGTTTGTAAAAAATAGCTAGGTAATTTTCTGAATTCAAGTGCCTAGGCAGGTGGCAAAGTGTTCTCTCTCATACACTGAATGTGTAACTGCCACTGAACAGGGCTGTGTCTGATTCCGGAATTGGTGCAGACTCTGAGCAGATTTAACTATCACTTCGATAATATAAGTTACGTAATTAATGCTGTGCGTTTTTGCGGGTACTTCTTCACAGTCCTGCTACAAATCGAAATTTCCGCGGCAAAGTGCTGCAACACTCGGCCAGAAAAGCGAAAAAAAAATTGTGCTGCGCATTGCTTAAGTGGAGTATTGTGCAGTAATTCGTTTTTGGCATTTCAAATGGAATGAGTCGGCAACAAACCATGCTGGGTTGATGGAAGTGTACAGCAACAATGAAACATTGTAAGAAACTGTGGTTCGATGGCACAGACGCTTCCCGTGTAGACAAACAAGTGCAAATGGTGCAGAAGCTGTGAACAACTGGCCATTACCAGAGACATGGAGGCTCTGGTGCTTGAAGGTCTGCGTATCTCAATTAATGGAAAAAGTAAAAATTAATTATGGATCATTTTTAAACATCTTGCATGACATTTTGAACTTGACCCTCTACGTACGGCGACTGCTAGCACCCTTTCAAAATGCCTGCTGTTCTGAGGTAACAGTGTGCGGTAAATTATACGTTGCTCAGAGGAATTGTACAAAGGCTCCAATATCCCCCGGTGTGTGAGACTGTGTTTCCTATCAGAATAACGGACTACCTAGCCTCCGTCATACTCCCCTTAAGATTCCATGTTAACTGTAAATCCTTCAACGAATCGCTACCTTGAAATGCTGTAACATAGAATCATAATGTGGGAAATTGCAGTAATCCTACTACGTAACTACCCGTTCAGTCAACAGAATAAATCAGTGAATTAAAGGGAACTACGTGCTTCTACAGACAAAAATACAAATGAAACGTAAACCGATCACTTATTATATTAAACAATGAAAAAATTATTGACGTCATCATTCTAAGAAAAACAAAGTAATTGCTGACGACATTTATTTTATTTATTTAGCGTATGGCATTCAAGTACGTTTCATCATTGGATCACATTATTCTACATTACATATATTCACAGACAAACATCTAGTCCTTGTATACATTCAATGGATTTTTGGGATGCCATGAGGAATTCTTCAAAGTTCCCGCTGAACGCTGTGGCATTGCATTCATCTGCTTAGGCCCGTCGCAGTCACATGCTGGCGAAGAGAGTAGTCCCTATTTGAAGAGTGAGTCTTTCATGCCCAGTTCTTAGTCGGTTCAGAGTTGACCAGATCTTGCGGGGCTGATAAAACACAGGAACTGCCTCAGTAATAAAAGGCATGGGGTGGCAAGTTGTTGGGCCATTTTGGAACCATTCTCTTCTCCAAAAGCTGATGTCAGCCCCAGTGAGGCTGTCGAGAGCAAGAGGAGGATGTCTTGAACGAAGCCTCTTGATACTCAGATCATGTGTATATCGATGTGTACCGGTAGTTCAGGGTTTGCTTCGATCTTGTTGTATTCCTTGACCAAGGCTCCTTCTCGTCGTATTTTGGGAGTTGGTATATGACTCAAGACAGGGAGCCACATGTCAGGCGGGGACCTAACAGTGCCTGAAATAATGCGCATGGTGTTTTTAAGTTCAACATCAATTTTGTTCACATGGCTACTGTTTAACCATACTGGTGCACAGTACTCCGCTGCGAAGTATACCAAGCTCATCGCAGACGTCCTCAGAGTTGTTGCCCTTGATCCCCAGGTGGTTCTGCAGAGTTTATGGATGAGGTTGTTTCTTGTTCTCACCTTGGCAACTACTCTTGTAAGGTGTGATTCAAATGACAAGGTTCTGTCCAACGTGACTCCTAGGTACCTTGCCTCCTTGTTGTGGTTGAGGCGTGTGTCGTCGAAGTATACTTACACAGGTCTGTCGGCTTCTCTGTTATTGAGATGGAAGCAAATTACTTCTGTGTTCGTGGCATTAGGCCTAAGCCTCCATTTACGGATGTATGCTGTCACAGAAGACAGATCGGATGTCAGGGTTTCTTCAACTGAATCAAAGTCGGTGTGCCTTGTTGCAATGGCCCAGTCATCAGCGTAGCCAAATTTCCTATAAGCTGTTTGTGGCATGTCACCAATTTATAGGCTGAAAAGCCGTGGGGCTAATACCGAGCCCTGAAGTAAGCCATTTTGAAGGAATTTCTGGCTACTGACTTTGTTTCCCATGATGACCTGGAATCCTCTGTTACCAATCATGTTACCAATAAGCTTTGTCGCTTTTTGACAGGTAATTATTTTCATTAGTTTATAGAGTAGACCTTGTCTCCAGATGGTATCATAGGCTGCTGACAAGTCAATGAAGGCCACAGATGTTTTTAATTTCTTTTGGAATCCCGCTTGAATATGTGTTGTAAGGGCCAGGACTTGGTCTGCACAACTTCGCCTGGGACGAAAGCCGGCTTGTTCTACTGGGACGGCCGTGAGTATTATCTGACCGATCCTTGTTAAGTAATCCTAGTTCCAGAAGTTTGTACAACATGCTAAGCAGTGCTATGGGCCGGTATCTTTGCGGAAGATTTCCCGGTTTCCCTTGCTTTAGGAGGGAAATTATCTTGGCACGTTTAAGTTCTTGCGGTATGTTTCCTATCTGCAGTAGTGATGTGAAAAACTTTGCTAACCATATTTTCGTGTATTTTTCAGACTTGATAAGAAACTCTGGGGGGGGGGGGATGTCATCTGAGGCGGGGGGTTTACCTGGTTTTGTGACCTTTATTGCTGCCGAGATCTCTTCGGGGGTAATGTCGCATGAATATTTAGTGTCAACACTGGCTGTTGCTTTTAGTTTTCTAAGTTCACGTTTAATGTGGATTGTTGTCTCTCGGTGGTTTACCCCTTTATACGTTTTAACAACGTGCAAAGCAATTTTGTTAGGTGTTGTTCTCATCCCAGCCTGGAATGTATTCTTTGCGGTATCCTCTAGGTATGTTCTTTTTCTCTGTACTGATGACTGCTCCCACACATCTTTAATAGCTATCAGCAGATGGACGGGTCCATCCCAGGAATTTATCAAGGTCTTCAGAGTACGCTTTCCAATCCGCTTTTTGTAGGTTCCATCTGGGTCGAGGAGTTGAGGTTATCAATTGAATACTTGTGCCGATTACTACTAGGACTAGACGGTTTTGACTGTTAGGGAAACCTGGTAAACATTTCGGCTTGTGTTAACCAGCTGGTGATTTTCATCAGCTGTGACGAAGCATAGGTCTGGGTCATACTCTCGTTTCCAAGCTGCTAATATGAAGGAACCGCGATCTTTAGCATCGAAAATGAGGTGGATGTTGTTTTCTTCTGCGCAGTTTGCTAAGGCTTCACCATTTGTCTCCTACAAAGACCACAGGATGGCGGTGTGATTGGAGAACATCTGCTGGCCAGGCGGAGCCTGGTGATTTGTAAATGTTACTTATGACCATTTCACCTATTTTGATTATCACATAGTGGATATTGTCATTTGTGGAAGTGGATATTAGGTGAGCGTTCTCTATTTTATTTTTAACGTATGTGGCTACTCCATAGGCATGGTGGTATGTTGCGCCAATGATATCGTATCCTGGTATCCACGCCAATGTTGTGCTTAGTCAATACTTTTGAAGAACTTGGCATTTGGTTTTACTAATGCCCTCAATGTTAAATTGGCATATTTTAATACTTGCTTTAAGTTTCCTAGATACTTGGCCCTGAGAAGGGCTTTTGATGTGATTCTGAGTAATTTCCTCTCGGTTATGTACTTCTAGAATAGACAGGAGATCTAGAAAGATTGTCTGGCTGCAAGTTTTGTTGCCTTCTTAGCACCACCCAGGCGTTACGTGTGGGGCAAATTTTAGGTTTACACCCACGGACGTGAAGCAACATCGACCCCCTGCTGACGACAACTGAAAAGTTTGTCAAGAGGAGGGATGGCTACCGTATCCTAGTTGCACATTAAATCATTAATCCAGCACAACCCAACGATTAATCTAGAAACTCCAGTGGTCGACTGAACATCACATCAGACGATTCTAATGCGTGAATCGGGTTTAGCAGAGCTGTCTCAACAGTACCCTTCGTATCTAAATTTTAACCCCATCTAGCCAGCCGTGGTACTGTATGTCTCGCCAGTCTGCTGTGGCGGTAAGTCGGAGGATTGCGATCGTCGTGGAGAATCAGAATCTCCAGGATTCGAACACCTCCAAGCGCCACAACGTCTCGAACCAAGGACCTGTCTCCATCCACAATCAAATCAAGAGTGTCCCTTTTTCTTCCACCAGCTCCAGACTCGGCAGTTTTCACCAATCTAGCTGCAAACGTTAATCGGGAAAAAATGTTACTCTTTTCAGCCAAAAGTGTGTCAATGCCACATTTAACAAAGTCCCCCCCTGGAATGTCGTCAGTCATGGACCAATCAGAGCACATCTTCCTCGGTAGTTTGTCCTAGAAATTCCCGTCTGACGTCAGCTGGCGATGGACGAATCAGAGCATTGGTTAACACTTCTCAATTTCCAACGTGACGTGCCCTCTGCTAGGTCGCTGTTCTCACCGTGGTTTGTCCCAATATTCCAAGACTTGTACTTTTCCGACATAAAATGTGGTGTCCCATCTACCACTTGAAACGGGTGCTCTTGACCATCTTAAGGGGCGAGTCGTGTCACAGGTCGCCAACCCCGAATTAGTGAAAAGGACCAGTAGGTTCCGTGGACTTCTGTCACTGGCCACTTGACACATGCAAGCCAACACAGAAGTTTGAGTGCATGCGAGACACGTGCTGCATTAAGAGTAGTGTGCGTTCTATGTATTTCTCACATATTCACAGACTGGAACTATTAACCTCTTTAAGGACGACCACTGAAATTTAAAAAAATAATTTGCCTCGTAATAAATTGACTTAATGAGGCTTTAAATAGCTGCAGCTAAAGTGTTCTGCCCATCACCAGTCGTGACAAGGGGCAGAGAAATTTAGTATAAATGAAAGGAGGCAAGCCAGGCGACTTGTAACCTTCCAAGGCTTGTATAAATGCGTTGGTGCAGCGCACCTCTAAAGAATTTCACGAAAGTTTCTTGAAGTGCTAACATTGTTACTGTTGCTAAATATTTTTACAATGAATACAGACAATCAAAATTTGACGATATAAGGTCTGTTACATTCACAAATATTAGACCCATTAATACAACTTTCTCCACAAACGTTGCATCACAGAAAACTTCCAGGGACGTCAAATTCAGTCAGACACAGAAAACAAAGCTATGATTAACTTGTAATTAGCATGGAATATACCAGAACAATCCAGGGATGACCTATGTCGATATGATGACAACACTCGGACCTTCAACAGTATGGGTACAAGTGTAAGTGGAAAAGGTTGTGGAAAAGCGTCATGCATATCCCACATTTACAAACATTCCTCAATACGGAACTTGAAGGAGTATGGATGTATTTGATTCCACCTGAAGAAGAACAAGAATGATAGCGGTCGCTTTATTGTGTGCTGCTGATAATTTAACAATACTGTTAAGTAAATTGGCTGAGAAATACCTGTAAATGATTTAAAAAACAAGATATCTTGTATTATTGTCCGCCGCGATAGTTGAGGGGTCAGCGCGGCGGTCTGTCACGCCAAGGGGCCCAGGTTCGATTCCCGGCTGAGTCGGAGATTTTTTGTGTTGTCATCATCATTTCCTCATCATCAGTGGAAGGCAACGGGAAACCACAACTGGAATCATTTCCCTAGAAGCTTATGGGGTGGACCTCTCTGACGAGGCTTCCCCCATGACAAGACACAAAGTTAGATGTATTATTACCAGATAAACTTCCACCCTTCCCTCATCCCCCATGCAGTGCAATACTCTGCTGCCCCACCTAGGGAGCTGCAATGCTACTACTGTGTTCTCATCTTCCCCCACACCCCCCACCCCGCCCAGTCGCACTTAGATCCCTCCACCACACCTCAAATGGTTCAAATGGCTTTATGCACTATGGGACTTAACATCGGAGGTCATCAGTCCTCTAGACTTAGAACTACTTAAACCTAACTAACCTAAGGACATCACACACATCCATGCCCGAGGCAGGATTCGAACCTGCGACCGTAGCAGCAGCGCGGTTCCGGACTGAAGCGCCTAGAACCGCTCGGCCACAGCGGCCGGCCCACCACACCACCCTCAGCTGAGTGTATGTGAGGAGTGGGTTTCATAGGCAGCTTATCTTTAGTTCCCCATGACGAAGCGAAGGAGCTGCATCAGTAACAAGGGAGAAGAAGTCTGGTGCCCAGAAGTTGATGTGTGCATCTAGCTACCACTGCGACTCCAGCTGCAGAGACGGGGACTGGGAACCACATCCCATCTACGATCGGCGTTTAAAATGTAATGCATCGCATTTTTTTCTGAAAGCAGGTTGGTTTTATTCAGGATTCCAATACACCATATTATTCCCATTTTTTTAGCTATAAAACCCTATTTTTCAACATAATCTCTGTTCAATGCGACGGTCTTATGCCACCTCCCTGAGAGGGCCTGTAGGCCATCATAGCATCACTTTACTGGTCGACGTTGGAGCTGCGTCAGTAATCTTCTCTTCATCCACGTACTGCTGCCCACGGAGTGTATCCTTCATTCGGTCATACAGATGGAAGTCTGAAAATGCAAGATCCGGGCTGTAGGGCAGATTGGGGAGAACAGTCCAGTGACTTCTCTCGGGTGCGGAGACTTGTGTGAGAACTTGCGTTGTTATGGAGAACGAGAAGTTCGATTGCATTTTTGTCGCGATGAACACGTGAAGCTGTTTCTTCAATTTACTGAGGCTAGCAAAGTACACTTCAGATGGTTGTTGGTTGCAGCTTGAGGGAGGACGTCAACCATAATAACGCATTGACAGTTCCAGAAGACCGTCACTATGACTTTACCCCTTTCTGGAAGCCGCCTATTAATCGTACTTGTAGTCACTGAAGCACCGGTAGCACGTCGGATCGATGACAGTGATGAATGAGAGGTTCTTAGGGCCTCTCTGACGATTGACCGGTCCTCACATTCTGTCGTCGCTCTAAGCCGACCGTTTCCTTCTTGTCGCTGTGTTCAGCCATGGCTCGCCAATTATTGCCTACGTCTTCGAAAGTGGCATCGCTGCTTTTCAAATGTCGAGAAATTTGCCGATTTCTCTAACTGGATTCTCTGAGCCCAATTACACGTCCTCTCTCACATGCTGACATCTGCGTGTATTGTTCAAGCGCCTGCCTGCCAACCAGAGTTACTGTCCAACTGACTACATTGAATGAAATCCGCAAACATTTTATGACCAGGTATTGACATATCCCCTGTTTGCTATACCTGCCAGTTGCGCGGTGAAATTCCGCTGTAGCGTCACACATTCATCTAACGGCCGCCGAAATTTACGGTTTTGCTTTTCTGTCGACGCCTGTATGAATATCAATTTGTGGCTAATATGCATAACTCCTTCCCGTCTTTTTCATATTTTTGTCCAATCTTTGTTATGTGCAGCTCAAGCTACCTCCTGCTGAGAAAGAGCCTCTGATCCTATAGCTCTATAAACTACTGCTTGTGGCAGTACTGCCAACGGCCTTGTTGCAGTGGTAACACAGGTTCTCGTCAGATAGCCGAAGTTAGCGCTGTCGGGTTGGCTAGCACTGCCGAGTGCTGTTGGCAAGCGGGATGCACTCAGCCCTAGCGAGGCCAATTGAGGAAATACTTGATTGAGAAGTGGCTGCACCACGCACGAAAAATGACAACGGCCGGGAGAGCGGTATGCTGATCACATGCCCTCGGTATCCGCTTCTGGTGACATATAAGGGCTAAGGAAGACACGGCGGCCAGTCGATACTGTTGGCCCTTCTCAGCCTGTTCAGACCGTGTTTGTTTGTTTCTGATAGCACTGTTTGAGTGTTAGCAAAAATTAATAAAATTCGATTACTGTTTGAGTGTTAGCAAAAATTAATAAAATTCGATTATGACAAGGAACGTCACAATGGGGCAAAAAAGAACGACGCTAATGCTAACTGGCTTCTTTGACTGGTGGTAGAATGTAACAGAATTGCTGAAATATTATAAATACTGGACAAACAAAGAAAGTTGGCGTACATATCGTGAGAACATGCTTTGTAAACTTCAAGATACGTCTTTCAGGGGAGAAACTGTTCTGGCGTAGCCACAAGCGCCGGAAAGAAGATGAAGAACGCAAGAGAAGAGAAGGCGGTGAAACGACGTCGGTCAGTGGTGCGCGGATTAGGACCGCACCATGACAGGAGCGGCCTCTACAAGAGGAGAACACAAGCGCCGCGTTTGCTAGCCTCGGCCGCTCAGTATCGGGACGGTATACGGACAGGCCTAGCAGAGAGCACTACGATAGCAGTTATTAGTTATCCACAAACTTGCATGAACATTATACATGGCAAAGGACTTTGATTTATGTTGCATGTTGCCCATCGCTTGCGACACCGTTGTAAATTGAAAGTTAAGCATTGTCAATCCTTGTATTTGTAATAAAAACTATTAATGTGACTTTGGTTGAGTTGTTGTATAGCATTCCGAGAACGCAGCATCCTTTAGGCACCCTATAAGTGACGAGTGGGCAGGACCCCACAGAAACTACGAGTCTATTCCATTAGTTCGATAATACGACTCGCAAACAACGATTGTTTCACGTTCTACCGCTGAAAGGAATGACGAAAGACTTTTAATGTATGCTACAAAAAATTTACATTTGCCACACACTTCACAAAGTATTCATGTACACGTACTTGTAAAACCTCAGCGGAACAGTGCTCAATAGCAGACTCAATCTGGCTTGAGTGCTGTTAAATCGACATGGCCAGTCCACATGCAAGAAGGGACCTCGTGGCAATACTGCTGTTTAGCAGTCAGTCCGTGTCTACGTGATCGATTGCAGTGCGTCAGCTGAGGCGACTCCAGCCGCACTGCTTTCGAATGGGACACATTTAACTGATTGAAGCCCATTCCAATGGCGCGTGTGTGGTTGTGCGACAAAAGCAACTAGGTGGCTGCAGCAGCGCTACGTGACAGCTCTGCCGAGCAGTCAAGTCACGCGCGACGGGAACGTAGTTACTGCAGTTCGCTTCATTCTCGCCAGATTTGCAGCTCAAAACGGATGATTTGCATCTTACCGGGTTAGTGTGAGATCATCCAAACTAGTACAGCTCTAAACAGCATCAAGACAAAGATCCTAATCACAGGAGTAATGTGTGGAAGGATAATGCAGGATCGCTGAAACTAACATTTGATTTACTCTTTATTTATTATGATAATTTAATTACAATTTACTAATATGAGAACAGAAAGAATGATTTCTGTCGGTCTATTATGTTTACTTGTTTCATTTGCCATCAGGTATATCCCTTCCATTTTTTTTCCTTCCCGAGATTTTTAATCCTAATATTAACAGGCCTTCTATCACTGTATCGATTTCGTCAAGGCACATGAAAAGTATTTCATTCTAGAATTTTTCCTGTTTAAAGTTAGTGAATCTCAATATCTCGATGCGAAAGAAAGTCACAGACATTTTCTAAATAGCAAAATACTTACTCCTTTTTTAATACCATTTGTCGAAAATCTCTTTTCAATATTCTGAACCAGTTATGAAATATTAGTGTAGTCAACTTTAAATGTAGCATTATGTGCACTATTTATACGTTGAACATCTCATTCTTCTCACTCACATTTGTGTTCTCCATGAGTGCAACCCCCCTTCCACCCCCCTCCCACACAAAAGTGTCCATGTGTGTGGGTTGTGGATTTAGTGACAATGAAGTACAGTTCAGATGAGAAGCATGAATATAAACAGATGGGGGCTTTGAACGGTCGAATACTGAGTATGAGTCCACTGGGCTAACCGCTGCGCCAACTCGTTGAGTAAGGTGCAAAAAAGAGCTTCTTCTCGAATTGTTTATCCAGCCCTGTAGATGTAGTCAGCCACATTTTGCTACTGATAGTTTATTCTTGCTTTCAAGATTAATCCAGTTTCACGAATAGACAACTGATTGTGCAAGCGAATGGCATATTTGGCTGGAAGTCCCCTTTTGCTTAGCCGCCTGGTGGAAATCTTTTTAATTTGATGCCAATTCGTCGACTTGCGTGTCGATGATGATAGAATGATTATGAGAACAACACAGACATCCAGTCCCGAGTGGAGATAATCCCCAACTTGGCCGGGAATCGAACCTGGAGCCCCATGATTGAGAGTCAGCAACCATAACCACAAGACCAGAAACTGCTGACAGAATTAGTTGCAATCAGTGCAGATCAGTCCAACGACTATTAGAGCGGTGGAGCCTAGTGTGAATCCAAAAATTAGCTTAGTATTTTGCTTGTGACGAATCTGTCTTTAGTGTTTATGCGTGAAGACCGTTAACATATTTTCACTGTCTGCATGTAATATTGTACTCACGAGTGGCAACCTGCTTTATGTCGTATATAATAAATGCTGAGTCACCAAAATATTGTACTACGTTTACGTCATCACCATAGAAAGCTGTAAGTAATCTTCCTTTCATTAACAACCATCTGTAAAAGTATAACGTTATATTGCCCGTTTGCAAACGAAATATATAATCGCTACAGCTTTGATCTGATGGGAAAGATAGTAGGATTCGAAATGCATTATACATAACAAGAAAATTTAAGTTCAAATAAATAAGAATTCATGAATGGAAATCTGCAGAAGATAGCACACGAAAGGCGGTTTTGTGATTAAATGCGTTTCGAACACATTAATCGAGAAGAACAGGGTCCTTCTTATTGTTTTCATTTACTTATACCTACTTACATAAATATTTAGCAAGCTTCCGCACAGTGTGTGTCGGAGCTTACATAGCTACAATATTAGCACATTTTTATCCTATTCGATTCTTGTACTGAGCAAGATAAAAATTACTTTCCATATGTATTTGTATGCACCCTTAATCTTTCTTACCTTATGCTCCTCATCTGTAGACTAGAAGCGCCATGATGGTACTGGAGCTGTCGCACAGTCTTTCTCGAACACATATTCCCCATATACACTCCTGGAAATTGAAATAAGAACACCGTGAATTCATTGTCCCAGGAAGGGGAAACTTTATTGACACATTCCTGGGGTCAGATACATCACATGATCACACTGACAGAACCACAGGCACGTAGACACAGGCAACAGAGCATGCACAATGTCGGCACTAGTACAGTGTATATCCACCTATCGCAGCAATGCAGGCTGCTATTCTCCCATGGAGACGATCGTAGTGATGCTGGATGTAGTCCTGTGGAACGGCTTGCCATGCCATTTCCACCTGGCGCCTCAGTTGGACCAGCGTTCGTGCTGGACGTGCAGACCGCGTGAGACGACGCTTCATCCAGTCCCAAACATGCTCAATGGGGGACAGATCCGGAGATCTTGCTGGCCAGGGTAGTTGACTTACACCTTCTAGAGCACGTTGGGTGGCACGGGATACATGCGGACGTGCATTGTCCTGTTGGAACAGCAAGTTCCATTGCTGGTCTAGGAATGGTAGAACGATGGGTTCGATGACGGTTTGGATGTACTGTGCACTATTCAGTGTCCCCTCGACGATCACCAGAGGTGTACGGCCAGTGTAGGAGATCGCTCCCCACACCATGATGCCGGGTGTTGGCCCTGTGTGCCCCGGTCGTATGCAGTCCTGATTGTGGCGCTCACCTGCACGGCGCCAAACACGCATACGACCATCATTGGCACCAAGGCAGAAGCGACTCTCATCGCTGAAGACGACACGTCTCCATTCGTCCCTCTATTCACGCCTGGCGCGACACCACTGGAGGCGGGCTGCACGATGTTGGGGCGTGAGCGGAAGACGGCCTAACGGTGTGCGGGACCGTAGCCCAGCTTCATGGAGACGGTTGCGAATGGTCCTCGCCGATACCCCAGGAGCAACAGTGTCCCTAATTTGCTGGGAAGTGGCGGTGCGGTCCCCTACGGCATTGCGTAGGATCCTACGGTCTTGGCGTGCATCCGTGCGTCGCTGCGGTCCGGTCCCAGGTCGACGGGCACGTGCACCTTCCACCGACCACTGTCGACAACATCGATGTACTGTGGAGACCTCACGCCCCACGTGTTGAGCAATTCGGCGGTACGTCCACCCGGCCTCCCGCATGCCCACTATACGCCCTCGCTCAAAGTCCGTCAACTGCACATACGGTTCACGTCCACGCTGTCGCGGCATGCTACCGGTGTTAAAGACTGCGATGGAGCTCCGTATGCCACGGCAAACTGGCTGACACTGACAGCGGCGGTGGACAAATGCTGCGCAGCTAGCGCCATTCGACGGCCAACACCGCGGTTCCTGGTGTGTCCGCTGTGCCGTGCGTGTGATCATTGCTTGTACAGCCCTCTCGCAGTGTCCGGAGCAAGTATGGTGAGTCTGACACACCGGTGTCAATGTGTTCTTTTTTCCATTTCCAGGAGTGTATATCCAACACGATTTCCGGCGCGTGAAATCACTTTTCTCCTAAATATTCTCTTTATTATATTCTTCTGACATCTCTTTTACACTTTTATATCAGCTATATCAAACTTTTAAGATCTAATCAGAGTGTCTTTGAAATCGTTCGATGTCTGCTACCATGCCTGCTTGATAAGAACTCCAAATACTGAGCAGTACTGCAGAACTGGTCCTACCAGAAATTCGTATACGGTTTCCACTATAGAGTCGTTGCACTTTCCCTTTCAACAAACCAAAGTTTTTCATTCACCTTCCCTACTACGGCTTTTACGTGATCGTCCTGTTTCACATCACTTCTTTGTATTATTCCTTAACAATTTTATGATCTTACATACTTCAAACGTTTGCAGTGAATACGATTCGGATGTAGCTCCTTTCCTAAACCATATTAACGAGAGTCTCTTCTGCAGCAAGTAGCCCGTCTGACTGGAAAAGAGTGCAAGTAATTTCTGTTCACAAAAGTGTAAAAGATCATATACACAAAACTGCAAGTTAGTATCGCTGACGTGCGTCTGTTGCAGGATCCTAGAGCATATTCTGAATGCTAGCGTTATGACGTTCATAGAGGGAACTAAACTGCTTGCAAAGACAGTTAGGTAAAGTGACTACTCTTTTCATTGTATGTCAATGATGTGTTATCAGTTTTGTACTACTGCAAATACCACCAGTTGTATCTAAGTGAAAACCTGGTAAACCTGAAGACTACTCAATTCTGACCTGTGTGAACTGTCAAAATGGGTACAGTGTATAGCGTTAAAACTGAACAGCGACGTTATCCTGCAAGCCCTTTCCCAAGAAAGCTTACGGTGCCTCGAACTGGTTATGAATGCTTAATTTGTTATATCTCTGATGTTCGGCGCCCTTTGATCACATTTCATCATCATATGCACAGCTATCCTGGCTGCGACCAGACAAACGCTGAGATTTCCATACCTCTGTCTTCTCTACTGTCTCATCAATGTGAGAGATTGCAGGGCACTCTCACTTTTGATTCGGTGTCATACCGCTTAATGTTCTTAGGGAAGATCATCTTTATTATGATCTGACTTCACACATCATGATGAAATGGTGGGCTGTAGTTAACACTCTTGCTTGCGTGCTCTAGTGAAGGAATAGCGGTATGCTTTACCCGCGCTCAAAGGAACAGGGTGCCGTTTTAAATTACTGCAGTAAAAGTGTATGGCGACTGAGGGCCGAGGGGAGCATAATTTTTCTGCGGAACCTGGGTGAAAACATTTTCAGACTGCCGAGTTCCGTGGTCACATTATGCAGACACGTTGGATGGCGCCGGTCGTTCGGTGGCCGCGTGCAGGTAAGTTGGCTAGTGCCGAGGAGACACTGCTGAAATGTCCATGAAGCAGAGGATGGGCCCTTGTTAGGTAAGAAGTCGATGAGACGACTGTGAGCTTTCTGTGAGCTTCCGTGGGACAGGTCACTGGCCCCCTGACGTCCATATTTGTGAAGGTACGAGGCTTTTAGCGAGTTTATGGCCATTCTTTGGAAACTTCGAAATAGGCGATACAGGGGAGATAACAATCTTTTTATGGAGGGCTGGGATTCCATCCTGGTCACGTTGTTAGCAAAAGACACAGCGTAAACGCATGGGAAAGAGGCCACGAAGCTGAATCGTTTTTCCTTTTCTCCCAATCAACTTTAAATCTGGTTCAAAATGGTTCAAATGGCTCTGAGCACTATGGGACTTAACATCTGTGGTCATCAGTCCCCTAGTACTTAGAACTATTTTAACGTAACTAACATAAAGACATCACTCACATCCATGCCCGAGGCAGGATTCGAACCTGCGACCGTAGCGGTCACGCGGTTCCAGAGTGAAGCGCCTAGAACCGCACGGCCACACCGGCTGGCCTTTAAAGTCTCTGATTGGTCAAATCTGTGATGCAGAACAAGGGGCAGTCTCCCATCTTCG
Source organism: Schistocerca gregaria (assembly GCF_023897955.1). Classification (NCBI taxonomy): domain Eukaryota; kingdom Metazoa; phylum Arthropoda; class Insecta; order Orthoptera; family Acrididae; genus Schistocerca; species Schistocerca gregaria. The sequence continues at coordinate 506,086,232 of NC_064931.1, read as the reverse complement.
AATGCCGCGTTCCAGCTCGTGATTGGCTTGTGCTAAACTGGGAGTAGTCTAAGACGTGAATGTGCTTTGCTACCGAGCTGGCGAGGAAAGCTGAGAGGAAGAGAGGAGGCCACTCTTGTACTGGCACTTCGGTAGTAAAGAACTGCAAGTCTCTACCTAAACGGTGAGACTAGTGTCCATTGCTAGTGTGCCACTTAGAGCCTGTACCAGTCACCTTTGAACCGTCAGAGGTACCGCTTCTACCATCACGCACACAACGAGTGATGCGTGGGTGTACTTATTTGTCTTGCGTCGGTCGTCTAAACATTTGACAGATTCCATCACGCATAGTCGTGGGACGGAGTCAAATTGATTTGGCAGGCCAACAAACAGGTCCACCTGCACACTGGAATCTACAGGGGTTTCAGGGGCTCATAGGGAATTCCTGTGTTCCGAATTAGCCGAACGCGAGACCACGTATTTGCATTGCTGCCGTCCGTGCCTTCAGTCGCCGAACGCATTGTGGTGTGCCGCCCTGCCCAGGAGAAGGGTAGAGTATTCTCTGCTACAGCGTAGGGCTCCAACACACGAGGGGTGTAACTTAAATAGTGGCAACTATTTATTCACAATCGATACAAAAGAGTTTCATGTGTGCACCTGTTACTGTCCTTCAAAGTAGTCACCAGCGTTGTGCAGAACCCGTTGCCAGCGATGTGGAAGGCGTAGTATACCGTTAGCAGAGCCTGCTCTGTTGATGGTGCGAATGGAGCGGTCTACTGCCTGTCGAATCTCTGGAACAGTTCTGAAGCGAATGCCACGAAGTGGTTCCTTCATCTTCGGAATCACGTGTATGAAGTCAGATAAAGCAATTAGTGTTCTGGTTAGTGACGTGTGTCGATCCCCAGCTGATCACTTTGCCCACCATAGACCCCATATTAGTGAAATCGTTTGTCCAATAAAAATGTATGTGTGACGTTTCTTTAGCCTTTATTTTTGTCTTGTGATGTTAAGAATGAATAAAGCTATTGTTATTTGGATCACAACTCCTCCCTGTGTTCTGATTAACATTACCTTCGCCATATTTATTAAAGTCTTGATTATAAAAGAAAGTAGCAAGTTTGCGAACGTACTCTGTTCCCCACGTCTCTCCTCGCCCTTAACGCTCTTGTTTGAACGACGTGCCAGAAATACCGGTTGCCATCAGAGCAAAATCCTTCTTGTCCCACTCCACCGTTCAGTCGCTTTCTCGAAGTCCTTCTCAGCAGCAGGAACCAGACTTTGGGATAACCTCCCTCAGTATATTAAAGAACTGAATAACATCTCAAGCTTCAGTTAATGACGTACTAAAGCAACAATAATGATTACCATTGTCCCTGTACGCTCTTGTCGCCATTGCACAACCTTCTTTCCAACGAGAGTTTTCTCGCTTCCCAGTATTCTTAACTGGCGCATTCTCCTTTTATTTAATCTCCCCATAACTCGCCGTATCATGAAACACCTACATTGTACACCTGTAAATTTTCCTGTATCTGCCAATATCGATAATGTTATTATTACTATTATCACAGTCAGAGGCAGCAACAGCAGTAGTAAAAGTAAAGCCAATACTAACATTATTAATTCATGGACAGTATTACTTACTCTTATTCTCAGTATAGACACTCAAATCATTTTTATAATATTTGTCATATTAAAATAGTTATTACTTAGCTAACTATGATATAAAAAGGTACTGTATGCGTGATCCCTAATCCGAAGCAAGAGAGGCCCGATGAACCTAATCAGATCAGGTTAAATAATCAAATAAATAAAACCACACCTCTGATCCGCAGCTTGCTTGATTTACACACGACATCTTGCAAATGACAGATAAAGGTGAACAGATAAATTCTGTCTTCTTAAATTTCTGGAAAGTGTTCGACACAGTACCACATAGTCAACACCTAATGAAGATACAGTAATGCAGTAATTGATGGGTTGACTCGTGGAATTTGGGCTAATAGAATGCAGTTCAATTAGAAGATTAGTGGAAAACACCTTGAACGCGTCACATCGTATAAGCATTTTGGGATCATACCAAGAATCGATACGAAATGGGACGTTTTCGTCAAATCAGTATCACGGAAGGCGAATGGTAGACTTCGGTTTTTGGACGGGTTCTGGGAAACGTAATGGTTCTCATAAAGGAAATTGCATACAAGGCGATACTACTGCCAGTTCAAAAAAATGGTTCAAATGGCTCTGAGCACTATGCGACTTAACTTCTGAGGTCATCAGTCGCCTAGAACGTAGAACTAATTAAACCTAACTAACCTAAGGACATCACACACATCCATGCCCGAGGTAGGATTCGAACCTGCGACCGTAGCGGTCACGCGGTTCCAGACTGAAGCGCCTAGACCCGCACGGCCACACCGGCCGGCTACTGCTAGTTCTATAGTATTGTTGACTGCTTGGAGTCTTTATCATGTAAGCGTCAGAACAGACATCGAGCTGCTAGGATCTTAGAAGGCTGGTGTGGCCCACCCGGCAGTGTAAGAAAAATAATCGGATAACTTGCGTGGAAGAAAGACGACGTAGTTGTCGTGAAACTCTGTTGGGTAAATCTAGAAAACTTGTACTCCGAGGTGACTGGCCTACTATTGTGCTGTCACCATCGTATGCCTCACGAAAGGATGATGAGAATGGGGCAAGAGAGATAGCACAGGGATTAGCGCACGTATAGGGGCATACAGACGCTTACTTTGCCCTCTCTCAACAGGATAAAGTAGGAATTGGACACAAGATCGATAATATTTATACGATATTGTCACACGCACAGTACAGTGGATTGCAGAGTATGCAGGATGTACCAGAACGCAACCGACAAGCTTTCAGAGGCGGTGTTATGAAAGAAGCAAAAAAAAAAGGTCTCTACTAAATAAGAGCTCTAAAATACGCATCTTAACAGCTTTGAGCATTTGTTCTGTAGAAGAGATGTGTTTCACAATAGCGAAGATGAACAAATACTCATAGCTCTTAAGGTACGGATTTAGAGCCCATGTTTACTGGACATTTGCCTTGTTTTGGTCCGTACTACCACATCTCAAAATATGAAAATCAAAGAGATTTCAATCGAAGAGATGTGTCTCACAGTAGAGAATATGAACAAGTATCCGTAGCTCTTAAGGCATGCAATTTAGAGGCAATATTTATAAGACATTTTTCCTTACTTGGTCCATACTACCACCTCTGTCGATGGAGTTCTGGTTCCCCTTGTATATGTTCACCACTAATCTTGCAACCAAATATCATTGAGCTCTTTCACTTTGTTATGTGGAATGCTTTACATTTATCCTCGTTCAAAGAGGGTTACCATTCATTCATCTAAGCTTCACAATAAGATTAGCAGCAGTTACTTGTACCAACAAATACCAGTCAGATTATCAAGATTTAGGTTTCCGTAATTACCCTAAATCAATTAAGATGAATATTGGGATGGTTCCCTGCCCTGTCGGGCTCCTTCCCCATCATTGTACGATCAGAGCGCGTGCCTCATCTCTAATAATCACTCCGACGAAGGAACGTTAGGCCCCAATCTTGCTCCTTTCTTTCGTGTTGTCGCTAGTGTTCTCGGTCAGTGACCGGAGCAACGGCAGTTCCGCATGGCCGCAAGTCATTCCCGTTTTTACGAGGAATATGCGGCGCCGCCAGATGCTTCACTTGCTTCAGAATCCCAGAGCACGATTTTGTTCTCTACTTCCCTCGCGTCGAAAGAATTCTCACCGCAAACTCTTGTAGGCTGCGGTGGCTGCGATCGAGCGACAACAATTTCGGTCATTTCGTTCCGGTCTTCAAGATGACTAGACAAAAAACGCGTTTGAAGCAGATGCCTTGTGTAACATAATGTAGATGAACTTCGGCATAGCTCACAACGAACTCTATCTGCATATACAGTGACAGTGCTGTAGTTCAGTATAGCAGTCGATTCGGGATTGTCCATTTATGTTGCGAGTAGTATAAAGCTTCAGTGATGTGCTATATAATATTCTGCAACAACACAAGAAACCCACTTTTAAACGCCTATACAGTGTCACACCTCATATCGATGTTGACGATGGGCTTCAGTTCTGTATGAATTTAATATTTAATTACTTAATACCCGTTATGCGATGAACATCGAGACAAAGTTTCATAAGTACTGAACTGGTGCTTCATGGTGCTACAATTTCTATTTCTATGAGTATTTGACCAGGTAGCACACACGCTATATCGTTCAAGTCCTCTTCGAACGCTTTTGCTAGTGCCACAAGAAAAAGTACATAAGGCAGTTACACAACGCTGATGTCATATTTCGGCAGCTATACACGTCAAAAATTACTAGAATACGTCAGGAAATTTGCAGTTGTGTCCTTGTAAATTGAACTAAAACCGTAGCTTGATATTTTTCTCGTACTCTATACAGAATGAACTCCAACTCAACTGACAAAATTTTGGAGGTTGTCCAAGGATATTTTCTCAGTTTTTTGGTATGAGGGACGCGTGGTCTCCGGTGGCTCCTTATACTCGTTACAGAGTAATAATGCAACAATAATTTATTCAGTTTTTATTTCTATGAAAATGGCTTCACAACAGTGACAAATGTTAGAATATGCGGTCACCAAAACACAGAGTAATGCACCAAATCTCTCACGGGACGTGGTTATCGTTGCTGCATGAACAGCTCAGCGTAGCGTCATTGTGGTGCTCTTGCTTTGCACTGAGTGAACCTATGCATGAGGTGGATAACGGTGAACTCTTCATCAATAAACCTATCTGTATTGGTGTGTACGCTGACGAGAGAAAAGACAGAACTCCGAGAAGGAGATGTGCAAAATAAATGAAAGTTGGTAGGCGTGTTTCTGCACCTGAAAGATGTTGTCTACTCCAGACGCATGAGTGTGGCGCTAGTAGTGTCACTGTGAGGATGCAAATGAGGTTTGCTTTAAATATACGCTGCAATGGTCTTGAACGTTATTTGCTTTTGAGATTGGAAGTGATCAGTTGATGTTAGTCAAGAATGCCTTTAAGGCGACAAAGAACCCGTTATCAACACCTCACTGAGTTTGAACGAGGTTGACCAACAGGGCTAAGACGAGCTGGATGTACCTTACGTGATACTGCAGGAAGACTTGGCAGAAATTAGCCACTATACACGATTGCTGGCAACAGTGGTCACGAGAATGTACGGTCGCAAGAATGCAGGGCTCCGAACGGCCACGTGGCACTGCCGAGAGGGAAGATCATCATGTTCGGCGTATGGCTCCGGCACATCGCGCTGTATCTGCAGCAGCAATTTGAGCATCAGTTGACGCCACGGTGACACAACGAACTTTTATAAATCGATTACTTCAAGGATGGCTCCAAGGCAGACGCCCTGTAGAATGCATTCCACTGACTCCAGACCCTAGCCATTTGCGACTTCAGTTGTGTCAAACGATAGCTCGTCGGAAGGTAGGGTGGAGGTTTGTTGTGTTTTCATATGAAACCTGGTTCTGCCTCGGTGCCAGTGGTGGCGGTATGTTGGTTAGAAAAAGAACGTTGAGGGTCTGAAACCAAACTGTCTGCGTGATAGACACACAGGACCTACACCTGGAGTTATGGTCTGGGGTGCGATCTCCTATAAGATCATTATTACTCTCGTGGTTATCTCACGCACTCTGGCTGCAAATTTGTACGTCAGTCCGCTGTTGTGTTGGCATTCATGAACAGCATTCTATGGGGTGTTTTCCAACAGTTGTTGTAACCCAACGTGCTCTACAGAGTGTCGACGTGTTGCCTTGGTCTGCTCGATCACCAGATCCAAACACATTTTGGACATCATCGGACAACAGTTGAGTTGGAGTTCATTCTGTATACAGTACGAGAAAAATATCAAGCTACGGTTTTAGTTCAATTTAAAAGGACACAACTGCAAATTTCCTGACGTATTCTAGTAATTTTTGACGTGTATAGCTGCCGAAGTATGACATCAGCATTGTGTAACTGCCTTATGTACTTTTTCTTGTGGCACTAGCAAAAGCGTTCGAAGAGGACTTGAACGATATAGCGTGTGTGCTATCTGGTCAAATACTCATAGAAATAGAAATTGTAGCACCATGAAGAACCAGTCCAATACTTATGAAACTTTGTCTCTATGTTCATCACATAACGGGTATTAAGTAATTAAATATTAAATTCATACAGAACTGAAGCCCATCGTCAACATCGATATGAGGTGTGACATTGTATAGGCGTTTAAAAGTGGGTTTCTTGTGTTCTTGCAGAATATTATTTAGCACATCACTGAAGCTTTATGCTACTCGCAAACTGCATTAACCGTTCCTATACTGACCGGCCACGTGCAACAGGCATGGAACTTCGTGCCACAAACTGACATCCTGCACCTATACAAGACAATGCATGAATTTTTGCATACTTGAATTCAACATTCCGGCGGTTAAACCGTTTATTAATGTACGATCATGTCAAATTTGCAATGGCTTATCTCGCGCTTACACTAACATGTGATCTCGCAATTTTCATCAACCATCGTCGCAGTGTCCGGGGAGAGGAGCCTACGAACCTCTGCCCTGCTGTACGAAATGGAAGCAAACACGTGAATCCGGTTCGTGTGTTTAGCTAAAGTCGTTAGCAAAGGAATTTGGAATAGCTGCTGTATTTGAAGTAGAGAGACCTGGTAGCGATGGCGAAAAATATACTGTAGTTCATCGTTTCACCTGATTCGAGAGCAGGATGGACGAAAAGCACCGTATCTGCATATTTAATCGCCGCCGGACCGTAGGCACATACCGTTTGGGACACTGAATTTGTGAGCATGTATAGGAATTAGTTTTTCATATGGCATCGTGTCAAGAGTGTATTGGACAAGGGTTAATTTAACAAAAATCGTGTACTGCGATGTTATGTGCGATGCAGTATGAGCTTTTACGTGTACGTACTCATGCCATTTCAGCAGTAATGTTACTTTAAATCGTCGACTAGTATGGAAAGTTGTTCTCGTTCGGGTCTACTACATCTGTTATATATTTAAATGAGAGACTCACATTTGTACATCCGACCTATAAGGCTCCTCAGCACACTTACTAAAGAATTAGAGAGGCTTATACAGCAAAGGATTTACCCCTCCCTAATAGAAGACAACACGATATGAACAGAACATTTATTTATTTATTTCATTAACAGTACAGGGTAACCCACCAACTTGAAATGTAAGGTGGGTCGGATGCTTCTGAATCTAATAGCAACGACTTCTCATTGTTACAAACTTATTAGTATACAGTTGTTAATGCTTTATTTTAAATATATAAAGAACATAATATATAAAGATTCCTCAGAGGTTACAGTGAAATGAATGCTTAATAATTCTTAAAATGATTCCATATAATTTGTTACTACCTAGTTGATGAGAATATACACTCCTGGAAATTGAAATAAGAACACCGTGAATTCATTGTCCCAGGAAGGGGAAACTTTATTGACACATTCCTGGGATCAGATACATCACATGATCACACTGACAGAACCACAGGCACATAGACACAGGCAACAGAGCATGCACAATGTCGGCACTAGTACAGTGTATATCCACCTTTCGCAGCAATGCAGGCTGCTATTCTCCCATGGAGACGATCGTAGAGATGCTGGATGTAGTCCTGTGGAACGGCTTGCCATGCCATTTCCACCTGGCACCTCAGTTGGACCAGCGTTCGTGCTGGACGTGCAGACCGCGTGAGACGACGCTTCATCCAGTCCCAAACATTCTCAATGGGGGACAGATCCGGAGATCTTGCTGGCCAGGGTAGTTGACTTACACCTTCTAGAGCACGTTGGGTGGCACGGGATACATGCGAACGTGCATTGTCCTGTTGGAACAGCAAGTTCCCTTGCCGGTCTAGGAATGGTAGAACGATGGGTTCGATGACGGTTTGGATGTACCGTGCACTATTCAGTGTCCCCTCGACGATCACCAGAGGTGTACGGCCAGTGTAAGAGATCGCTCCCCACACCACGATGCCGGGTGTTGGCCCTGTGTGCCTCGGTCGTATGCAGTCCTGATTGTGTCGCTCACCTGCACGGCGCCAAACACGCATACGACCATCATTGGCACCAAGGCAGAAGCGACTCTCATCGCTGAAGACGAAACGTCTCCATTCGTCCCTCCATTCACGCCTGTCGCGACACCACTGGAGGCGGGCTGCACGATGTTGGGGCGTGAGCGGAAGACGGCCTAACGGTGTGCGGGACCGTAGCCCAGCTTCATGGAGACGGTTGCGAATGGTCCTCGCCGATACCCCAGGAGCAACAGTGTCCCTAATTTGCTGGGAAGTGGCGGTGCGGTCCCCTACGCCACTGCGTAGGATCCTACGGTCTTGGCGTGCATCCGTGCGTCGCTGCGGTCCGGTCCCAGGTCGACGGGCACGTGCACCTTCCGCCGACCACTGGCGACAACATCGATGTACTGTGGATACCTCACGCCCCACGTGTTGAGCAATTCGGCGGTACGTCCACCCGGCCTCCCGCATGCCCACTATACGCCCTCGCTCAAAGTCCGTCAACTGCACATACGGTTCACGTCCACGCTGTCGCGGCATGCTACCAGTGTTAAAGACTGCGATGGAGCTCCGTATGCCACGGCAAACTGGCTGATACTGACGGCGGCGGTGCACAAATGCTGCGCAGCTAGCGCCATTCGACGGCCAACACCGCGGTTCCTGGTGTGTCCGCTGTGCCGTGCGTGTGATCATTGCTTGTACAGCCCTCTCGCAGTGTCCAGAGCAAGTATGGTGGGTCTGACACACCTGTGTCAATGTGTTCTTTTTTCCATTTCCAGGAGTGTAATTTATATAACGCAAATATCAAAGAAAAATATAAAAAAGGAAAAGAAAATGTAATATAATGAGTGTGGTGAAAGTAATTTGCAGTATGTAGAGGGAAATGACATGATGTATTTGGATGTGTAATATAGTCTAAGTAGCATGTTGGTTGATAATGGCCTATTTCTACCTATTTCAGATGAGAAGGTCTCGGTATAGCCCGGAGGTATTCTCATCTGAAATGGTTTGCGATAATGTATGTTTACACAGATTATACAGGTTAAATACTGATTGAGCACTTCATACATGGAATACATGAATTTTAGCTTTACATGAGTTATACACTTATGTTTGTAATTTGTTAGTAGAAATAGAATATAGTTCATTGCTATATGAATGCATTAATCCTTAAATAGCTTAATACATTACTGATATATAAAATTCATTGATTGTAGCTTTGAATAGAGAATATACTGTACTTCTGTCTGCACACAATAAGATGAGCAATACATTACTGCTTGTGTGCAGTATACTTTAAACACTATGCATTATGTCATTGGAGAGGAGGAGCCTCGGAATAAAAGTTCTTCGAGCCTTCTCCTCCCAAGCGACATTAACTTATTACTACAGTCTTAGTATGCGGTGTCGGTGTTTATTTGTTTTATGATTGTTGTGTTGTTTGTGACTGTGTTGTGGAATGCAGTGGCATGCATTGTTGGTTTTGGTCCCTTACATGTCGATTCCATCTGAGTCATGTTCACTTAGTTTTCCTTCCTCTGTTTCGGAATCTGTGGTCGTGTTTGTGTCCTCCCATGTGGTTTGTTGTGTTGTTTGTGCTTGTCCACGCCTCCTTCCATATGGGTTTTGGTGCTTGTATTCTTCGTACAGAGTGTTCGATACAATGTCGGCTACTCTATTTATTGTGTTCCAGTCATCGGGACTACGTATTATTCTGGAGATGTCATTGTCGTTCTGTGTAGGTCTCACTTGTGCTAGCGTGTTGCACAGCAGTGTGACATGTTCTGATGTCCCAGTTCTCCACATACGCCTACGTTATCGTCAGTTAGTCCCATACGGTTTAATTGTACCTGATACGACCCGTGGCCTGTCAGGAAATGGACCATCGCTCGGCTTGGGTCGACATGTTTCAGTTGTAGTTTTCCGCTTACATCAGGAAAGAAAGAGTGTACTCGGCGACCCTTGTCGGGTGCACCCCACTCTCTCTGCCATGTTTGAATCCGCCATTGTTTCATTAGCGTTTTGTTCATAATGTTGATTCCCGTAATTTCGGTGACTTTATCGAGCATGTCCCTCTTAAGGCAGTAGTGTGCAGCTCCATAACGTATTGTTATGTCTATAGGGCAGGTCCCCATCACAACGCAAAGTGCCTCTAGTGACGTGGTGAAGGCTCCGCTCATTCTCAGGAGTACACTACGTTGACCTCGTGTTGCAGTTGTCTTGTTAGTCTGTATGTTCAGTCTGTGAGCCCAAGCACTTGCAGCGAAGCATGCGATGGATGCAAATATTGCAATGTGGTAGATCCTTGTCGTCTTAATAGGTAATGTGTACTGAGTTGTGTTTAATCTTGCTAGTTTGTGCATAATTTTGGAGGCTTTGTCAATTGTCAATTTTATATTATTGTTGAAAGTCTGTTTTTCGTCGAGATGCAGTCTGAGATAACGTGCGGCGTGATTCCTCTGTATGCTTGTATTGTCTAATTTTAGAACTGGATTCCTCTGTAGTGTCCCTCTGAGCAGTAAGTATACAGTTTTGTTGGGGGCTATTTTAAATTTATTTTCTTTGCACCAAATGTAAATTTTCTGAAGCAGTTGCGTGCCTTTTGTCTCTAGTGCTGCTCTCGAGTTGGCTCACCACTACGAACAGGTCATCTGCGTAAGCCACCTCACCTCTTATCCTGTTGTCACTGTCCAGGGTGCTCAGTAGACCGAGCCCTGTGGACATCCCTTTGTTATTTCTTGACAACCTTCCGTGTACCAGCCCTCCACTCCGCCACTTTGCCTCTGCAGTAGTCGAGGAGGCTATAGTAGAGGGAAGCTGATGGCCTCATTTCCCTTAACCTGGCGAAGTTGCCAAAAGCCCCGGCTATGTCGTTAGTATGGCGGCCAAGTATTTGTCGCTGATGCTATTTGTAAATGTCAGTGCTTACTTGAAGGCGTCTTCTATCGATCTACCTTCCCTGAAGCCGAATTGATGGGGCCTTAGGCCGAGGAGGCGTCTGTGCGATTGTAAACGGTCACACAGGAGCCTTTCCTGGACCTTGCTGAGAGTGTTTAAGAGACAGATCCGTCGGTACAGTTTGGGGTCTGTTGACTCTTTGTCTCGTGATTTCCAGATTATTACTAGCTGTTTTCCAGAGGTTTGGAATTCTGCCTGTTAGTACTGCCTCGTTGAACATGTTAGTGAGAAAGGTGTGATTTGTCTTACTGTTTGTTTTAATGTTTCTGAAAGTATTTTATCTGGGCCGGATGCTTTTCGGTTTTTAACCTTGCTGATTGCCGTCGCGACTTCTTGCATGAATGGCATGGTTACACTGTCACTGATGTATGGTTGCCTCATGCTCTCTCTTAGGTCAGCGTGGTGTCGCTCGTCTTGTGTAGGGTCGTCATCTGGGAGGAGCCTGTTCAGAAGATATTCTGCTATGCTTTTCCATCCTCTGCTCATTGTGCCGTCAGCCTGTTTTAGTGTTGATAGAACTGTCGGTGTCTTAACTCGTTTTGTTTCTATCTTGAATGGTTGTCCCCAGATGTCATTCTATATCTGGGTTTTTACAAAACTGGTCCAGTAGTCTTGCCTTGTTGCCTTTAGTTGTTTTTGGTATTTCAGTTTAACGTCACGATACAGGTCAAGTCTTATCTGTCTTTCAGGAGCTGTCTTTGCTTGTTGGTAGTACTTTCTTTTGTCCCGTGAATCATTCCTTAGTCTTGCCAGTTCTGTCGACCACGGTTGTTTTTGTCCCCACCCTGTTTTCGCCCGTGGTATAGCTGCTTCCTGTGTTCTTTGTAGGATATCTGTCAGTACATGCGTTTTGTAATCTATACTGCCTTGAACAGTGTGTAATGACGACGCGCTGGCCGGGGTGGCAGTGCGGCTCTAGACGCTACAGTCTGGAACCAAGCGACCGCTGCGATCGCAGGTTCATATCCTGCCTCGGACATGGATGAGTGTGATGTCCTTAGGTTAGTTAGGTTTAATTAGTTTTAAGTTCAAGGCGACTGATGACTTCAGAAGTTAAGTCGCATAGTGCTCAGAGCCATTTTGAACCAATGACGACGCCTCAACAATAACTCGAACTTTTTGCCAGTCGGCTCTTCCTGTGAGTAAATGCTGCTGTTTATCGTCCATGTTATGTGCATTGTCTGTGGTTATGACGATTGCGTTGTGGTCACTGAGTGTTGTCCTATCTAATAACCTCCATGTATTGACTAGTGGAAGAGATTTTGCGTTCCATAGAGGAAGGTCTATGTTACTTACACCACCGGCGTCTCCGCGGTAGGTAGGTGGCTGACCCTCCCTATTCGGTATGGAGGGGTTGCATTCATATACCACGTCAAGCACTAGTTGCCCTCTGTCGTCAGTTCTATCTGAGTTCCACAAGGGGGATTTTGCGTTGATATCTGTTAGAATGAGCAGCATTTTTCTTTCTGAGTGTCGTGCAATGTCTTTTATTTTATCTAAGAAATGTTCTATATCATACGAGTACTGAGCGTAAATAGGTGACGTGAGCCATACATCCTGTCCGTCTGTTGTTTCTGCTGTGGCAATGTGTTCAGATCAAAACTGGGTTATCTGTGTTACTATGAGGTTTTTATTAACTACTTTTTCGTCTGTTATTTCTGCTGTGGCAATGTGTTCAGAGCTAAACTGGGTGATCTGTGTTACTATGAGGTTTTTATTAACTACTATTATCGCGGCTTTCGCGTTTAGTGTTCCTGCTATTGTGATGTAATGTGAGGAGACCTTTGAAAGCTTCCCGCCTCACAGAGAAGTTCCTAAACGCAGGCGATGTCTGCCTTTGTTTCTTCTAAGATCCTACCTAGTTCCATGTTTACTAGGGTACTGCCCTGCTAATTTAGTTGTATTACCTTCAGAAGGGATATCTAGTAAAGCAAAAATTCTCTGGTGTGGTTTCTTTAAGATCCAGAAACACACGTCCATGTGCTCTCACAGAGCCCTTAGATACTTTCTCTAGGTTTGGGCCCTCTCCCCTTCGCGCACATGCTTTCCTCAAAAAATGGTTCAAATGGCTCTGTGCGCTATGGGACTTAACATCTGTGGTCATCAGTCCCCTAGACTTAGAACTACTTAAACCTAACTAAGCTAAGGACATCACACACATCCATGCCCGAGGCAGGATTCGAACCTGCGACTGTAGCGGTCACGCGGTTCCAGACTGAAGTGCCTAGAGCCGCACAGCCACACCGGCCGGCTTTCCCTAAAAGCTTACATAGTTCTTTGGGTTCGTTGTCAGATTTTTAACTCTTAAGATCATCCTTTCAGTTTGTTCTGCAGTTGAGAAGCAGATTTTATCCCCGTTTTCATACTTAGTTCGTATTACATAGCGAAGAGCTGTTTGAAATATATCCTTATTTCCTAATCTGCTAAGCCGTAGTTTACGTAATTAACGGTATTCAACTTGGTCTCCTTGGTTGTGTCTGGTTGATATTCTTGACTGTTTGTTGGTTGCTCCGATTTCGAGTAATTTTGTAGTGCAGCACGTCTTTCCTGCTTTATGGTTTCTGGTTGTATGGAGTTTGATGTGTTTTCGCTGAGCATTACCGCTGGTAGTGACTTGTTATTTTTATCTCTACCGGGGGACTTGTTCATAAAAGCTGACTGTTCTTTGTCGGTTTCTGGAGTCGTTGTGTCTGGTGTTGTGCCGGCGCAGGATGTGTCTTTCTGTTAAGCTGCATTAGTGTTTTGTTTATCGTAGTAACTGTGTGTGCTATCCCCGTAGACAAAACGAACTGGTATAATATAGGGTCTACGTCTGGTTGTATCATATTCTACTTGTTGCGCATGTAGTATGCAATTGTCTTTGTTTGTGTTTTCCCGTGGTGAACTCAGTGACATCTTCATTCTCAGGATGTTCGAGTACGTCGTTATGTTTCTCTGTACTATCTCGCAGTATTTCGTCTTCCACTTCGTCAATCGTAAAAGGAGACCAGCCTGGAAGATGGTCCAATCAAACATGTGATGTTTCGGGTGCCTGGCAACTTCATATTCAATTGCACCCTGCATGCACATATCGTCTATATAGTCGGTAATGATGAAGGACCAGGGGGTGGGTTTCTGAAAGTTTGGTAGCACTCCTCATTAATGGCCATTGTCCAGAACATCGTACTCGGTGCGCTCTGTTTGCCTTTCGTAGATCTGTTTGTATGTATGACAGTCTGTCCAACCCTGTCTTATCGCATGTTCTGGTTCTGTGTTTGCATGGTATACAGCCAAGAGGGTTCTACTGCCTGCATTCTGACTTTTTGTGTCCCAGTTTTGCACGTCCCCCGCATACTGGATCTTTGTCGCAACGCTTCGATGGGTGACCGAAGCCCCTACAGTTAAAACATTTTTGTACAGCAACAAAGTCTTTGATATACAAACATTCAAACTGAATAAAAACCCTTTCTTTTTGAAGCAGCAGTAATCGTACTCTTGGCGACACTTCTAGAATATTGTTTACTGTCCTTTTGTCCTTTGGCCCTGTTATAAATTTTATTTTAACCTCGTTACCGAACTCGTCTTTAGTAATGTGTTCACTCAGGTTTATTTTGCAGAGCTCTTCTAAGAATTCCTGGTCGGTTAAATATGTTGAGACATGGTGCACTGCCAGCATGGGTCCTTTTGCCCTTCGGTCCTGTTTTAAATTTTACACTGCTGTCCATTAAAATTGCTACACCAAGAACAAACACAGATGATAAACGGGTATTCATTAGACAAATATATTATACTCGAACTGACATGTGATTACATTTTCACGCAATTTGGATGCATAGATCCTGAGAAATTAGTACCCAGGACAACCACCTCTGGCCGTAATAACAGCCTTCATACGCCTGAGCATTGAGTCAAACAGAGCTTGGATGGCGTGTACAGGTTCAGCTGCCCATGCAACTTCAACACGATACCATAGTTCATCAAGAGTAGTGACTGGCGTAATGTGACGAGCCAGTTGCTCGGCCACCATTGACCAGACGTTTTCAATTGGTGATAAATCTGGAGAATGTGGTAGCCAGGGCAGTAGTCGAACATTTTCTGTATTCAGGAAGGCCCGTACAGAACCTGCAACATGCGGTCGTGCATTATCCTGCTGAAATGTAGGGCTTCGCAGGGATCGAATGAATGGTAGAGCCACGGGTCGTAACACATCTGAAATGTAACGTCCACTATTCAAAGTGCCGTCAATGCGAGCAAGAGGTGACCGAGACGTGTAACCAATGGCACCCCATGCCATCACGCTGGGTGATACGCTAGTATGGCGATGAGGAATACACGCTTCCAATGTGCGTTCACCACGATGTCGCCAAACACGGATGCGACCATCATGATGCTGTAAACAGAACCTGAATTCATCCGAAAGAATGACGTTTTGCCATTCGTGCACCCAGGTTCGTCGTTGAGTACACCATCGCAGGCGCTCCTGTCTGTGATGCAGCGTCAAGCGGAACCGCAGCCGTGGTCTCCGAGCTGATAGTCCCTGCTGCTGCAAACTTTTTCGAAGTTCGTGCAGATGGTTGTTGTTTTGCAAACGTCCATCTGTTGACTCAGGGATCGAGGCGTGGCTGGACGATCCGTTATAGCCATGCGTATAAGATACCTGTCATCTCGACTGCTAGTGATACGAGGCCGTTGGGATCCAGCACGGCGTTCCGTATTACCCTGCTGAACCCACCGATTCCGTATTCTGCTAACAGTCATTGGATCTCGACCAACGCGAGCAGCAATGTCGCGATACGATAAACCGCAATCGCGATAGGCTACAACCCGACCTTTATCAAAGTCGGAAACGTGATGGTACGCATGTCTCCTCCTTTCACGAAGCATCACAACAACGTTTCACCAGGCAACGCCGGTCATCTGCTGTTTGTGCATGAGAAATCGGTTGGAAACTTTTTCATGTCAGCACGTTGTAGGTGTCGCCAAATCGCCAACCTTGTGTGAATGCTCTGAAAAGCTAATCATTTGCATATCTCAGCATCTTCTTCCTGTCGGCTAAATTTCACGTCTGTAGCATGTCATCTTCGTGGTGTTGCCTATTTAATGGCCAGTAGTGTATTTTAACCTCGTTACCAAACTAGTCTTTAGTAATGTGTTCGCTCATGTTTATTTCGTAGAGCTCATCTAAGAATTCCTGGTCGATTAAATATGTTGAGACATGGTGCACTGCCAGTAGGGGTCTGAACTTCTTGGGTTCGTCACACGTAATGTCCTTAAGCTGTGCTGTTTTTTCTATAATCTTTTCTTGTATACTTGTGATTCTGTTTCAATTATTACTGTGTTTGCTGTTGACCTGATTGATTTTATTTTTAATTTGTCTTGCTTGGTTTCTCTAATAGTTGTCGCATCTTGGTTGGTTTCTGATTTAAAGAAACTGTGCTGGACTATTTAGCTTTTGTTTGTTGAATGCGTTGCTGTTCTTTGCTTTTAGGTTTTGCAATCGGACCGGCAGCCGCAACGGCTGCAAATGAGAGTGAGAGGGGTTTATTTTCTGACTTTAGTCTCTGATTTTGGGATTTGAGTTCCGCTATTTCCTGTGCCAGGCGCTGAATGCGTTCCTGGACTTCTGGTGCGTTTGCAATCGCTAGTTCTTGTCTGAGTCTGGCGTTTTCAGTTTTGAGCTCTTCATTTTGTCCACAACGCATTGCTTGACCTAGTGCGAGTGCCCAAATTTTCTCTCTAACCTGCGATGTAATTGTGGTTCTACATCTACATCTACATGATTACTCTGCAATTCACATTTAAGTCCTGGGCAGAGGGTTCATAGAACCACAATCATACTATCTCCCTACCATTCAATTCCCGAATAGCGCGCGGGAAAAATGAACACCTAAACCTTTCTGTTCGAGCTCTGATTTCTCTTATTTTATTTTGATGATCATTCCTACCTATGTAGGTTGGGCTCAACAAAATATTTTCGCATTCGGAAGAGAAAGTTGGTGACTGAAATTTCGTAAATAGATCTCGCCGCGACGAAAAACGTCTTTGCTTTAATGACTACCATCCCAACTCGCGTATCTTATCTGCCACACTCTCTCCCCTATTACGTGATAATACAAAACGAGCTGCCCTTTTTTGCACCCTTTCGATGACCTCCGCCAATGCCACCTGGTAAGGATCCCACACCGCGCAGCAATATTCTAACAGAGGGCGAACGAGTGTAGTTTAAGCTGTCTCTTTAGTGGACTTGTTGCATCTTCTAAGTGTCCTGCCAATGAAACGCAACCTTTGGCTCGCCTTCCCCACAATATTATCTATGTGGTCTTTCCAACTGAAGTTGTTCGTAATTTTTACACCCAGGTACTTAGTTGAATCGACAGCCTTGAGGATTGTACTATTTATCGAATAATCGAATTCCAACGGATTTCTTTTGGAACTCATGTGGATCACCTCACACTTTTCGTTATTTAGCGTCAACTGCCACCTGCCACACCATACAGCAGTCTTTTCTAAATCGCTTTGCAACTGATACTGGTCTTCGGATGACCTTACTAGACGGTAAATTACAGCATCATCTGCGAACAACCTAAGAGAATTGCTCAGATTGTCACCCAGGTCATTTATATAGATCAGGAACAGCAGAGGTCCCAGGACGCTTCCCTGGGGAACACCTGATATCTCTTCAGTTTTACTCGATGATTTGCCGTCTATTACTACGAACTGCGACCTTCCTGACAGGAAATCACAACTGAGACGATACCCCATAAGCCCGCAGCTTGATTAGAAGTCGCTTGTGAGGAACGGTGTCAAAAGCTTTCGGGAAATCTAAAAATACGGAATCAACTTAAGATCCCCTGTCGATAGCGGCCATTACTTCGTTCGAATAAAGAGCTAGCTGCTTTGCACAAGAACGATGTTTTCTGAAACCATGATGATTACGTATCAATAGATCGTTCCCTTCGAGGTAATTCATAATGTTTGAATACAATATATACTCCAAAAGCCTACTGCAAACTGACGTCAATGATATAGGTCTGTAGTTCGGTGGATTACTCCTACTACCCTTCTTAAAAAGTGGTACGACCTGCGCAATTTTCCAATCTGTAGGTACAGATCTATCGGCGAGCGAGCGGTTGTATATGATTGCTAAGTAGGGAGCTATTGTATCAGCGTAGACTGAAAGGAACCTAATCGGTATACAATCTGGACCTGAAGACTTGCCCGTATCAAGCGATTTGAGTTGCTTCGCAACCCCTAAGGTATCTACTTCTAAGAAACTCGTGCTAGCAGCTGTTCGTGTTTCAAATTCTGGAATATTCCATTCGTCTTCCCTGGTGAAGGAATTTCGGAAAACTGCGTTCAATAACTCCGCTTTAGCGGCACAGTCGTCAGTAATAGTATCATCGGCACTGCGCAGCGAAGGTATTGACTGCGTCTTGCCGCTTGTGTGCTTTACATACGACCAGGATTTCTTCGGATTTTCTACCAAATTTCGAGACAATGTTTCGTTGTGAAACCTATTAAAGGCATCTAGCATTGACGTCAATGCCAAATTTCGCGCGTCTGTAAATTTTAGCCAATCTTCGGGATTTCGCGTTCTACTGAACTTCGCATGCTTTTTCCGTTGCCTCTGCAACAGTTTTCGTCCTGTTTTGTGTACCATGGGGGATCAGTTCCATCTCTTACCAATTTATGAGGTATGAAACTCTCAATTGCTGTTGCTACTGTATCTTTGAATTTGAGCCATATCTCGTCTACATTTGCATAGTCAGTTCGGAAGGAATGCCCTTTTTTCTTTTAGTTCATTCTGGAACTCCTCTGAGATCTCATCTACAGCGCTTATTATTTTAGTTTCCATTTTCTTTCTTTTGGGAATTAACTCTTCTCTGGATACCACTCTTCTTATTGCCCCGTACTCCGTCGGAGTCGCGTCACTGTTTCGACGTCCTCTGACTGATGCGTAGCTCACATTGATTCCGGGAGCACGTTCGTCATTTTCCAGTGTCCGCGTATATTCACGGACGTGGAGCTTAACTTAGTCAAAAGCCGATGCACACGTCCCAAATGCTTCACAGAGTGAGGCAAAGAGTGCGCACCGGACGAAATTTGCTGCACGGCAGCCGATTCCAAAATTCTGGATCCGTTGCGCATGTAGTTCGTCTCTAAACCGAGTGCAGCCAGTTCCGTTAAGCGCAGTATGGTCTGTGATTTGTTCCACAGTATGCCGCGCTGTTACTCGGTAACGCCAGGAAACAAGAACCACACGCCAGTTGACAGGACCTGCAGCCAGCTTTCCGTAGACGGCGTCTGCCGAGTCGGCCGCTGCTGTCTGGACGCCTGACACAACGAACAGCTGTGGCTCCCACAGTCAGCCCGCCCCAATCCGCGCTGCCAGCACCGCGTCCGACGTCACTGCAACCTGCTGCACCCCGCGCCGTCAACAGAAAGCGCAACGCGTCGCAGCCCACAGAGAAGGTAATAGCCTCCCGTTTCGCCGACGAAACTTGCCACATGGCACGCAAGAATACATTCACTATCACGAAAAAAAGACCTCTCACGGTCAAACTACGGTCTCCGAACTAGTCTTTAATGCGTAACGTGACAGATTACGCCTTTAGCTATCCACCCTGAAACTTTCACTGCACTCCGACCACTTTTTCCCACCACAAACGCGAAAACAAGCGGAGCGCTCGCCGAATACGTCCGTACGCCACGCCACTCGCTATATGAACAGTACAGTTCAAAAACTTTCTGTGGAACTACAAATGGTTCAAATGGCTCTGAGCACTATGGGACTTAACAGCTGAGGTCATCAGTCCCCTAGAACGTAGAACTACTTAAACCTAACTAACCTAAGGACATCACACACATCTATGCCCGAGGCAGGATTATAACCTGCGACCGTAGCGGTCGCGCGGTTGAAGACTGAAGCGCCTAGAACCGCTCGCCCACACCGGCCGGCTGTGGAACTACAGGTCTTGCGAGTGGTAGAACATGTTTCCAATAATCTCAGGCTCTCGAAGTATAGTGTGGTGGTCTACCAGAAGAGGGGACTTGCACATGACGAAGAATAGAATGGGAATCAAACCAAGAAGATCATTACGGAAGAAACCATCGTAGGCTGTTCTACAAAATAACTCCCTTACAAGAGAGAAAAGCCACTGTCGCTTATACAGGCAAATCATCTGGCACCAAAACATTGGCAGCAAGAATACGGCACGGATCACTGTAATCACCGAGCATTTTCAACATTTACATCAACAACCTCCCAGTCCAGCACGGTATCAAACTCGCACCAGTATGCAAAAAATACTGTCCTGCTCACCACTGGACGACAGTACTTCGCTAACGTCGGTAGACTCCAGAGACGAATGCAAGCAGTAACAATTTGGTGCAGGACAAATAAAAGTACCGCTCAACACTAACAATTCGACTGCGGTACATTTTGCTGGAGACGGCCACAACTACATCAACTAACAATTAATGACGAGTATATCCACTGGTCAAATATCTAGGCGTAACCCTAGATGTGGGCTTATGTTTTCACCATCATATTACAGAGAAACGAGAGATATGTTTAAAAATGGCAAAGGCTGTACCTCCGTTCCCTATCATCACCGACTTGGAAACGAAAACGAAAGTCTGGTTATGCAACGCTATATGCCTTTCATCCTTGTATTATGGCAGCGTGCCATGGGGACTCCCTCACGATACACAACACAGGCGACTCCAAACGGTCCAAAGCAAAGTTATGAGATGGATACTTTCGGCCCCTCTATGGCAAACAGTGTGAGCAATGCACGAAAAAATGGTTCAAATGGCTCTGACCACAATGGGACTTAACATCTGAGGCCATCAGTCCCCTGGAACTTAGAACTACCTAAACCGAGCTAACCGGCCGGCCGCTGTGGTCGATCGGTTCTAGACGCTTCAGTCTGGAAATTTTGTACATGGCTGCACGTTCAGAGACCATGAATAGTTACAATTGAAAGAAAAACAGCCGTCGGTCACTATTTTTAACAAATTAACCTGGCTTCAACACTGCTAGGAGTGTCTTCCTCAGAATTTAAATCAAAGAACGGTCTATATTCTATAACATGGTCACAGAATTATGACTAAAAACACATGATAGGGTATAAGTACGGAATCATCATGGAAGGACTGGCAGTACTTATATGTAATTTATAAAATAATAAATATGCCAAAAGGGCATTAGTCACAAAGATATTTAAGATAAAGAAAATTGTGATGGCGAGCCACTAAGGGCTGCTCGTTACTTGCGTGGTGCAGGTTGCAAAACGGTCTGGAACCGCGCGACCGCTGCGGTCGCAGGTTCGAATCCCGCCTCGGACATGGATGTGTGTGATGTCCTTAGGTTCATTAGGTTTAAGTAGTTCTAAGTTCTAGGGGACTGAAGATGTTAAGTCCCATAGTGCTTAGAGCCATTTGAACCTAACTAACCTAAGGACATCACACACGTCCATGCCCGAGGCAGGATTCGAACCTGTGACCGTAGCAGTCGCGCGGTTCCGGACTGAAGCGCCTAGAACCGCTAAGACACCGGGGCCCGCGCAATGCACGAAAACGTAGTGGTAGATGACCTGAAAAAATATATTTAAAATAACGCAGATAAAATGTGGTACAAAGCTAACTTACTTAAATGTACCATCCAAGAACGGAAAGAAATCTACAAAACTGGAGTAAATCGACAGAATAGAAACAAAGTGCCAGTGAACTTCATTAGAGTAGGACAGGGATAGTAGTTCTCTTAGGTTTCCTAAAACTCTACACCAACTGGGGTGGAAAGGACAAAATTACAGACCACACCTTACCCCAAAGCGATAAATAAAATGCGCCCTAAAATCTTAGCTACCAAAAACCTTAAGGTTGCAGAAGCGACGACACAAGCAACACTACCACCTACAAAGAAAAGTATTTGTAGACAGTCAGGTGGAATCCGCATTCCCTCAACCTAACAACTGGACTGGCTAGAGCCACACTCTATTGCTAGGTTTGATAGCTGCTACACAGTTGTCGTTCTCCTGCTTTCAACTAGACTGGCTTCAGCCATTCTCTGATGCTAGGTTCGATAGCTAGCACCTTTGTTGTCGTCATTTGTCATTTCCTGTGTTGAAACTTCCTGGCAGATTGAAAGTACCTTTGCCTTTCCTGGGCAAGTACTCTACCAGACCTGAAGCTGTGAGGAGGGGTCGTGAGTCGTGCTTGGGTAGCTCAGAGGGTAGAGCACTTGCCCGCGAAAGGCAAAGGTCACGAGTGCGAGTCTCGGTCCGGCACACAGTTTTAATCTGCCAGGAAGTTTCATATCATCGCACACCCCGCTGAAGAGTGAAAATCTCATTCTGTATTTCCTGTGTTGTTCGTCGCTTCCTGGCTTCGTCACTTTGTTTGGTCCCCGTCCACCTGCCGCCACTATTTCCTGTTGTCGCCCCAGCCACGGCTGCCTGGATTCTTTTCTTTTCTTTTTTTAACGGGCTTTCGGGATGTGCGCATACAGCCATCTCAATAGTGAAATATCAATTATAACGATACGCACGTGAAGACGTCTCAATACCCAGTCCCCGAGAGGAAAAGAAATGTTCGAGCCGCCCAGGAATCGAACCCAGGCCCCTGCGATTTGCAGGCTAACGTGCTGATCGCTCAGCTACCAAGGTGGGCCAGTTTTTTTCCCCTCTCTGCAGTTTGTTCGTTATTGTAGGTGGCATTTGGTGTGGGCGGACGTCACATGAAGCCCGTTCATCATCGATTTTTTCACTCAGTTGTTCTCTTTTACTATCCTCACCGCTGCATCGTTTTGGACCTCGTTGCTATCATCCCTGCCACATCGGACATACTGCGTCGCCGGCCGCCTGCTCATCGCCTACAATTTTTAACGCGGCCGTAAGGATTTACTATTGAATTAATTTGATTAATTGTTTAATCAAATGTTGATATCCTGGCGCTATCGGACTACCCAATGCCGTGTAAGAACGAAAATACTGCACACTGTTATATATGCTTACTTTTACGTATTTGCAGCACTTTGAAACTGGAATTTTAAAACAATGAAAAATTGATTTGACAGATAAACGGAAGGTTGTCGAAGGCAATAGACCAAACACACTTTCCTGCCACAAAGCATAACAACATTGCAAAATAATGGGAAGGACAGGCGTAGTACAGACTGACCCTTGCATCTTCGAGTGTGCTGCTATAAAAAGTGTATTGAAAGATAGTGTATTAACCCGCTTTCTTATATTCTACAACCTATCACATAAAAGCAGTAGTGAGTTCACGCCTAAAGTCGTATTAAATCTTTCACGAACATCTTTTAACCTTTCCAGTAACACAGTAGATTTTATCAGCTGCACAGTATCTTTCGCTGCTGCAGCAGCGTTGCCTATACTTGATTAGTAATGTAGACTGAATGTACGTTTGTGTGAATGCATTATTATTTTTGTTATTCTTTTTGTTATTGTTGTTGTTTACCACGTGACTACATGGCAAACAAAAACAATAATAAAAAGACTACGTGGCAAACAACAACAACAATAAAAAGAATAATAAAAATAATAATCCATTCACGCAAACATACATTCAGTCTATATTACTAATCATGTATAGACAACGCTGCTGCTGTAGCGAAAGATACTGTGCAGCTGATGAAATCTACTGTATTACTGGAAAGGTTAACAGATCTTCGTGAACGATGTAATATGACTTTAAGTGCGAACTCACTACTGCTTTTATGTGATAGGTTGTGTAATATAAGAAATCGGGTTCATTACACTTTTTTTCGATGCATTTTTTATAGCAGCACACTCGAAGATGCAAGAGACAGTTTGTACTACGCTTGTCCGTCCCCTTGTGCTGTAAGGTTGCGCGTAATGATATCCTAAAAGGGCATCTAAAACATTCAAAGAAAAACACGTCGTTTCGTACTATGGCGAAATATAGGATAGAATGTCACGTACGTGATAAGTAAGTTGGGGTGGTAATCGTTAAAAGAAGGCATTTTTCGTTGGAGCGAGATCGTCAAGAAATTCCAATTGCAACCTTTGTCCTCGGAATACCAAAATATTTTGTCAACGCTAACTACACAGCGAGAAATGACTATCGTGATAAAATAAGACAACTCAGGCCTCCCATGGCGAGATTTAGGTGTTCATTTCTCACATTGGCAGTTCGTGAGTGGAATGGTTGTTATATAGCCTGAAAGTGGTTTTGCGAACCTTTTACCGCACTCTTTCGTGTGAATTAGAGAGTAATGACGTAGATGTAGATGTTATGGACTTCTGCAATTACGGATCATCCTTGAGACTCTAATTAGTTAATTTCTTTGGTGCCCCACCATCGAGTGACTGCAGCGAATTTTATTGTAGCTTTGCCTCGTGCTTAGCGAGAATGAATTTGAACGCAGCTCACGCGCTGTTGCTAATAGCTCGTAGGGCCAGCGCTGGCTCGGCGAGGGCGGCGGTCGATGCAGGCAGCACTTCGTCTGCTTCCTGGCTTCGACCAGTCCCGCGCACAAAAGAAAGAACGCTGCTGCCAGCCCACAAAACACCTCCACAGTCTGCCCGCTGTCCGCCGATGAATCGCCACGCAGCTACCCAGCCACCCTGCGCCTCGTAAATTTATCGGCACAAAATTAAAGTCTAGCTGAAGAGTTTTGAGAAAATCCAGTGATATTTCTAGACTAGAAAACACAGTCGTTTAAACGTTCAGAATAAGAGTTGGAGGCCAATAAAGTACAAGAAATACGTAAACTGAACAGCAGCAAGACACCTAACATCTACGAGAGTATTTCTGGAGAAAAACTGAATATAGAACCAAATATTTGATACGTATACTCGATTATCACATCCTCAGGCTTACAAATGTGTATAGCTTTGTTACTACCAAAGATAAACTCACCGAACACGTGCGATCAGCGTTATAACTCCATCCTGCTGTGTAGTACCATCATCATCATCAATCAAGGATACAGTCTTACAAAAAAAGCATACACTCAACGATTAATTGAGTTTGCTCACCTATTGCACGAGCATAGTGCGTACTTAGATGTAACAAATGCTGCTTTGCCGGCCGCGGTGGCCGTGCGGTTCTGGCGCTGGAGTCCGGAACCGCGGGGCTGCTACGGTCGCAGGTTCGAATCCTGCCTCGGGCATGGGTGTCTGTGATGTCCTTAGGTTAGTTAGGTTTAAGTAGTTCTAAGTTCTAGGGGACTTATGACCTAAGATGTTGAGTCCCATAGTGCTCAGAGCCAAATGCTGCTTTACTATGATGTGCTTCTGAAGCGTTTTCGAGGAAAAGAGGTTGAAAGTTTTACTACCTCGCTGAATGCCATACAAGAGCGCAGTGTTCGAGTTACGTCAGCTTTCGTTTTCTAATCTTGCATCAAACAGTTGTATCTCTACAACGAATCACGTTTTTTTTAGGAAAGGACCAATACTAATAATAATAATTGGGTATATTCGTGGCGAGATATAAACAAGGCATAGTAAGGAATGGTGATGAAATGAAAATTATTATTATCTGCATCGGTAGACATTGTGAACACTCCAAGCACTCTGCCTCATTTGATTATTCTTTCTGATCTTCCACGATTCCATCATTTTTCCGCCACGAAGTCTCTCTCTGTCGTCCGTCCACGTTGGCCCTAGTTTCTTTGGGAATTCCTTCTCTGACCTCACATTCTATTTGAGGATCTTGTCTCTGCCTATATTTCGGTCTTCAATTTCTGTTGGATCGATTTGTGCTTTTTCTAGATGAAGTTTGACTTGCGATATCCACTGTTTTGTTGACTTGGCATCTTGTATCTGTTTCAGAATTCTGTTGATGAGTCGTCTTGGTGGTAGCTTGCTGAACTGCCAGTAGAACTTTAACCTTTTTTTATGTAGCTGCTGCAAGGTTTGACATCTTTTCCGTGGTTTCCGTAATCCTCTTCTGTGAGCTTTGAGCCGAAAATTTATTTATCGATATATTCATGAGCGTATCGCAAACAGAGTGTACGTTATTCAAAGCAGATACAACCCGGCATGGCTTCATTGCGATATGCGCACGAATGCATAGATAAATAAGCGATAATTACGTCTTGATTCCTTATTATAGCTTTATTACACCCCTACATGAACGAACCTCAATGATTTATCATTATTATTGTTGTTCCGTTCCGAAGAAACATGATTTGTTGTAGAGACACAAGTATTTCGTTGAATATTACTGAAAATCTGACGTGCAGCTCTCATATGGCATTCAGCACGATCGTAAAACATTCAGCCTCATTTTGTCGGAAACAGCTGAGAAGCGCATCGTAGTAGAGCAGCTATTGTTTCATCTATGTACTTCAACTGTGCGAAAGATTGGCGACCCGTTGGATGTTTTGTTCCCATATTAGACCTGGCCCACGGAACGTTGTGTCTAGCTTTTCATCCAATGTTTCCCCTGAAGTCTTTATTTCGATAACGGTAATTGTAATAGATTATTTTTCGTGTATCTCATATAAGTCAAACAAATTTTTGTGTAACTCAGCGCTATATCAATAACAGTAACAGTTTGTATTTTTGTTTGGCTATCACCGTTTCTCTCTCTCAGTCAAGTATCGTTGCCCCTCTTCAGTTTTTGAGAATCTCATTTCAGAAGTGTTTGTATTAACGTTTTTTTCATAGTTGTTCAGGTTTAACCTCTGTATGTCGATGACGGCAATGCCGATCTTTCTCTTACTTAGTAGACTTCTTATAGTGTTAGCCTTACTTCGGACGTGGTGGTCTAGTGGTAACAGTATAAAATCCTCAAGGTTAAAATATCAGCTTTAGCTTTACTGCAGAATGAAAGAGGATTAGGGTTATGGGATGTTAAAGGCGATGTGATGCTTTACTTTTGTGTAGATGGCGGAAGGAAGGAGGAGTGCCACTGAATGGTTTAACAGCTGTAACAGCTGCAATTATGGAACAGATGCGATCACACAGCGTGAGCCCACCGTTGAGCACATATCACGTCAGTCACCTCCTGGAATGAGCCAGGCTGTATTACGTGAAATACAGTTATATACTGGACCGGATCAGATAAAAAAAAACATTAAAGCTACGGATGTGTATGAAGATGTGCTCCATGAATCCGAAGTGAACAGGATGCAAAGAAAATGTAAGGATAGGAACTGGACTGCGATATAGGCAAACATATCCCATAAACACTTAATTCTTCAGGTGCACTCAACTTGGTATCAGGTAGTGAATGAAACAACTGCGAAAAATAAGAATCTTAACTCAATTAAAATGTGCGTAACTAGTAACTGTTCAATCTGCGGAGAAAAAGACAATCCGGAGCAGAGATTTATGTGCATCAAATACGAGCAGATACACCCGTGGACAAAAAATACGCTTGCTTTAACGAGTGGAAAACAGATCCATGGCATATACAGACAACGTAAGTTTTAAAACCAGAGAAGAGATGCTACCCGCCAACAAAACCAAACTGTGTGGTATGTCTGATGGGAAACTTTATCCATTACATCCTAAGTGAAAATGACAAAGAAGTTTTATTAATTTTCTAAAAACAGACGCAAAGAACACGAGGATTTAACAATTACGAAGCTAATTGTTAAAAGTACTTAGAAGTTTTTTAAAAATAAAAACCATACTAAATAGCAAATATTTCATGACTGAAAAGATTATTTCTTGCCTTTTAGACGTAGTCTTTAAAATAACTTTTATTTATCTATTTTCAAAAAATGGCTCTGAGCACTATGGGACTCAACTGCTGTGGTCATCAGTCCCCTAGAACTTAGAACTACTTAAACCTAACTAACCTAAGGACATCACACTCATCCATGACCGAGGCAGGATTCGAACCTGCGACCGTAGCGGTCGCGCGGTTCCAGACTGAAGCGCCTAGAACCGCTCGGCCACAACGGCCGGCCTTTATACGTTCAAGATTGACATGTGTGTACAATTCTAAATATTAATATTACGTCAGGAACAGACACCGAGGCCCATAAGGAAAGAAGGAAATAAGCGGTGAAGGAAATGTCTGAAGAAAATAAGTGGTAAAGCGCATGCTCGAAACCGAGAGGCCGCACTATCGAAACAGATTCGGACCATGGATTTTTTTTCAGTCCACCCTTAATGAAGCCTTCACCTCTTAACGGTATCAGCATTCGCCAGGAACGACATGTAGTACGGATTCTTCTTTAAATTGTAGGTCCCCTTTCCCCTGACGGGTGAATGGGGTTGATTAGGGACACGCAAGACGCCGATTTGGCGTCCAATTGAAAGACTTGTCCCCGACCATTGAGCCACACTAAATTATTATTAGTATTTGCCTTGTAATACAATACTTATATTGTTTACTATTTCTCTTAGCATGTATTCACGAAACATGTAATAATTTCAGCGGTCGTAAGTTATTTAAAGATCTTTCCCAGAGTTCTAGAAAGTTGTGGTGCTAGGTAAAATCGCTAAGCTTTTCATTAAACAAACCTTAGCCAATATGATGTCTAAATAGTTGGTACAGCTTGATTGTCGCAAAATCTGTCAGATGGATGAAATAGAAATAAGCAGTCCTGATGCTGAAAAGTAACTGAAACAACTGAAAACGGTTAAGATGCCAAGTCAATATGGAAATTCGATTCGCTATCATAAAGAATACTCTGAGGCATTGATCCCTTTCTTAGCTCACACACACTGTCTGAGAAAAAAGTGAAGCACACAGAATACATGGCGGGATGTCACTGTATCTTTGTACACGTATATACCATCGGCGGGTATGTAAATAATTACAGTACCAGTTCTCTTCGGTAGGCAGAAAGGCCACCACAATGCATTATTGTCGTTCGTGTTTAGTGTTGCTATCAGATCGGGTAGACTGCATGAGAGGTGTGAACAGCGGCAGATGTCGGGTGATTGCTGTGAAGGACACGGTACTCCCGTGATTAAGCTTTATCAGCACCTGAAAGGAGCCTCATTGTTGGTCTCCATTTCGACGGCTGGTCGCATATGAAGAATCTGTGAGGCGTTCTGACGTGTCATGCTGGACTGGATGAGAGCTCCGGGCTGGAATACTCGTCAACAAGATTCCATTTGATTACCTCTCACTATATTAAGCACATCGTAACCTCTCCACATCTGCGTCTGCCATGTGAGGACAAGTAAGGTACTCCCTGCAGCATTCTTTGTCATCCCGGCCAGAGACTAGCAGCAACCCGCCTAGGGAACCATCGCCCCATGCTTAAGACGGCGTTAACACCACAGAACAACCAGCTGTGTTTTGATTGCTGCTGTGATCGGAAAGGAAGAACTGCTGACGAATGGCGCCGCGCTACGTTCAGCAGTGAATCGTGATTCTGCACTATCGGAGATTACCACAGTCAGCGAGTATGCCGGGGACTGAGGAGAGGTGCCATTATTCCAGTGTTGTCTTGGAGAGACCCAGCAGTGTTACTCCTGGCGTCACGGTCTGAGGAGCCATTAGGTACGATTTCAGGTGACGGCTGGCAATGACTGAAGACAGTCTATGAGCACAACAGTACGTCATGGACATCCTGCGTCCCGCGTGGTACTTCTCATTCGACAGTGAAGTGGTGCCATTTTCCAACAGGACAACGGTCCTCGACACGTTACACTTTTGTGTCATGTTGAAGTACTCCCATAGCCAACAAGCTTACCGGATTTGTCTCCGATAGTACATGTTTGGAACCAGCTCGACAACCAACTCCGTCCTAGTGCCAATATTAAGGATATCAAGAATCAGTTAACAACAGTTGTAGGTAAACTTACCTCAGGAGAATATACAACGGCTTTATGCCACCCTTCCTAACCGAATGCATCCTGGAGAGAGGGGCTGCAATGAAGTAGTGATAAGTAGGCTCGTACTGCCAAGCTCTTTGTCAATTGGAATCGATTTTTAAATGTTTGAAATAACAACACACACCCCGGCCACGTGTGAAGTTTCAGTTCGTTTCATTCTCCTCTTCTGAGTGCATCACTTCTTTGTAATGAAGTGTACATCGTTAAAGTCTTACACAACGAACAACTCCAAGTGGCAAGAAATAACATTTATCGGATATTGCCCCAGTTTTTGGTCCGCGTAACATCAGTGACAGCTTCTACCTCTACAGCGACTGTTATTTCCAAATAAGTGTCATTCTAAGAGTATCCATTTCTACGAAAAATACATTTCCATTGCTTAAATCTAAAATGGATAAAAAGCAATAAGTATTATGTAATGGTGTAATGCAAGTTTTAGAATTTAAAGACATGAGTACAAATCCTTAAACGCAATGCTTGACTGACCTAAACATACTGTACGTCACAATTTATACGGGTATTATTGAAATCCCTAGACTATACACAAACTGACGAACTGTCATAAAAGTAATGATATACACACAATGAAGGTACATATCAACAAGCCTTGTACTAACGGGTTAAAAATGTATATGATACACTACTAGTCATTAAAATTGTTACACCACGAGGATGACGCGATACAGACGCGAAATTTAACCGACAGGAAGAAAACGCTGAGATATGCAAATGATTAGCTTTTGAGAGCATTCACACAAAGTTGGCGCCGGTGGCGACACCTACAACGTGCTGACATAAGGAAAGTTTCCAACCGATTTCTCATACACAAACAGCAGTTAACCGGCGTTGCCTGATGAAACGATGTTGTGATGCCTCGTGTAAGGAGGAGAAATGCGTACCATCACGGATTGTAGCCTATCGCGATTGTGGTTTATCGTATCACGACATTGCTGCTCGCGTTGGTCGAGATCCAATGACTGTTATCAGAATACGGAATCGGTGGGTTAAGGAGGGTAATACGGAACCCGTGCTGAATCCCAAAGGCCTCGTGTCACTAGCAGTGGAGATGACAGGCATCTTATCCGCATGACTGTAACAGATCGTGCAGCCACGTCTCGACCCGTGAGTCAACAGATGGGGACGTTTGTCAGACAACAAACATCCGCATGAACAGTTCGACAACGTTTGCAGCATCAGGGACTATCAGCTCGGAGACCACGGCTGCGGTTCCGCTTGACGCTGCATCACAGACAGGAGCGCCTGCGATGGTGTACTCAACGACGAACCTGGGTGCACGAATGGCGAAACGTCATTTTTTCGGATGAATCTATGTTCTGTTTACAGCATCATGATGGTCGCATCCGTGTTTGGCGACATCGCGGTGAACGCACATTGGAAGCGTGTACTCGTCTTCGCCATACTGGCGTATCACGCGGCGAGATAGTATGAGATGCCATTGGTTACACGTCTCGGTCACCTCGTGTTCGCATTGACGGCATTTTGAACAGTGGACGTTACATTTCAGATGTGTTACGACTCGTAGCTCTACCCTTCATTCGATCTCTGCAAAACCCTACATTTCAGCAGGATAACGCACGACCGGATGTTGCAGGTCCTGTGCAGGCTTCTCTGGATACAGAACATGTTCGACTGCTGTCCTCGCCAGCACATTCTCCAGATCTCTCACCAACTGAAAACGTCTGGTCAATGGTGGCCGAGCAACTGGCTCGTCACAATACGCCAGTCACTACTCTTGATGAACTGTGGTATCGTGTTGAAGCTGCATGGGCAGCTGTACCTGTACACACCACCCAAGGTCTGCTTGACTCAATGCCCAGGCGTATGAAGGCCGTTATTACGGCCAGAGGTGGTTGTTCTGGGTACTGATTTCTCAGGCTCTATACACCCAAATTGCGTGCAAATGTAAATCACATGTCAGTTCTAGTATAATATATTTGTCCAATGGATACCCGTTTATCATCTGGATTTCTTCTTGGTGTAGCAATTTTAATGGCCAGTAGTGTATTTCTGACGCGGCCCTAATCTAGCACCTCTGCCACAGCCACCAACCAGTCAGTTGTGCACCACAGGCCGACATAACTGCCCGCTTACGACTCCTTCCCCTGTAGATCCGCATCAATAGACACACGCCGGATTGTTCACAGTGGCAGGTTCGAATCCTGCCTCGGGCATGGATGTGTGTGATGTTCTTAGGTTAGTTAGGTTTAAATATTTCTAAGTTCTAGGGGACTGATGACCTTAGAAGTTAAGTCGCATAGTGCTCAGAGCCATTTGAACCCTTTGATTGTTCACAGCACAATCTGAAGCAGCCACCACGGTACCCTGTGGTACCAGCTTCGACACCGGAAGCATAAGCATCGCCGCTAATGCCGGTTCCTTCACGGCACTACACCATGTCCGAGAGTCG
The DNA here is from genome assembly GCF_023897955.1 of Schistocerca gregaria. Classification (NCBI taxonomy): domain Eukaryota; kingdom Metazoa; phylum Arthropoda; class Insecta; order Orthoptera; family Acrididae; genus Schistocerca; species Schistocerca gregaria. The sequence continues at coordinate 506,054,019 of NC_064931.1, read as the reverse complement.
CGCCTCCACCGATATCCCTCCAGCAGTTGAGTATTTAGTTCACTGCACAACCGCTCTGTGACCAGTTATTCTTCACTCTGGGCTTACGTTGACTGCGCCTAGGTGTTCCTCATTTAGAGTACTGAACACAAAGCCAACGAGGAGCGTCTCAGTGCAGCATCCACTGACTGCCTTCTTGGACTATGCCTGTCTTCGAGTATCTTACGCTCTCACAGTCTATGGCATCCATGGTCTACGTCTATCCTCGAGCACCCTACGCTCATCATCGACCACGTCCTCCTTGGATTATATCCATCCTCGAACACCATACACTCACCCCTGCCTGAGGCTTCCACGGACCACATCAATCCTCGAGCACCTGCACGTGCTGCCACCTACCGCCTCCACAGACTTTCTCAGGCCTCAATCGCCCGGCAGCCTACCACTCACCGCCGACCATAGTTTCACGAACCTCATCGTGTAACTACATTCCGTTGTAGCCGTTCGTGAATGACTTTCAGCCTGAACGACGCAGTGAAACTCTCACCTCAGGAGAATGTGCTGTTGTATTCTGTTCATTGCAGATAATAAACAAACAGTTGTTTTTTGCTACACTATGTGGAAAAAAGTATCTGAACACCCCCAAAAACATACGTTCTTCATATTAGGTCATTGTGCTGCCACCTACTGCCAGGTACTCCATATCAGCGACCTCAGTAGTCATCAGACATCGTGAAAGAGCAGAATGGGGCTATCCGTGCAACTCACGGGCTTCGAACGTGGTTAGGTGACTGGGTGTCACTTGTCCCATACGACAGTGCGCGAGATTTACACATTCCTAAACATCCCTAGAGCCTTTGGTAGTGAAGTGGAAACGTGAAGGCACACATACAGTACAAAAGCATACAGGTCGACCTCGTCCGTTGACTGACAGAGACCGCCGACAGTTGAAGAGGGTCACCCTAACCGCCGTCTGCTTCACGTCTGCTGTGCAGTGAGCTACCTTAATTTAAGTATTAACTGTATTTTTCATACTTGTTACTTCTTCTTCCGTGAGTTTTTTGCTTTTAGGAAGCTTTAATTGTCGAGTGCTATTAATAGTGTTCCACAGATTTCGTGTTTGTTTTGAATACAGTCAGAGAGGGTCCCTTTAGTCAATCATAGTGCCAGTAGTGCTAGTGTTTGTTTTCAATACAGTCCAGAGACAGGTAGTACTATTTTCATTGTTTTCTACAAGAAGTGGTTAGCAATCACAGTTTAGTCAATAATCAGCCGCCTTTAGTGAATTAGCAGTCTAGTTAAAAGTTGATTAAGTCTCTTTAGTAAATTGATTCCTTAGGATGGATAGGATGTGTGACTGCTTTATACAGACGTAGAAGGAGCTGGCCACTCTTCGCGAACAGCTGAGCGTGTTGATGGCCGCGGTCAGCCGTCTTCAGGGTGCTGCCTCGGAGTGTAGCGGCCGTGGGGAGTCTGGTGCGTCGCAAGGTACACCCCAGGTGTTACATGCTTCACCCACTGTCCCTGCTGTCGAGACATCTTCGCGGGTAACGGGCGCGGTTGGGCCACCCTCTCCCCAAGGGGAGTGGCGGGTTCAGCGGCGTTCGTGGCGCACGAGGCTGAGGGTAAATGTGTTGGCTGGCCGTGTGGCATCGCCCGCTCTGCCTGTAGGTGGACATGTGGCTGCTCCTTCAGGAAGGTCCGAGCAGGCACACGGGGGGGGGGGGGGGGGGGGTTATTAGTTATTGGGAGTTCCAACGTTAGGCGGGTGATGGAGCCCCTTAGGGAAATAGCGGAAAGGTCAGGGAAGAAGGCCAGTGTTCACTCTGTCTGCTTGCCGGGGGGTCTCATCCGAGATGTGGAGGAGGCCCTGCCGGCGGCGATAGAAGGCACTGGGTGCATCCGACTGCAAATTGTTGCTCATGTCGGCACCAATGACTCCTGCCATCTGGGTTCAGAGGTCATCCTCAATTCGTACAGGCGGTTGGTGGAATTGGTGAAGGCGGAAAGCCTCGCTCGCGGAGTGGAATCAGAGCTAACTATTTGTAGTATCGTTCCCAGAACCGATCGCGGTCCTCTGGTTTGGAGCCGAGTGGAAGGCTTAAACCAGAGGCCCTGAGGCTCAGACGATTCTGCGGAGAGCTGGAGTGCAAAAATCTCGACCTCCGCTATCGGGTGGAGAAATGTAGGGTCCCCCTGAATAGGTCAGGCGTGCACTACACGCCGGAAGCGGCTACAATGGTAGCGGAGTACGTGTGGAGTGCACATGGGGGTTTTTTAGGTTAGAGAATTCCCTCCCTAGGCCCGACAAGACGCCTCCTGAGACGCGGCAAGGTAGGATTAGGCAAAATGCAACAGGGAATAACAATATTAATGTGCAAATAGTAAACTGCAGGAGCGTCTATAGAAAGGTCCCAGAACTGCTCTCATTAATAAACGGTCACAACGCCCATATAGTACTAGGGACAGAAAGTTGGCTGAAACCAGACGTAAACAGTAATGAAATCCTAAACTCAGATTGGAATGTATACCGCAGAGACAGGCTGGACAGTGAAGGGGGAGGCGTGTTTATAGCAATAAGAAGTGCAATAGTATCGAAGGAAATTCACGGATATCCGAATTGTGAAATGATTTGGGTGAAGGTCGCAGTTAAAGCAGGCTCAGACATGGTAATTGGATGTCTCTATAGGCCCCCTGGCTCAGCAGCTGTTGTGGCTGAGCACCTGAAGAATAATTTGGAAAATATTTCGAATAGATTTCCCCACCATGTTATAGTTCTGGGTGGAGATTTTAGTTTGCCTGATATAGACTGGGAGACTCAAACGTTCATAACGGGTGGCAGGGAAAAAGAATCCAGTGAAATTTTTTTTAAGTGCTTTATCTGAAAACTACCTTGAGCAGTTAAACAGAGAACCGACTCGTGGCGATAACATATTAGACCTTCTGGTGACAAACAGACCCGAACTATTTGAATCAGTTAATGCATAACAGGGAATCAGCGATCATAAAGCGGTTACGGCATCGATGATTTCAACCGTAAATAGAAATGTTAAAAAAGGTAGGAAGATTTTTCTGTTTAGCAAAAGTGACAAAAAGCAGATTTCAGAGTACTTGATGGCTCAACACAAAAGTTTTGTCTCAAGTACAGATAGTGTTGAGGATCAATGGACAAAGTTCAAAACCGTCGTACAAGATGCGTTAGATGAGTATGTGCCAAGCAAGATCGTAAGAGATGGAAAAGAGCCACCGTGGTACAAAAACCGAGTTAGCAAACTGCTGCGGAAGCAAAGGGAACTTCACAGCAAACATAAACATAGCCAAAGCCTTGCAGACAAACAAAAATTACGTGAAGCGAAGTGTAGTGTGAGGAGGGCTATGTGAGAGTAAAGTTCTATGTACTGACTTGGCAGAAAATCCTAAGAAATTTTGGTCCTATGTCAAAGCGGTAGGTGAATCAAAACAGAATGTCCAGACACTCTGTGACCAAAATGGTACTGAAACAGAGGATGACAAACTAAAGGCCGAAATACTAAATGTCTTCTTCCACAGCTGTTTCACAGAGGAAGACTGCACTGTAGTTCCTTCTCTAGATTGTCGCACAGATGACAAAATGGTAGATATCGGAATAGACGACAGAGGGATAGAGAAACAATTAAAATCGCTAAAAAGAGGGAAGGCCGATGGACCTGATGGGATACCAGTTCGATTTTACACAGAGTACGCGAAGGAACTTGCCCCCCTTCTTGTAGCGGTGTACCGTAGGTCTCTAGATGAGCGAAGCGTTCCAAATGATTGGAAAAGGGCACAGGTCATCCCCGTTTTCAAGAAGGGACGTCGAACAGATGTGCAGAACTATAGACCTATATCTCTAACATCGATCAGTCGTAGAATTTTGGAACACGTATTATGTTCGAGTATAATGACTTTTCTGGAGACTAGAAATCTACTCTGTAGGAATCAGCATGGGTTTCGAAAAAGACGGTCGTGTGAAACCAAGCTCGCGCTATTCGTCCACGAGACTCAGAGGGCCATAGACACGGGTTCACAGGTATATTGCTTGTTTCTTGACCTCCGCAAGGCGTTTGACACAGTTCCCCACAGTCGTTTAATGAACAAAGTAAGAGCATACGGACTATCAGACCAATTGTGTGATTGGATTGAGGAGTTCCTAGATAACAGAACGCAGCATGTCATTCTCAATGGAGAGAAGTCTTCCGAAGTAAGAGTGATTTCAGGTGTGCCGCAGGGGAGTGTCATAGGACCGTTGCTATTCACAATATACATAAATGACCTGGTGGATGACATCGGAAGTTCACTGAGGCTTTTTGCAGATGATGGTGTGGTGTATCGAGAGGTTGCATCAATGAAAAATTGTACTGAAATGCAGGAGGATCTGCAGCGAATTGACGCATGTTGTAGGGAATGGCAGTTGAATCTCAATGTAGACAAGTGTAATGTGATGCGAATACATAGAAAGATAGATCCCTTATCATTTAGCTACAAAATAGCAGGTCAGCAACTGGAAGCAGTTAATTCCATAAATTATCTGGGAGTACGCATTAGGAGTGACTAAAATGCAATGATCATATAAATTTGATCGTCGGTAAAGCAAATGCCAGACTGAGATTCATTGGAAGAATCCTAAGGAAATGCAATCCGAAAACAAAGGTAGTAGGTTACAGTACGCTTGTTCGCCCACTGCTTGAATACTGCTCAACAGTGTGGGATCCGTACCAGATAGGGTTGATAGAAGAGATAGAGAAGATCCAACGGAGAGCAACGCGCTTCGTTACAAGATCATATAGTAATCGCGAAAGCGTTACGGAGATGATAGATAAACTCCAGTGGAAGACTCTGCAGGAGAGACGCTCAGTAGCTCGGTACGGGCTTTTGTTAAAGTTTCGAGAACATACCTTCACCGAAGAGTCAAGCAGTAAATTGCTCTCTCCTACGTATATCTCGCCAAGAGATCATGAGGATAAAATCAGAGAGATTAGAGCCCACACATAAGCATACCGACAATTCTTCTTTCCACGAACAATAGAAGGAATAGAAGGGAGAACCGATAGAGGTACTCAGGGTACCCTCCGCCACACACCGTCAGGTGGCTTGCGGAGTATGGATGTAGATGTAGAATGAGTAATAGGCAGACATCTATGCAGGCCGTCACACACGAATTCCAAACTGCATCAGGATCCACTGCAAGTACTATGATTGTTAGGTGGGAGGTGAAACAATTTGGATTTCATGGTCGAGCGGCTGCTCATAAGCCACACATCACGCCAGTGAATGCCAAACGACGCCCTGCTTGGTGTAATGAGCGTAAGCATTGGACGATTTAACAGTGGTAAAACGTTGTGTAGAGTGACGAATCACGGTACACAATTATGGCACCGCAACCCTCAGACATATGGGCATAGCTCGTGTTTCACTTACAGAGCTTACAACATGACTCTGAGCTTCTCCAACAGACGTTAAACCACGTGGACACTGCCCTCAACTCAGCGCTGATGAGACACCCACTACTACCTCAAAAATTCAACGAATAGGTGGAAACATTACCTGCCTCCCTTACTTGAGTGTTAATTTGGGACCTTTGCAATTGAAGATGACGCTCAACAACAAGCCTTTCTCCTCATCTACTTCGGTGCCCCTCTCTATTGCAATCTTCAGTTCCTCAACCTGGTGCAGACCTTACCACACTGTCCTACGTTCATTTATGGTACCAACTCAATGTCTATTACAACAGCTTCCATGCTCCTACACAGCAGTGTTCATACATCAATGCCCCATTGTTGTGCTTTCATGCACACACACAATTCTGTGCCACATTCCTCAGTGCCACATTCTCATGCTCCTATGCACACTCACCTTTCCGAGACATCTTCCTCAATGGACAATTTTCATGTTCCCGCACACACTTGCATTCTGTGGCATTCCTTGATGCCAAATTGTCATGCACGTGTGCACATTCCCCCTTTCCAAAGCACCTCCTTCGATACCACAGGACTATTTCCTCATTCATCTGATTCCTCCAACATTCCATGCTTCTTTGCACTCTGCACTGCCTGCATCATCTTAGATGCCACTACTCAGCACCCTCCCAGTCCTTCATTGCCACATCCACGACCCGCACTTTCACCACTGACAAACCCACCACTGGCACACCTGCTACTGGCACACCTGCTGCCAGAACATCCACTACTGGCATCTCCAATCCCAGCTCATCCACCTACGACACATTTGCCACTGGTATATCAGCCTCCAGCAGTAATGCCACTGGCAACAATGCTAAGACTATCTGTGCCACTGGCACCGGTGGTGCTGGCTGGCATCACTGCCATTGGCACAAGCACTGCCAGCACCAGTAACCCCAACACCTACACCTCTGGAACCATTTATGGCTCACTCATTGCCAACACACCTGCATCAAGCCCACACTTAGCCAGTTCACCCTCAACTAGCCCACCTGCTGAAAGCCTCATTCATTTCCAGGCGTTCCTCACTCAAACATTCTCCTCAGGCCACTAGATGAACTTCACTTGGTCTCTCATAGTGCGCTCCTGAAAGTTTCGACGCAAACCCATGCCACACTGGCTTCTGTCTCCATCGTAACCTTTAGTGAGTAGGTCGATCTTTCTCGATTCCATCAGTTTATTGGTCTTTCCAGCCGATGACACTGCACATCTGTCTTTCTCATCTTCGCTCTTCCCAGTTCTCATCCAAGCCAGGCCCATCTCTCACAGCAACATCTTAGCCACATAACTTCAACTATGGCTCCCTGGGTCCAGGCCTCCATCACCACGAGCGACCTCTTTCTCTGACTCCACTGTGCCACCTCCCTTCGCACTCCACATCTCCTTTGAAATTGCTATACCATATTTGCCTTAGGAGGGAAGGGATGCTGTGGCCCCTGATATCGCCTATGTCACAGACACCAACCATACAACTGTGTACTGTGTTCTGCCACCCCTCCTGCTAATTTATGACTTTTTCGTCTGTAGACCGAACAAAAATAATCCCCATCAACAGACAGAGACCAGATTGTTTACAACTGAATTTCCAACAGCCGCCACTGTACCCTATGGCACCAACCTCACCACTAGTAGCGTAAGTATCTCCACAGCTGGCGCTGCCATCGCAGCTCTACTTCACATCTGTGAGCTGTGAGTCTTGTGCTTCCACCGATATCCCTCTGGCGGACAAGTATTTAAATCAGCACTCAACCTCTCTGCAGCCAGTTCTTTTTCGGTCTGGGCTTGAGCCAATTGTGCTCAGCAGTTCCTCATTTGGAGTTCTCATCACCGAGTCAATGAGGAGTCCCTCACCACAGCGTCCATGGACTACGTCCATTCTTGAGTCCCTCACACGCCTGACAGAGACGGCCTCCATGGACTACGTCTATCCTTGAGTACCTTAAGCTCACTATGGACTGTGGACTCCACAGACTATGACTATCCTCAAGCAACCTACAAGCAGCGTCACCTACGGCTTCCACAGATCACATCAAGATCACATCCACCCCCGAACCCCTTACAATCGCCACAGCTTACAGCCTCCACAGACGTCGTTCATCCTGAAGCAAACGACCGCTCACCGCTGGCTAGGGCCCCAAGTACCTGACCGCTCACTGCTGACCAAGGCCTCGAGCACCATACCTCTCACTGCCGAAATTGGCTCTCAGACCTCATCAGTGTATGGATAATACGGTGAAATCGTCAATAACTGAATTTCACCCTCAACCAAACATTGTAACTCACTTCTCAATAAATCGTGGTACTGTATTCTTCTCCTTCCACTTAATAAACATATAACTGTTCTTTGCTATCTGGGCACATTACCTGTAGCATGTGATCTCACGGACACGACCACTAAAATTTCCTATTGCAGAATGAAATCAGATCGTGTACATAATAGAGACACTTCGAATGTCAAAATTTTAACAGTAAATTGTCAAGGCACTTGTAGCAAATTTCCTGATCTTAGTGCCCTCCAGAAAAGTTGTCACGCTCAAATTATTCTCGGAACCGAGAGCTGGATGAAACGTCAAGTATGAAGCTCCGAAATAATTAGCGAGTCACAGAATGTACCATATATCAGAAAGACAGATCAGAAGTTATGGGAGGGGGAGTGTTTAGTGTTGTCGACAAAAATATTGCGTCTATCCAAGTCGAAACTGAGTCTGACTGTGAAGTTACCTGGACACGAGTGGCAGGCCGAGGTGAACCCAACTTAATTCTCGGATGTTTTTATCTGCCATCTGATTCCGCATCAACTTTCAAGGAAAGTCTACGCTCAGTAGTGCGAAAATATCCAGATCATGCAGGATTCGTTGGAGGCGACTTAAATCTACCGAGTGTACACTGTGGTCTATGAATTCACTGCAGGTAGTACACACAGGCAGTCTTATAAGATAGCAAAACGAAAGCTGAAGTTTTAAATTGCTCATTTTAGAAATTAATATATTTTGGCAGCATCGGTCGTAAAGGTTGAAATCCTTTATTTTACTGATCGATCTTCTGTGCAAACTATTCGACCTTGTAGGCCCATATCATAATAATACTACATTTTCCATGTACTGTATGTTGGATCGGCAACTGCTGAGGTCACAAGATATATTCTTCTGTAATGCAAAATTATTGTATCCAGTAAAAGTGAGCTCACTGTATGTTGGATCAGCAACTGCTGAGGTCACTACATAGGTTCTTCTGTAATTCAAAATTGCTGTATGCAGAAAAAGTAAAGATATTTGTTGGAAGTAATCATCACAGTACTTGTTATACTTCACGGAAAATGTACTGTTATTATGATATGGGCCTAAGAGGTTCGAATAGTTTGCACTGAAGATGGTCACACACTGACCGAAATGGATCTGTAAAATAAAGGATTCCAATCATTACGACCGTCCTGTCATTTATCCAAAATATATTGACAATAATATGGTCGTGGTGCACGCGGTTCCAATTGGAATTAGACATCTTTTAGAAATCATTCACTCAGGAGGATTCTGTAAATATACTGTCATTTTATGTAAATTGAATGTTGTGTGAAAATATGTGTCAGACCGGAACTCGAACCAGGAATCTCCTGCTAACCTTTTTTTCCTTTTTTCTTTTAGGGTCACAGTCAGCATTTGAAAAACCAATTAACACAAGTCTAGCCATCCGGAACCCTAAAACTCCACAATGTAATAATGGATGGCAGGCGAACCAAGTCCGAGGGGTAGGCGTGTCGTGTTTCGTTCAGAATCGGGCGGACAGCTGTCACGCCGGGAACATGCCAACTAAGTGGGGGCGTGGTAAAAACCCTGTCAAGACTATTGGCAAAATACGCACAATAACGGGAACAAAGAGCAACCTCCGCATGGGCAGTCTTCAACTACTAAAACAATTAACTCGCGAGGAATGAGTGTCTATATAAACATGCCAAAGTCGAGCCCTTTATACAGATTTTGTGGGAAGAAAATATTCCACCGCCGGGTAAAGAAAGGAATCTGGGCCACTACCACGTGGCGGCACTGGCGGAAAACACGCGACCAGTTTTCGCCCGGACAACCAGACATCCGAGGTACCTACACAGTTGAAGCGGTGATGAACATCGCCGACACTACGACAGACAGCGCAGAGGGGAGAGTCCGTCAATCCTATGGGAGGGAGCCGCTGATTAGTTGGATACTTCCAACAGGTCGTATATTACCAAGTCGATCTGATATGCATCAAAAAGAAACAGTGATGAATGTTCCACCAAATCACACTCCACTGCAACAATGGGAACTTGCGTTCTACGGCGTTTCCAGGCGCCGGAACGCATGAAAAGGAGTAGAAATCCTTTTCCCACGGCCGGTGCGTTTGTGGGAGTTCGTCGCGAGCATAATTGAGCTCCAAAATAAACACTGCGATGTGTGGAAAGGCAAGCATGATGCTACCGACAGTGACCGGCAGAGACAGGGACACAGGTACAAGGACGGCAAGTAAATGGGGGGAGGGGGGGGGGGGGAATAATGGAGGCCTCGACACCGCGCCACGGTTTAGACATCGTGGCTATGTGAAGTACCGCTCCACGATAGCGTACGTTCGTAAAACTAAGCCCACCTGCAGACGAGGGACGAGTGAGTGTATCACAGCGTACTTTGAAGATGGACCTAGCCGTCAGAAAATATCCGAAATCCGCCTGAATATAACGTTATATCGTAATCGGCATCGGTAGAATCTGCGCATTGTGAACCTTTCTGGATGCCACATAGACATTCAGATAGGCAACGTGCTGCTGCTAAGGATCGAGGCGGCGTAGAGAGTTGTGACTGATCATCACACGGGTAGTTATTTGACGACGTAACGATGATTCCAATATAGTGGAGCCGTGGGACACAGAGCAAAGGCGCCAGAACTTCCAGGGGTAATGCGCAAACAATAGACAGCGCGGTGGATTTGCGAACATTCATCACATTTTTACGGTCGTCCTTCCACGAGTCGAAATGGTGACGAGGATCTGCGCAATCTCATCCCGAAGATGAACCGATAGGAGGAGGTCATCTGCATATGTGCGACGTCGAAAGGTGTAACTTCGTAAGGAGAGTAATGACAACGGCGCCGTCAGTAGGCCTACGAGCGGCTGCAGCGCCACCTTGCAAAGGCACATGGAAAGAGGCTGCCTTGGCGGACTGACCGGTGGATCGATATCGGACCCGCCGCACGCCCATTGACCTGGACCAACGAACGCGTTAGCAAGGAGCCGCCGAAGGACGCTGATGAACCGAGCTGGATAACCCATCCGATCTAAGACTGAAATACAAATACTTGGCGAACTCTATCACACGTGCTGTCAAAATCTACCGTTACGATCGCCGCATGAAGTCTGCACCTCTCTGCCTGCGCAATCACGTCACGACAATCTCCAGAGGCTGTCTGCACGTAAACTGTGCCACGTGGCATACTCTGCTCCATGGAGAGGACACGTGGTAAGAGGGGGTCTGCAGCGCGCCGCCAATAACAGCGCAAAACCCTTGTAACTAGTATTTAATACGGTGATAGGGCGGAAGTGGGCCTTCGTATTCAAGGTATCGGTTCGGGAGCGGGAACAATAATGACCTCTACAGAAACTTGTGGAAACGCAGCTGGCAGACATGATCACTTCATTATACATCTCCGTCCATCGTGTAGACACGAGACCACAAAATGTATCATAAAATCCATCAGGGAGTCCGTCGATACCTGGCGACTTGCACAATGCAGATAGCGGTAGTGACCTTCTCGGAGGTGAAAGGTTCCATTAAAGTAACCCCCTCCTCAACCGTGAGGGTGCGTGGAACAGCAACAGCAACAGAATCGAAGTCCAGGACGGCCCCGTCATTGCCACAGTAGACTCTCCGATAATGTTCCACAGAGCTATCGAGTAGGACCGCTTGGCAGGTGACTCACAGCGCACGGTATTCCACGACTTTAACGACTAAGTTTTGACTTCAGTGTCTGCGATTGTGGTGTTCTGCGGTCGGCAGGAAAGAATTAACGATCAAGTTTAAACACACTTTATTTAACTCAAACGCCTTCTTGGAGTACATTAATTTCCAAGCGCATGAACAACAATTTCTGTAGTGGCAAAAGCACAATAAGAGTACAAAACAATGAAAAGAATTAATAACCAAAATACTATGCTACACCATTAGAAACTGGGGTTACGCCCAACAAGATACAACATTCTACTGAAGACTAAGGCGAGTGTCTACTAGGCTGGAGCCGGGGTAGGTACTGGCCGGAGCTATCCTAGCTGTAGGTACACACTGCCGGTCTGCCTCTGCTGATCTGCCTATAACACCGATTCGGCGGAGTGCTAAACATAGTCACTTTAGTTCCAATTGGTAGATCTCTGTCACATGGCTTTTGACGAAGTAGTGCAGTGTTTATCCGGACAGTCTGTTGATGTTTACATCCACCGGCGATATTTTGATCTGAGCTCTTGAAGGGAGGTCGGCAGCCCACCTTGCTTGTCTGTTGTGCGGGCCCTCTAAACGATAAGGGGCTGCTACAACAGCGATCGTGAACAATATGATGCATGGAGGAATTCTTCTGTCACACCACAACAGGTTTGCAGGACGCACCACAGCCCCCTGTAGTTTATGGCAATTAGTCGCTAGTAGCTTCGCCTTAATCATGCTGCGTTCAGTTGTCTGGCCATGGAGGTCGCGGAGGGCGTTAAAGTAGAAGTCTTTACGTGTCTGTGCCAAGTGACCACCTCCTTGCTGTTAAGTGAAGAATGTGCAACAGAGTGTCGGTTTTGCACTTTCCTGCCACCCATCCACCACTGATGGGCATGATCAGAGATACAGATCGCACCTTGTGCACGTCTCTATGATACGGTGGCAACAATCCAGATCCATCAGATGTTGAGTGTTGAGTTTATATGTTTCCTGACTCCTCCAAACCTCCTGTCGGGGAAAGAGCAGTGTACAGATAAACGCACGGTGGTCAGAGAACACTAAAAGCCGGTGCTCTACATCGAGCACCGCATCAATCACCCAACAGGAGACGGAAATGCAGTCTAACCGACTTGCTGAACGGCTCATGTGAAATGTGAATCCTTGGTCTTCTGCGCGCCATACATCACGAACAATGATACACAGCTTCTGGTACGTTGCAAAATTCGGGTATTGGTCTTTCTGGCCGAGTACGCAGTTAAATACCCCTCCAAAGAGACGAAGTTCAAGTCGATCTATGGGGGCCAATCTCCACCGCATAAAATCGCGCCCTTTCATGTCGAAGTCCGGTGCCAGAAGGTGCATATAAATTAATGACACGCATGGAGCGAATCGTAGACGCGGTACACCTGGCAGACGGGAGATATAGGATGTCGTCAATCAGGAAGCTTTCGCATCCATACACTGCCATTCCACAGCCAAAGTGATCGCCATGAAGGGCATAGAAGTCGTATCCTGCTATCCGTGGTAGCGCTGTTAAATGCACCTCCTGTTACAGCACAGTGTCTAATTCTGAAGCCCGTATCATTTCTTTCGGGAGATGGATCTTGACGTTTGCGCCGACACCGTTGACATTCAGTGTCGCGATGCGGTACGCGTGAAGCAGCGCCGTACTGGACGGCGGCTGCATGATGCCCTTCTTAAATTTGCATGCTACAGACACATATATACATGGTTCCTTACACAGATATAAATATTTAGAACAAAATTAATCAGATATTGATGGTTGAGGCTTTCAGGTAGATTTATATGTAGTAATAGAGCCTTATGTCTTTCGTATTGTAACATTCAGCTTCTTCAACTTGCAATATAATTTTGTTTGTTGTGTTTAGTAGAAAGGTGGAAGGAATACATAGGGAAATTAGCCTGAACGCAACATTATAAAAAGGGAAATGGAAGTAGATGAACATGAGTTGGGGGGAGGGGTGGGGGGCTTAATTTTGCCTAAAGAATTTGTCAAAGTACTGAAAGACCTAAGTCGAAACATGGCCCCTCGGATGACCAACATTCCCAAAGAATTTTTGAGAACCTTAGGAGCGGTGATTACAATGTAACCATCCCACATGCTGTGTAACATATATGAGGCAGGCGAGATACCTCAAACGGAAGTCACATTTAGTCATTCCAGCTGCAAAGCAGGCAGGTGCTGACAGGCGTTAATAATGCTAAGCTGTAAGTTGAATAACTCATTGTTGCAAAATACTGACACAAATTGTTTACAAAAGGATTGAAATGAAATGTCGCGTGGCTAGGGCCTCCCGTCGGGAAGACCGTTCACCTGGTGCAGGTCTTTCGAGTTGACGCCACTTCGGCGACTTGCGCGTCGATGGGGATGAAATGATGATGATTAGGACAACACAACACCCAGTCCCTGAGCAGAGAAAAATCTCCGACCCAGCCGGGAATCGAACCCGGGACCTTAGGGTTGATATTCCGTCACGCTGACGATTTTTTTTTTTTTTTAGTGCTCTACCAACTTTTTTTTTTTTTTTTTTTTTAAAGCCTAAAAACAAAAACAAAGATAGTGCCACCGCCACTTTCATCCTACAGTTAACTAGGACGGCCGTTCGCCACCACTTTAGATTTTGCGAACGAAACAAAAATTAAATATGCCTCTGAACTTTTAATATAAAAAAAATAATAAAAGGAGAAAGGAAAGGGTACAATACGTTATTATATTTGATTTGTTGTTCATTTTGTTCTTGTGTATTTATTAGGATTCTAAACGCAGGTCTCCTGCCCACTTTTTTTTAAATCTTTTTTTTTTTTTATTATTTATTTATATAGGTATCAATGTGCGAACAGTCATAGTTAATCAAGCCTGGAAAACTAAAACAGAATGAAGACACCATCGAAGATATTAAACGTAAATAACATGAAAAAGAAAACTACCACGTCGTAGTTAGGCTTCCCATTGACTGCGCCCTCTGATAAAGATTGTTCAATATATGCTCGTTTGCAGTTTGTTCTGACCTCATCTGCCACTGCCTGGAACATTCCAGCTGCACGGGGGGCTGTGAAAGGCGCTCCATAGGTAGTTTGCGAAGCATTGTCGATATCTGGTATGCCCTGAAATAGCATGATGTCTTTCTTGCAAATAGAGCCAGAAGTCAAGGAAATTCTTGTGTCCGTCACGACAGAGGTAATGGACCGCATGTCCACGTATCCAGGTGACGGAGTTGGTTCGAGTCTTGGGGTAAAATGTCTCATCCGGAAACAATAACGTGCGTGCAGATATATGCTCCGGCCTAACTCGCAAGACATAAGCCAGCATCTGCCGCACTAGGTGCCAAACCGGTTCCGCCTCTCCGCAGCTGAGGCGGTGCTCGTCAGAATCTACAGTGTTACAACCCACACAATTAGGAGATTCTGCCATGTGGATATTGTAGAGACGTTCTTGCGTCACCAGCTTCCCATTAACGACTACGTACCATTGGGAAACAACGTCGGAATCAAGCATGGCATCGTGTACAGTCTTCCACACAACGCGCCACCGTACGTCAGGATATTTTAGTTCGACCACATTTAGGGGGCGGCGTTGCATCATGTCGTGATAAATACGTCGAGTCGTGGCCATTTGTGGCGTCGTGAGCGCTACACTGCAATAACTTTGTTCTAAATAGAAACGTCCTATATAAAAGAGGGGCGCTGGGATGTCCTGTAGTGGCACCGGCGCTCTTAGTGAAGTAGGTCGTAGCGCCGTCAGAAGCAGACTCGTGAGGCTCGTAGGACAACGGCGCAGCAGACATAAATGTGAGCTAACATAGAGGGCAATGGCCCTATCATGGACGTTGACTAGGCCGAGACCACCTTTTTCCTTGGGGAGAGTAAGAGATACGTATCTGATCTTCAGTAACATACCAGCTGTGACGAAGTATCCCAGCGCTGCCATAATGCTACGAGCCAAGGATTTCGGAATGGGTAGCGTTTGGGCGACATGCGGTATGCGGGACGCAAGGTATACATTGGCATAATACGCCCGCTGAACGATGTTGAGGGACCGCAAGCGCTGATTTGCAATTCCGGCCCTAATTTGGTGAAGAAGGCGTCGATAATTGAGCGTCGTCGCGCGTCGCATGTCGTTCATGAAATCTAAGCCCAAGCAGCGGACAGTATCACTGAAGTGTAAGGGGGCAATGTGTTCCTGCGGTAGCCCAATCCCGATGCTCAAGGCGACAGATTTGTCAATGTTGATTTGGCTACCAGAAGCTGTACCGTAGGTTGCAATCCAGTCCAACGTCGCGGCCATATCGTCAGCTCCTCGTATGACGATCATCAAATCATCCGCATATGCGGTGCAGCGATAGATGGAGCCGCCGAACTGTATCCCAGTGAGCCTGTCTCGGAGACCACACAACAAGGGTTCTAAGGCCAATGCAAATAACAATGTTGATAATGGACATCCCTGTCGTACTGATCGGCGGATCGGCATGGGTGCCGTCAGTCTTCCATTAACAAGAACTCGAGAAGTAGCCCCATGCAGAAGGCGTGTCAACACTGTGATAAAGGGGTCGGGATATTCCATGCGCCGTAGAACGGCAGTGAGGAAAGTGTGGCCCACACGGTCAAAAGCCTGGCTAAAGTCGATAGACGCCAGGGCTGCCGGCAAACGTCTCACCCGTGCAAGGGAGATGAGATCTCTGTAACGACATAACGCAGTTCTGATGTTGTTTGGTCCCCCCAAGGACATCTGATCGCTGGACAGGACGTGCAATAGTGTGCCCCGAAGACGTTCTGATAGTAGCCTCGAAAAGATCTTGAAGTCGCTGTTCAATAACGTTAAGGGGCGATAATCGCGGACATGATTCCGTCCCTTCGGCTTATGGATGGGGACAATCAGTCCTTCCAAGAACGGTGCAGGCAGCGGTATACCCGGGGACATCAATTCCTGACAAATTTCAACCCAACACGGTACCAACAGTTGTTGAAATGCTCGATAGAACTCTAATGGTAATCCATCGATTCCTGGTGATTTATGGGGAGCACCTTTACCAATGGCGTCGAGCACTTCCTCTTCTGTCACTTCCCCCAGTAAAGTCGGTACCATGTCTGGTGGAACTGTACCGTGGACATGTGCTGCAACGGAGTCTACCGTCGCCATATCAGGGAGCACTGCTGAATAAAGTTGAGCGTAATGCCCATAGAAGGCTTCTGCTATATCTGCTTGTTCTGCCACGTGTCGTCCGTCGTCCGTTATCATGTCGGTTACCAGTGCCCTACGGCGCCTCCTGCGTTCTAGGAGCACATGGTGCATAGATGGCCTTTCTGATTGTATCATGTCTGGAGCACGCGACCGTATAACAGCGCCTTGTAAATGATGGCGTGCTAAGGAGATGAGTTGCGCTTTCGCGCGATTGACTATGATCTGCCGGTCAGGTGAGGGCTCCATAGCAAGACATTCCCGTAGGACGGTGTAATAAAAGTTTTCCGTGCTCCTCCTCCATGCCGCCGCTTCCCGGCCGTAAGCCATGAAGGTGCGCCTAAGAGCAGGCTTCGCACATTCAATCCACCAACTGAGGGTCGATCGGTAACGACCACGACGTTGTAAGGACGCGTTCCACGACTCTTCGATAGCACGTTTACATGCCGGCTCGTCCAGATGGGCGACGTTCAGTTTCCAGGGGGGCCTACTGCGCCACACACGTGCAGCTGGAAGGGCAATGGTGCAAATATAGGCTGTGTGGTCGGTGAATGCAGTGGGCCAGAGCTCTGCTCCTCTCGTCGCCGTCGAAAGGGTGCTTGTGACGTAAATCCTGTCTAACCGACTTGATGAATGACTTGTATAGTGGGTGTATCCAGGAGCTGGGCCATGGATATGGCGCCACGTGTCAATCAGGTGGAGGTCACGCACTAGCATTTCCAATTCCGCACACGGGACGTGATGTGGCTGCTGATCAGACTGAGATAATGTACAGTTAAAATCTCCTCCGATCACCATATCGTCTATGCGGCCCATAAATAGACGTGTGATATCTTCCGAAAAGAAGCGGGCCCGGTCTCTCCGTCTCCCTGATCCTGAAGGGGCATAGACATTGATGAGTCGTACACCGTTGACAGTTACTGCCATGGCTCTTGCACTCGGTAAGTACAGTACGTCCGTAGCCTCCAAACCGTCCCGTAGCAGAACAGCCACACCACAATCGGTAGAAGAGGCGTGGGAGATGTGGGCGGTATATCCGTAGAAGTCAGGGAAACTAGCGACACATACTTCCTGTAAGAGGGCCACGTCGACGTCCGCCGCATCAAGCATGCGTTGTAGCATTGTCAGTTTGTGTGGTGCCCTTATCGCGTTGATATTGATTGTGGCTAGGCGAAAGGTGTGCTGCCTAGCCTCTTCACCTAGGGTAGACCCCATGGCAATCAAAGCTAACCGCAAGAGATGCCGGACCTACCAAATTCGTTACAAATTATGCGTCTTTTACGATAGGAGTGGCATCTCCTATGCCACCCCCTCCGCTGTCACCCGTGCCCTCTTTAGGAAGTTCCTCAACATCGTCCGACCACAGTGGCTGCAACACGATGCTGTGTAGCTGATCAGCACCTAAATCTCCCGCACGTACGTCGTCTTTGTTAGAGGTAGACGGAGCGCCATCCATCGACGCGACCTGCTGAATCCGTGGTGCAAGAAGTAACTTGGCACTCGTGGTATGGGCAAGTGAACCGTCTACACCACTTAGATTCTCAGCAGGCGCAGCATCAATGCCGTCTGAGGAGATGTCACCGTCTTGACCGGCCGTGTGTAGGAGGCAATCGTCTGAAGGGGTCCGCCGACGTCGCTTCCGTCGTCGAGGCGAACGTTGCTTGCGAACGTGGACATCCGTATCCGAATGTGGGAGGCAATCCAGCGTCGTATCACCTTCCGCTAGGAAAGCCGCGGTCGGGACAATGTTCGCGTCCACGTCCATCGCGTTCTGGATGTTACGTTGCGTCTGGAGTCCGTGGGACTGCTGCTGCTGTTGTTGCTGTGGAGGGGGCGACATATGGGTTGGCATCGGGGGTCCTTCCTCTTCCTCCCTTGGTGCTTCTGGCGTCGATGGGTGTGTCCGATCGCCCGTTTCGTCCTCAACTATGGTGCGCATCGTCGTCTGAGCGTACGTGAGGGGCAGGATTGTCGTCCCCGTCGGGGAAACGGAGTCTCCCACTGGTATCTGCGTAATTCTACGTTGTAAGCAGCTCGATCGAACATGGCCTTCCTGCCCACATCCGGAACAGGTACGCGGCTGACCGTCGTACATGATGATTGCACGACAGCCACCGATGTTCAAATAGGACGGCACATGTTTCTTGAGCTCAAGTTTAATTTGGCGCACACCATTGTAGACCTTATACGTCGAGAAAGTTTGCCACTTTTCTGCAACGTGGTTGATAACATTGCCGTACGGTCGGAAGGCGGCCTTGACAACTTCCTCTGGGACCTCGAAGGGGAGCTCAAAAACTCTTACAGTCCTTAGGCCCATGCCTGCATGATCCACCGTCACTGCACCGATATGCCCGTCAGAATGTTTGAATCTGAGAGAGTTCGAGTATTTAGACACCACTGTCGCGCAGACCTCTGCACTGGTCATTTTAACATAAACCACGCTCGCCGTTATAGAAAAATGTATTCCGACGACAGTCGCCGGATCTAAACGTAGATCGTCTCGTATGAACTGTTCTATTTCATAGGCTCGAGGACGCGCGTGATCTGGTTGGAAGGTAATTTTGATCGTATCGTGGCGCCATGTGTGTGCCATAGTCGCACCGAACTTGAAACTAATACAACTCGCGCCGCGAGAAGGTAAACACAAGCAAGCGCTCACGGTCGCGCACGGCGGGGCGCAGCGGACGTCCTCGCCCCACCGCAGCCGAAAGCAGACTGACGATTCAGCTACCGGGGCCGGACTACAAAAGGGTTGAGCCACTGGTAGAAGCCGAGCTTGGGGAAGAGTGGGCAAACACATGTTCATAGCATGTAAAGATTTGTGAGACGGAAAGCGAAAAGGGAACTCCAATCGAAAATTTTGGATTTTGAGCTACTGTAATTTTGATGTTCAGCGTTAAATTCAGAACGATTTGTCAAAGAATAGATTTATATCTCTCAGTCTGAGTGAGTTATGACAGACTGAATACTGGTGATGAAATAAGTGTTTTAAGATAATGCATTTTAAAGTTTCACTTTATTACCATTGTTTAGACTGATATATTTGAGGAACAAATTCTGTGTGTATGTTACCTTAAAATGTCCTTTGTCAAATGACACAGAACTCTTTAAGTTAACTTACAGATTCAGTGGTCAATCCCTTCAGACCTACTGCACATTATCGTGTACAAAAATTTAAAACCAAGTAAACTGGCCCTAAATTGAGAAACAATAGCGTTCCCCGCACAACTTTTTTTTTCGCAAAATATTGGTATATCTAGTCTGTGTTATGGCATCTTTTAGGACAAAACAGGATTTTGAAGCCATTTATGGTCTCATAACCACCTAAAGTTTTCCATTCACAAAACCCCCAAAAATAGATTACTGAAATCCCATATTTTATGCCTATTGAAGAAAGTCAAATGCCTCGTTGTGCTGTGCCAGACCACAGTTTCGCAATAAAATGTTTTTTAATTATCTCCACTTGAAGAGCTACTTCATTTCATGCTACAAAACCGTCAGCATCGTCGGCTTCCCCCGAGATAGGATAGACCTGCGGCTGGGCACTTCCTTAAATGTTGCACCCATGAAGCCTCCAGGTGGGACAATAATATTGGCACTACAATTCAGACAAATTTTTTATGCTCTTGTGATGTTGAATACGATCCCTTACCATTTGTTCCAAGATTCTGTCCAATATGTAAACTGTTTCCTGATCTGCGAAACACAATTTCTTAGAGCGTCTTTCAGCTGATGGAAAGTCCTCGTATGCAACTCACCATTTTGCAATTGATTCTTTCACTTTATGCTCATCAGCATTATTACCTTTCACTTCCAATTGGTTCGTGTTGTAAGAAAACTGTATCATTTGACATTAATGCGGGGTGTGTCCACCCTTAACTTTCATGACGTCTTGAACCCTGCTGTGGATGCTTATCCACCTCATCTGTTTAGTACAGACTTAACTATTGGAGTGTATATGTAACCTTTGTTTGAATTTACTTTTCTGTAAGGGAGGTAGCTTTGCTTATGAGCAGTGGTTGCCCTGAGAATTCTATCATAATTCTTAAAATCTTATGCTGTGTAATTCCTTTTAGATCGTCTATTTTTAAACAACACATTATATAATTGACTCAGTTATTAAACTGCTTTCTTCAACAGTTACTTACGAATTGCCGTTCATCCACACTTTCGCTATCGGATCAAATCAGAAGTCCTAAAGTGTTTCACATGTACTGTCTATTGGTTTACCAAAACCTTATGATGCCGCTCTCTGTCATGTTTCTGCTATAATTTTCTTTCGCGATTCTTCTTCAACTTTTCATTGTCTTCCTCATCATATTGATCTTCATTGCCTCAGTGTTCTGCCTCCACACATGCATTGTTTTCTTTAACCGTTTCTATTTTATCTTGCTCTATCCTCTTCTCCTTCGAAATAACTGCCCCAATCCCTCTAGCGGTTAAGAAACCGGTCTGAATTGCATCTTAAAAGAAGCTGTAGCTTCAGGTGTTCTAAGATGATGAGAGTATTTCTTACCTAAGCTTGAGTATGAATTATTTTCACTGTGTAATCGGATATGCAGTGTGCTACGAAGTATTTCAAAAATTTTCAGTGGACATTTTTTTATCGATCTTCAGGAATATCGTGTTTTGCTTTTTCAGTTCTTCTTCAGTCCATTTAGCTTTTCCCATCTACCTTATATATTTTCAATCATTTGAAACCTAAAAAATGTACAAAAATGGACACCACTGGTGCAATGAAAGTTTGTTTACAGGATGACTGCCATTACTGTGAGTCATGGTGACTAGAATTATTACCACATGTATGTGATACAAAGCAGGGCTTGCCTTGATACCATGTAATCAAGTCTATTAGCAGAGACAGTGAAACAGGCAATGAAATATGAACTGGATTATGGCTTTTCCTCACTCTGTCTCGCTCAACATCCAAACAAAAACTGTTAGGGTGACGATGGTACGCCTCTTAAATTTAGAAGACTGTTGCTTGGCTGCGCTGACTATTGCGAGTCATTGTTACCTGCGTAGGTGACCACCATTACTATGCAAAAGAATAATTTTTTTTCCTCAAACACGCTATTAGTAGTAATGGTAGTAGATCTTTCTAATGCATCTTTCTTTTCGTGATACTCTTTGTAAGCTCTTCATGTCGCAACATAAGGTACATGCTTCTTCCTTATACTTCTATCAGTAACACTGAGCTTTGGTGAACTTATTGTCTCTGGAACTCTTTGTGCAATGTCTGGGTGTTTTGATAATTTTCACACCTACTCAATAAAATCGGCCACCTCCGTAGCTCCGTAGTTAGCGCCACTGCCTTTGGTGTGGAAAGGCCTGAGTTCGATTACCAATACCTTCCAGATTTTCTGAGGTGGAGAGATCTGGAACGTAATTTGAATCCAGGGTTGTGGGGTCTAATGTGGAGGCAACAGGGATCTCCGCTAAGGTAAATCAGTTGTTGCGCACACAGCAATAACCTCACACAACATTGCTCACTTTGTCATCTAGTATGAAACACTTATCATCTTCAGCCATAAGTGCTTATTTGCACTGCTTTGTAGTGAAAACTGTGTTCAGTTTCGAAGAAGTTGTTATGCTCTTTGATGATGATGGTGCTTGTGGTGGGTAATAACACGAATAATTTGCTGCTTGTAAGTAGTTCCCTTCTGACTGACAGTGTAAGTGCATTACCACTGAGCATCTTTGCTTTCGGTTTCGCTTTTTGCTGCTGCACGAGCAAAGGGACATGTTTGAGTTTGATGGTAAGTTCTTCTTTACTGAAATTTATGAAAAAGTTCGCAGTCTGTTATAAACGTTGTTGTCTTCAGTTGGAAGACTGTGTTGATGCAGCACTCTATCCTGTTTTAATTATTATCCTTGCAATTTTTGTGGAGAGAGGTTATCTTTTTATTACCTTCTCCACGAACGAACTAACGTAAATGTAGATTACAAGCTCTAACACAAGCCTGTGGCAACCGTAGTTAGTAATTCTATGGACTAGTGTATTACCACAGTTGATAACAGAATATTGCGAACAACTTCACGCTTTAAATACTCATATCTCCCAAGACGAAGAGAAGGAAATGCGCTGCCAGGCCTTAACAAGAACTGCTTCTTCCATAATGGTGTTTGCAGATGGAAACTTTATATGATTACTATGAGTAAAATGCTACAGTGATGTTGATAACTGTTTAAGTATTTGTTCTTAGGTTTCTTCATTAACAACAATAGACGCTACGTTATTTCAATTACTGATGTTGTTTATAGGGTCTAGGTTTGTCGTTATTCCCGTCTTCATTTCCACGACAGGTTTGATGCAGCTTTCCACGCTAGTTTATCCAGACACATCTCCTCATCTCTATACGATTACTGGAACCTTCGTCCATTTGTGCCTGCTACAGATTTTTAGCCTCCACACTTCATTCCGTTAACAAATTTACTGTTCCTTATAGTCCCTGGATGTGTCCTATGAACCTACCTATTCATTTAGTTACATTTTGCCATAATCCTCTTTTATCTGGGTGTCGATAGTGTACCCCTTCATTAGTTGCCTGACGTAGCTCATTAATCACTATTATTCTGCAATGCCACAATTTGAAAGCTTCTGTCCCCCTCTTATGTGCAGGGAAACGCGTTATCTCATGATTTGTTCATTATTTACAGTTATCAATCTTACGATTGAGGCAATGAAGGAGAAAGAGGAGATGAGGAGGTGGAGGGGATAGTGGAGGAGGATATACGTTGTTGTGAGAGGAGAAACATTGAAGGTTAGTTCATTTTTATTGGAATTTAGAAGGGTTCCCAGTTTTTACAACCGAGATTGTGACTGGAAAATGTGTTATCACGTGATTTGTTTTTTCTTCACAGCTACCGATCTTACGGTGGGAGGAGAAGATGATACTGATGCAGACATTGATGAAATTATTAGACAAGTACGAAGCCATTTGGAAGAAAATTTACTTTAAACTAACATAATTTTTTACACGCATTAAGACGAAATCATTAAATAAGTTATACTAATGTAACCTTTTTCTAGTAAATTTTTTAAATAAACCATTTTCTGTGTAGATCTTTTTATCTTTTTAATAGAGAGAATTTTACTAGTCCTTACTTGAGGCAATTAAAATGATAGTTTATTAGCACAATAATAACTTACACTCTATGACCTACACACTATGACACTTATACCATGAATGTAATGTATTATTAAATCCTCATGCGGAATTAATTGTTCTCATATACAGAATCTTAATTCCATTTTAAACATCTATCGTTTTAAATAGATCCTGAACCATTGTAGGCAAGTCAACATTACGAAGGAGAGAGAGATTCAGATAGAGAGAGAGAGAGAGAGAGAGAGAGAGAGAGAGAGAGAGAGGGGAGGGGCGATAGATTTGATACAACATTATCAGAGTGTCTCTTAGCAGCCTTCAAAGGTTAGTTGGGCGTGTTACGGACACCTCCACTGTTGAGACGTAAAGCGCTAGCTCTTTCTCCCACTCTAACCCCGAAGATCTGTATCCTTATGCCACATAGCAAATGGCTGGACATATGTAAGGACTACAGTATTTGACATCTGAAAACAAAGAGAGATTAAATACAGAGCCGCGTGTGTGTGTCTGTGTGTATGTGTGCCTGTGTGTGTGTGCGTGTTTTTCACTAATGACAAAGGCCATCTATTTACAATGTTTTTGTGTGTGTGTATTTCACTAACGACAAAGGCCATCTATTTACGATGTTTTGAACATGTCGGTGCACACATGCGAAATGAAATTTAATGATAAGGCAGTTCAATATTTATAGAGCTGGAAAGAGAAAGAGAGAGAGAGAGAGAGGAGAAAATTAACAGAGGGGTATAAGATGCTGATGAGGCAGATGTGGAAATGCTGTATATAATGTTTAATACGTTGTTAATAGGTACATTTCCCGTATGTTTGTATGTTTGATACAAATTTTACAACTGATTTGAAACAAACTTTATGAAGTGCTGGGGACTTGAAATTATAAATGTAGCTCAGAACTGGATGAAAATGCAGTATTAACTCGTTCTTTCTGGTCGGTCTGTTCGGTAGGAGAGAGGGTTGGGGTGAAAATGTTTGGAAACACCTCTACCTTGGCTGCCCTGCACGACCAGAATATTGTGCATGTAGTGTCAGAATGCATTTCAGTTGGTACCCAGGCAGATGGAGAGAAGAGAGATAGGGAAAGAGGATGTGGACAAAGAGAGGGGAGGGAGAATATGTGTGCAGTATATGTGACATAAACACACTTGGGTGAAGCCATGGGTAAAAAGCTAGTATATACAGGGTGAGTCGCTAACTATTGCCACCAAGAATAACTCCGAAAGTATGATATGACCTGATAATTTGTGGAACAAATATCGCAGGGGACAGTGGGGGCCATAATATGATGTTGGGTTTTTGTTGCTAGGTGGGGTCGCGTCAGAGATATGAAATCAACTATGTTTTTTTTTTTTAATGGGGTGCTATAGTTTGGAACTTATTTTCTGATAGCGGCTATCGATACGAATTCAATGATGTGTTATAGTAAGGTCTTTGAAGGTCAAAGAAGGTCACAATGGTGGCATGAAGTTCCGTTCACAGAAGGTGTTCGAAGTGATTGATGACCAGTGGTATCAATGCAGCACTGCAATCTTCTTATCACGAACTGACTGGCATTCCTTATCACGCCGGTACTTATCGAAGCACATGCTCTGACATTGCTCTCTAGAATATCTTCAGGTGTCTTTTAGGAATCCCCACAAGAAAAAATCCAAAGGCGTCAAGTCTGGCGAATGAGCCGGCCACGACACATCTCCTCAGTGTCGAATCTATCGATTTGGGAATTGTCTCTGCAACTTATTTCTAGTCATCAGCGAAAACAGTGCCGGACACCTATCGTGTTGATACCATACTCTTTTCCTTGTTACTAAAAGTATTTCTTCCAATAACAGACCTAATGTTTCTTGCAGGAATGTGGTTTGCTTCCTACCATTCAGATTTCCTTCGATGAAGTAGGGGCCTATAATTCTGTCCTCCAGAGTCCCACACCACACATTCACCGACCACGGTTTCCAGTGTGCAACTTGCCGCAGCCAACATGGATTTTCAGTTGCCCAGTAATGCATGTTATGCAAATTAACATTTACATGGCTCATTAACGTAGCCTCATCAGTAAATAAAATCAAATTAATAAATGTGTCATCCCTCTGAATCTGAAGTTGAGCCCATCGGCAGAATTCATTGCGACGCATGCAATCCGTACCAGTTAATTTTTGGTGGAGACTGATATGGTAAGGATGATACCAGGGCTATTCAGAAATTAAGGAACGATAGGTCGCGAAATGGAAACCACAGTGAAAATGAAAACTGCTTTATTTGCAACAGTTAGCTTCAACTTCCAGCTACTTATCTCCATAGTCGCCGATACGACTTAGACGTTTGTCGCTGCGTTGTACCACCTTTGCAATACCCTCGTTATAGAAGGCAGCCGCCAGTGCTTTCTGCCAATTCTCTGCGTTGGCCTACAGCTCGTTGTCTATGCCAAAAAGTTGTCTTCATAGCCAGCGGTTCATGTGAGCAGGGATGAAACTCAGAGGGAGACAATTACGGACTGTATTGTGGGTAATCAAACATTTCCAACTGAAAACGATTCAGGAGCATCTTCATTGCCCCTGCAGAATGCGGCTATGAATTGTCTTGAAGGAGAACGCCCACCACAGTTACGTAATGTTGTCTGCATAGTTTCAGGCGAAATTTCTCACGAGGCCCTCGTACTTGGTGGGAGACACTATTGTTCCAGGTATCTTTATGTGCTCTCTGTGTGGTCAGAACTAAAAAGAACGACGGAACGCGATCGACGGGCATACTGAAGACACTGCCCAACACACCCGTGCAAAGCTTCATCGTATTTGCACCGTGGTTTCCATTCGTTAGTAACTTTCCTTTGCCGGATATGTTTCCGATGCGTTAAAGATCCAGTTGTTCTCAATTTATCATGCAGATGTTTAAAGGTACGACGTGTAGGTGAGTACATTGATGCTATCTTTCAGCGTATAATTCTCTAGCTCTCACTGAATTTCGTTGTCATTCTCCGTAAATGAGAAGCATATCGACTTGTTCTTCGAAGGAATACATCATTCACATTCTCTTGATTCGGTAATACTAGCCTTACCGTTCCTATTAGTGTTGTATTGCGAAACCGTGGAATGGTGTTTACATGTCAATGGCACGTTAGATGGATACGCCATATTCGGCAAATATTTAATATTTGCACGAGATACGAGAGAGAATAGTCAGAGCATGTGCTTAGATAAGTGCGAAGTGATAAAGGAATACCACTCAATCCATGATAAGAAGATTGCAACACTACATTAATACCAATGGTCATCACTTCGAACACCTTCTGTAAATGGACGTTCATGCCACCTTTTTCACCTTCGTTTACCTTTAAAGACCTTACTGTTACACATCATTGGATTAGTCTTGATAGCCGCTATCAGAAAATGAGTACCCAACTATAGCAGCCCATTAAAAAAAACAAAACAAAGTTGACCTTCATATCTCTGACGCGAACCCACCTAGTAATAAAACATCAACGTCATATTATGGGCCCGATTGTCCCATGCAACATTTGTCCCACAAACGTTCAGCTCCTATCATACTTTCGGAGCTATTCTTGGTGGCAATAGTTTGTGACTCACCCTGTATATAAATAATCATTTAAACACAAAATATAATCTCATAAAAATGTTTAAATTTAAACACAAGTCGGATAAGATACGATACTAAGTAGGTAATCACACAAACAAGTAGGAAATGTGAATTACTGCCAGCGACTTGAAGAATGTAATTAATTCCATTATTCAAGCCTAAACTTGGTGTGTGAGACAATGCACAGTGAAATTAAATTTTTCCACAACTACGTTCTTCTATGATGCTTTTCAAGTGTTACAATAGTGTTTTCATATCTAAAACAGATAGATGGTTCTGTCATATGAATCTGAGGACATGTTATTAGTGGTTCACAGAACGAACTGTCATGATTTGAGGTTTCCACATGTTTTTCGGTAATATTTCAATTTAGCGACCGTAATTTTACAGGGTGTAGGTAATGCACCACGTGCTACAATAGCAAATGTAGTTGATTTTATTAACAGCTTAATGTTGCATTTGACCTAGACATAGTGGAGGTTAGGTACAAAATGAACTATCGTCGAATTTGCAATATTTAACAGCTGTAACTATGGTGCCAAGGCACTCTAAAACGTTTATTGACTGTATTACTCGGGCAAACGAAGTTGACACTCGGCGCGGTGGGTGATGAGAGCGACTGTAAATGGGAAATGCCTTTACGGTCGTTCCCATCAGCCACCCCGCTGAGTGTCAACTTTGTTTGCCCGTGTAATACGTCCTACAGTCAACATTAAATAACTCCAAAATCTAATAATATTACGTTATGTACGTACACACTCACACACAGCATAAGTCAAATAAAGTAAGAAAACAAAATATAAGAAGGAAGGAAGAATGTGTTTTTATGAGATTTCATTTTATTGCGACTTAGCACCTAAACTAAATATTTTCGTAATACAGTAGGAGACCTTCTGCTATGTTTACATCTATCACAACACGATCAAAGATGGTATGGCAACAAGACAGAGATGAATCATAGGCAAAGTTAATGGTGTAACAAGACACAGATGATAAGCTTGTGCCTTGAATATATAATCTTTGCCACCAAAATAAAATTATGTAACATTTATTGTTACATGTTTCATATCACAATTCGCAACTATAATTACAAATCTTTCGTCGTGAATGGAAATTCGAACATTGCAGCAAAATTAAAGTTGCATTGTTTCTCAAACTATGTAATATTTCGAACACAAAACACATGTGGCAGTACTGCCAAAAATTAATTGTTTTATAACCCCATATTAAATACTTACACATCTTAGAGTTCTGTGTTACTTATTATAATACGCATGAGTCATTACTGCCTCTAATTTAAAAAAAAATATGGGTCTAAAGATGGACATAGTTCGATCTGTTTTAATGCCATGCATTTGATTCATCGACATATATAAAAACTTTTTCCTCCGAGACTACAGAAAATTATCCAACTTAAAGTGCACTTGCGAGAGTCGGCAAAGTAAACAATGGCATTCCCAGGACATTGTTATCGACGAAGCCAAAGGGGGTGGGGTTCCGGACTCCTATCACATCTAAATGAAAACTGGACGCCACTTAGTGGCTGTGTAAAGCAAATGAAAGATATTTTGAGTTTTAATCATGCAACAAAAAAGTATATGCGCTATTAATAGTCAATATAGCAGTCGATAGAGTTTAACTATCGAGATATCGATAGTACTATTGGCTACCGTCCATCCATACTTTAGCAACTACTGTAGATTGTTGGCCTTACTTGAGCTCATATGTTGTTTTATTAATCAGTTCAGTTCTCAGTTACAATCGATTACAATTGAATGTAATGTAAGTGCTACCGTTTATTGTTTTTGTGCTGTGTGCTGCTGTGATAGATTCCAATTATGGATTAGTTTGTAACAGGAAAGAAGAGGGAACTCAATTTTGATTCTTCCCTTAACAATATGGCAAATTAAAAATATGTATGCACGACTACAATACCCTAATTACCTGTCTATAGCAGTTTAATTTTAGCACTGAAGTTACCATTTGGAGACTGTTAGAGCACTGGAGTTGCAATATTTCCGTGCTTCACAAGGCAGCGGAGTGGCAAATATCATTGCAAATAACATTCATTTAAAATCAGTGCATAAAATGACACTTGTAATTGCCTATGTCGCCAAATAATTTCGTTGATCAATAAAAATGTCACCCAAAAGGCAGTGGTTGCATTTCTTTAAAAAATTGCTCAAAATTCTAGCATTAGTAGCCCAAATAGCAAAGTAGCACCCAATCTAGTCACACTCAATTATGAAACTAGTTCCGATACAGAATGTTGGCGAGGACTTTGTGGAGATGGAAGGGGTATATGATGACAGCATATTTTGTTGTTAGTAACTGAAAGATTATTTCAGTGGGCGGCTTGAATTCGTCCGACCTGGTCGCACCCTGTATCCCTCCACCCGTCCCAAAGCCCTTTCGTCCAAAATACATTTATGCTCTTGTAATACTATAATAACTGAAGTCAGGAATTCCATGCACAATTCAATCTTAAAATATGTATGCATCCATGCACTATGAAATGACCAAACGTACACAATGAAAGGAAAAAATGCAATATCAAAAGTCCATCTTTTGTTGTGATGCGTTATATTTTATTTGAAAACGTTGTACAGCAACCAGTTTTTCCAAATTCTCTGCCGACTGGAGTAGGTCTGCGCTCTGAGGCGCTGAGTTAGTAATCCTTGAATTCGGCAGGCGAGGTGGTTTCAATCCTTCTGCCTGCCCCTTGAAAATGGTTTTCTGTGGTTTTCGGTTTAGGTAAATGCCACAGTTTGTCTCTTGCTATAGGTTACAGGTAATTCCTTCCGAATACCTTCCTTTTCCTGACATTTCAGTTCCATTGAAAATGCAGTGACTCTCCTTAAATGAAAATAGTTTCATTGAAGGCAAGCCAAACTGCTGTTTGAAAACTCCTAACACTAAATGTCGTATTTACATTGGAAGGCGGCTAGCAATCGTCATTTTCTACTACTTATCTGTGTATAAAGATGGATAAAGTTTTGCTGCAAGAACGATGTTCTACTGTGAAACATCTTATTCATAATGTCCTTGGAATAGTGAGTCCAACAGACACAATTTAACGTATTTGTAAATTAACTTCATATAAACGTCAGTGGACTTATATGTCATAGACAATTTTACTAGCACCAAAGACTGTATAATCATATTACCATGAAAAAATATGAATTCGTTTATGAGGGCGCATACAAGAGAAGTCAAGCTGAAATCTGCGGGTGAATCAGTGTTAAGGTACCAGAAGTGTAAGGAATAGTATTTGTGTATTCCTTTTTATTTTATAAATAAGTTTGGTTGCTATAGTTTCAAGTTGACTGCTGTGATAATAATTTTTAAAAAGGAAGTTGAACAATTTTAATTTAATGAAAGATTCTTTAATAAATTTTGCGATTGAATTGAGGAAGTTTGGATGCTTTGAGGTACTAAAGAAATTCTGACTTCGTTCCACGTAATTCGTGAATTTAAATGCAAGACTAGTGGGAAGAAGATACTCATTGACAAAACAAATTTGAACCAGTTTAACTTGATAAGTTAT
This sequence comes from Schistocerca gregaria, assembly GCF_023897955.1. NCBI lineage: Eukaryota > Metazoa > Arthropoda > Insecta > Orthoptera > Acrididae > Schistocerca > Schistocerca gregaria. Next base: position 506,023,174 of record NC_064931.1, on the reverse strand, counting down.
TCGGGTCAACATTAAGATTCTTGTTCTCTGCGACAGTGAACCTTACATTAGAAGACTGTACTGTTTTGTTTCCAAAGAGGCAGTACATCATATTCGAATTTTAATTCATTTGGCAATAGAGTGAAGATATCATACTGCCAAATAAGGAATTATTTAATTGTGCATTTCGGTAATTCCTTTTATATAGTTTAGAAAATATGTTATACTTTTTTAAGAAAAGATTTCCTTGTTTACTTTTATGAACCAAGAATTACTAGTTTGAAGGCCACCTGAAAGCAAATAATGTACATGAAATTAAAAAATAAATATCTATGTTTTCTGAATAAAATGAAAAATTAGCCTTTTTAATGTCCTCTTTAACAGATTGACCCTCTCTATTGACAAAATTGACGTCCTTGCAGCTTATGCTCACAAAAAGCAGTTTCAGCTAGTTCCCCATTCATCTACACATTCTTCTCATGCTTGGAATACATATGGTGGAGCACTATGACCTGGACGCCTACGGTGAGAAAATGGTTTTAAGTGATAGATAAAATGTCGATTATCCAACAAGAAGCTCTAGAAAGCTTCAACTGTTGAAACACGTTTTGTTGGAATCACCACCATATTCGTCTACTTAATCACCCTCTCCTTACTCTCTTTCCCTATACCTCTACTTTCTGCTTTCATAAATACATTGTTTTTCACCTTAACGTCTTAGTCTTCTTCTTCATGGTCTGACTTATTCTTCTTCTCCTTTTGGAACAGCTGTCCTTCCTGAATTGAGCTCTATTACACTTCAGAAATGGGTTTAAATGCTTTTTCTCAGTGCATCAGTAGGTAAAATAACATTAATTAGAATATTAATTTAGACTTTTACGATCACTTAAAGAAGATAATGTGTTATTATCAATTTCAGGTCATTATCTATCAGCTGAACCAAAATTGGGAAAACATGCTTCAGAAGCTCCAGTTTCTCAGATGTTCTTGGCGGATAATCTTCATTTGATGTATCAACAACAAAAAAATTGTTTTTGATAGTCGTTCTGATCATATCGCTGTGCTAAATGCACTCCAAGCATGGGAAGAATGTATGGATGAATGGTGAGCTACTTGAAACTGCTTTTTGTGAGCATAGGATGTTGTCAGTGCCAACATTGCGTGAATAACATTGTTTACTTGGCTGAATCTCATCGATAAGCATACTTCAAGCTGTAAGTTAGATAAGCAGTAGCAGTCATGTTTGTTTCGCAATGTTATAGAACAAAACTTTTATGTATTTTGGTGAATTTAATGCATGGTATTAATGTATGTTACAAAGAGCGAACTTACTTATCTACTATCGCTACTAACCTATATTTGTTTTAAGTGATGGTAATAAGAATGTCACATGTATTGTAATAGGTAATAGAGAGAACTTAGATATGTAAATATTTAATTTGAGGGTCCATTGTGATCTGAAAGTGTGGTACAAAAATCAAACTTTGATCGTTAACAAGTGCTGCTTAACCTATAAGTTTTATCATTAGTTTCAATGTGCAAACCATGTGTGATGTTGTTTAATCTCATAGAACAATTGATTTATTTTGAAAAATAATACGACTTTAATTTGCTGCAGACTATGAATTTTCGTTCGACATTAGATATCTGTAGTCATACTTGCACATTGTGACAAGAAACATTCATGACTTTATATTCAATAAATGGAAATAACTTTTTTTGCAAATATTTTATTTTCTAGTTATCGACATTTCATATCTTTCTTGTTGCACCTAGCTGTGTTTCATTTCAGTCTTGTTCCAGGACTGTCTTTGGTCATGATACGATGGATGATAATACAGCTGAAGCTTTTCTAGTGTATTACGAAAATATAAAAACACTTTCTTCGTTCATTTTTGTATTTTCTTTGCTTAGTTTACTTGACTTTGGGCTGTGTTGTATCTGTTTTACGTAATGTAATTTTATTAGAGTTGGTGGTGCTTAATACTTGATTGTGGGAAGTATTTCCATAAACGTTTTGGAGAGCTTGGCACCACGGTTCGAACTGTTAAATATTGCAGCATTCGTTGAAAGTTTGCTTTTGTACTTAATCTTCACTAAGTCTAGCTCAAATGCAAATAAAAGGAACATGTCTGTTAATAAAATCGATTACATTTTCTATCGTAGAACATCATGCATTACCTACACCCCGTAAAATAGAGATTGCTAAGTTGAAATATTAGTGAAAATCTTGTGAAAAAGTCAGGGGATAACTGTTCATTCTATGAATCACTAATAACGTAGCCTCAGATTTAAATGACAACGCCATCTACCTATTTTAGACATAGAGACACTGTTGTAAAATTTGAAGAGCATCACAAAACAAGCGAGTTGCGGAAATATTTAATTTGAGGGTAAATTGTGTTTTACAACCAAGTATAGGCTTGAATAACGACATTAATGACATTCGTCCAGTATCTAACAGTAATTCACATTACCTAAGTTTTTGTGTGTTTGCCTACTTAACATTATATCCTATCCAACGTGTGTTTTCTGCAATTAAAAGCTCAGCCGCGTTAGTTTTGTTAAATCGCCTGATTAAGGAGTGAAATGCCAACTGTCTGTTTAGCAACTTACTTTACAGCCAAACGTGTTTAGACATGAAAATAACTCTAGGGCTATTACTTTGACAGCCGCAAGTTATGTTTAGACATCAATAGGGTGGTCCTCAGAGACAGTCTCCACTCGTTCCAATCTGACTATGTAAGTGTAGACCAAATGTGGTTTAATTTCAGAGACATAGTACCGACGACAATTGAGAGATGTATACCAAATACACTAATAAGAGATAGTGCTCATTCTCCAATGTACACAAAACAAGTCAGAACACTCTTGGAGAAGCAACGAAAGAAGCATGTCAAATTTCAAAGAACTCAAAACCGTCAAGATAGGCAAAATTTTACAGAATCTCGAAACTGAGCGTAAATTTCAATATGGAAAATCAGACAGCAAATCCAAAGAGATTCTGGTCGTACTTAAAGTTCACCAGCGGAAAGATGCAATCAGTACTATCACTGCGAGATATAAATGGTGAAGTTATGGATGACAGTACTACTAAAGCAGGATTACTAAAAACATTTTTCCGAAATTCCTTCACCAATGAAGCCGAAGTAAATATTCGAATATTTGAATTCGATTCAAGAACAACTGCCAACATGAATAACATAGAAGTAGATATCCGAGGTGTAGCGAATCAGCTTAAATAACTTAATAAAGACAAGGCCTCGCTTTTGATTGTTTACTGGTCAGATTTCTTCAGAGTATACTGATACAGTGGCGTCACACTTATCCATCATATGCAACCTCCCACTCGTCGAAAGATTCCTACCTAAAGACTGGAAAGTCGCACAAGTCACACCTGTACTCGAGAAAGGATATAACAGTAATTTGCTCAATTACAGACCCATATCAGTAACGTCAATTTACAGTAGGATTTTGGAACATACACTCTGTTCGAACGTTTTAGGTCACCTAGAAGGAAGCGATTTATTGACAGACAGCCAACACGGATTCAGAAAATATCGTCGTTGTAAAACTCCTTATTCTCACGAAGTAATAAGTGCTATCGATAGGGGTGTCAAAATGATTCGATATTTTTAGATTTCCAAGACTATTTTGATACCGGACCTCACAAGCGACTTCCAATCAAATTGCCTACCTGTGGTATGTCGTCTCAGTTGTGATTTCCTGTTAGAAAGATCACAGTTCGTAGTAACTGACGGAAAGTCATCGAATAAACAGAAGTAATATCTGCTTTCCCCGACGGTTGTAGGCTCTCTGCTGTTTCTGATCTATATAAACGATTTAGGAGACTATCTGAGCAGCCCTTTTAGGTAGTTTCAGATGATGCTGTCATTTACTGTCTCATCCGGTGATCAGAACAATTTGTAAAACGATTTAGACAAGATATCTGAAGGTGCGAAATGTGGCATCCACATGAATACTGAAAGTAATCCGCTAAATTTCGGTTGCAGGATGAAACACACAAATGGAAAAGTTGTAAATTTAACTACATACTTAGCGTTTGCAATTACGAATAACTTAAATTGCAAGGGTCACGTAGATAATGTTGTGGGGAAAGTAAACCTAAGACTGCGATTTATTGGCAGAGCACTTAAAATGGAACAGCTCTACTAACTATTAAAGCAAAGGCGATTTTCGTAGCGGCAGGATCTTCTCCAGAAGTTTCAACCACCAACTTTGTCCTTAGAGTGTGAAAATATTTTGTTTGCGCCCACATACAGAGGAAAGAATGAACATCATACACTCCTGGAAATGGAAAAAAGTGTTGTAACCGCAGAAAAGCCAAGTCTAAATGCAGTTGTTCTCAGACGATACACCAGAAATCATACGGGGAGATAGAGTTAACAGGGGACGCCAGGCGTGTCAGAGGGGTCACAAAAGATAACGACGCAGCCAGATAGCCGAGGCGGCGGTCCAAGCGGCCAGGCAGCTGCGCGTGATAAGCAAGGAAGCAGACTCAGCTATTAAGATAAAAATGGCGCTCTGGGCAGGTCCCTTAATAAGCAATAACTTACAGTATCAACACTTTTGGCTAGAGGGAGAAGTCTGGGAGCGGAGAGAGAAAGAAAGAGGGCCCTAGGTGGGGACCGCACTACGTCATGAGGAGCCAATGAAGGGCTCAGGACGCAGTGCGTGACCATATAGGGAGAGGCCCCTCTACCCCTCCACCCAGCTTCTGAAGAAAAGTACTGAAGTTAATACTAAAACAATCCCTAATAAGGAAAAGTTGCACTCGACGCTACGTCATGCCAAGCGCTGGCGGGGTCGAAGGGGAAGAGCTAACAAAACTCGGAGGCACGCCGCTCCGGGGATCTCTCTCTCTCGGGTTTAGGCAGCGACGGTAGTCAGCGTGAGTAGCAGCCGACTTGGGCTGAGGGCGGGCTGCAGGCAGACAGTTGGAGATAGTCGCCGATGAGCGTTTAGGCAGCGACCGCGGGACTCTGACGTAGGGTGCTAGTGTGGGCAGCAAAGTGCTGGAAAGTTCTATCAGGCAGCCAGAACGGTGGAAGTCAGTCACCGTCTCTGTAATAGGCTTGGCTATTCTGTAGGTACAATCACTACGCAGTTAGGGTGATCTGTATTCTTTATGAATAAATTAAAACTTTTATAACGTCCATACGAGTTTACTTCTACCAACATCCTAGCCTTGTACCTTCACACCAGGGAATTTAACATCTTAGCCAGATCAAAAGTCTCCCTCTCAATTAGGTCAACCGGCTAATTCCCGTTTACGAACCGTGTCGCTCAATCCCTCGCAAAACCCACGCTTGGGACGCGAAATAAATAAAAGTTTTGGTGCCAGGTGTGGGGTACCACAAAGGCATATAGGCAAAAAGGAGATAGGAGTCAGTAGATTTTGCTACAGCGACTGTGGCAATTAGCAGGAAGTTGTGGCGACTCGCAACTTTCAGCATTAGTAGCCCCACTACGACAGAGTCCAGAGAAGTAGTCCTCGCGGGTGCAGGGCAACGCAGGATAGCGGCAGCACGACGCGGAGCGACGAGGCACAGAGGTGCCTAAGCAGCCAGCGTTTGAGACCGGGGGTCCGGGCCGAGCAGCGGCAGCAGCCGTAGCAGCGGCAGCGAGGCGAGCGACGGGGTCGGCACAGCCCAGCAGAGCGGCGGCCGACGCATCGCGGCAGCGCGGAACAGCGCGGGCATAGAGAGCACAGAGACAGCGCGGAGCAGCGCGGCACAACGCGGGACAACGCGGATCAGCGGAACAGATGGCGCACCACAAGAGAAGCGGTACATATAAAATTATATTAAGAATTTTGTATCTTGTATTGTAAAGTGCTAACATAGTTAAGTTGGTAAGATGGCCCAAACTAACGAAGTTCCGTCATCCTCCAGTAGCGGTAAGATATCAGTGAAAGAAGCCTTGTGTATAGTTCCAAAAGTGTTCGAAGGAAATAAGAGAGATCTTAGGGAGTTTATTGAAAATGTAGACGCTGCATTTGAACTTGTGAAACCGGAGGAACACGAAACGTTACTGAAGTTTGTTAAAGCCAAAATAACCGGAGAGGCCAGATCGAGGCTGCAAGTAAGGGAACGCACGGGGACATGGCAGGAAGTAAAACATGTTCTAGAGGAAAATTATGCAAGTAAGCGTACCATTGACTACTACGCGTGCAAGATATTTCAATCGAGACAGGGACAAGGAGAGCCAATTGCGACATGGGCAAGCCGAATAGATGAAATGCAAAGGGATTTCAGGGAAGCAGTAAGCAGAGTTACGGCTAGGGAGAACATAAAGGGCGCAATAGAACTGGTTGATTCACTAGGAAGAGCATGCTTTATACAAGGGTTAAGCAATGATAGAATACAGACGATAGTAAGAAGTAGAGGCGATGAAATCACGCTAGCAGCGGCCGTGGAACTAGCATTGCAAGAAGAAAGTGCAATACTGTCAATGAAAGAGCGGGGACTAGCCCCAAGAGTAACTTTCAACCGGGGAAAGGAAACGGTGAAGAATACCAGAGATATTAGAGATTTGAAATGTTTCAATTGTGGATTGAGAGGGCACATGGCAAGCAAGTGTAGAAAGAATAGGCCAGAGGGAAGAGTACGGATAATGACGGGCAAAGAGTTTACGAATTTTTGTTACGGGTGCGACAAGCCAGGACATACAGACGCGGAATGCCGGGTAAGATTAAGAAAAATTCAGCCGATAGATACAAGAGACTTTAGAGGAAATCATAGGGAAGCTGATGGAGGGTTACGAGAGTGGAGGTGCCCACAATGTAATCTACCAGGGAACTGTGGAGTTCCGTGTACGAGGGTAAAAGACGTTGCTTGTTTCAAGTGTAAGCGGCCGGGACATTACGCGAAAGATTGTCACGCAGGGCCCTGGCACGCATGGAGAAAAGGCAGGGTGCCAGTATCGAGCAAAACCGGTAAAGTGGTGCAGGGTAACTAAGAGGCGGCAAGGCCGCACAGTCGGGCCTTGTTGCGATAGGTAAACCCTCAGTTAGGGTAATCGACTGTGCAACAGAAAATGACGTTTTGGTTTTATACTGCATAGAATTAAAAAGATATTTGAAGTTGCTAATAGACACTGGAGCACAGTTGTGTCTGCTCAAGAGAACGAGTATACCGATAAATAGTACACTTGCAATTAATGAAGAGGAAAGGCTTCGGCTAAAAGGTGTAACCAGTGAGGCCGTCAGCACAATAGGTACGGTACAGGTACACTTAAGTGTGGACGGTTCTGAGCAAGTAGGGCAAAAATTTCACGTGTACGGGAGAGGATTAGATATTCCGTACGACGGACTGATAGGCAGAAATTTCTTGACAGAGCATAGAGTTAAGTTAGACTATGCAGGTAAAATAGTGAGACTAAAAGGGCGAGATATACCCTTAGTAGTAGAGGAAGAGCCAAAGGGACATGAGAACGAACAAGATTCAGAAGTAGGCGGGGAAATAGGGCCTCGAGAGGAAAAAATAATGTTATTAAAGGTGGAAGGAAATGTAAAAAGGGGAATCGAAAAGGAAATGATTATTCCTAGGCAGGAGATTGCACAAGGGGTACATGTACCTGAAGCGTTAGTAAAAGTGCGAAATGGGAAATGCATAGTAAGTGCATTAAACTTGTCAGAAGACAGAGTGCAGTTAGGAAACGTCAGGTTACTGACGGAAGAATTAGAAAAAGTAGGGAAAATACGCGAAGTAAAATGTTGTACTAATGTCATAGGAAACACAGAAAGTCGTACTAGTGTGTTGCGAAGGCAATTAAGAATGGATCATTTGAACGCTGAAGAGAAAAGCGCTCTAGCAGAGGTTTGCGCGGAATACGGAGATGTATTTCATCTACCAGGGGACAACCTGTCCTATACTTCCGCAGTGAAGCACAGAATACCGATTGCACCGGAACACGCGGGAAAGGTAGTAAACGCTAGACCGTACAGGATCCCGGAAGCGCAAAAGGAAGTGCTAAGGGAGCAAATAGAGCAGATGCTAAGAGATGACATAATTGTCGAGAGTAAGAGCGCTTGGAACGCACCGTTACTGTTAGTTCCAAAGAAGCTAGACGCTAGTGGCAAACAGAAATGGAGAATCGTAGTGGACTACAGACGATTAAATGATATCACTGAAGGCGATGCATTTCCACTACCGAATATCTCCGAGATACTGGATCAGTTAGGGCAAGCTAAGTACTTCTCGACGCTTGACCTCGCAAGCGGGTACCATCAAATATTGACGGACGAGAAGGACAGAGAGAAAACGGCATTTAGCTCAAACTATCAGCATTACGAATACAAACGAATGCCGATGGGACTGAAGGGAGCCCCAGGATGTTTTCAGAGACTGATGAATACAGTCTTGGCAGGTTTACAAGGAGTGAAATGCTTTGTATATCTAGACGACATAGTATGCTATGGGAAAAACCTGCAGGAGCATAACGAAAAGCTCCGGGAAATATTTGACAGGTTGCGAGAGCACAATTTGAAGCTGCAACCAGACAACTGTGAATTCCTGAGGAAGGTAGTAATCTTCCTAGGTCATTGCATCACTGACAAAGGAATATCACCAGATATGGCGAAGGTGGAGAAGGTGAAGTTCTTCCCACAGCCAAAGACAACTAAGGAACTAAAAGGGTTTCTCGGATTGATAGGTTACTACCGCCGTTTCATTGCTAACTTCAGCAAGATTGCGAAACCTCTCCATGAGCTCTTAAAAAAGGGAGTGGAGTACCGATGGAGCGAACGTCAGAACAATGCGTTCGAAGAACTAAAAGAGAAATTAATAAACCCTCCGTTACTTCAGTACCCTGACTTTACGAAACCGTTCATCATTACAACGGATGCGAGTAACGCAGCCTTGGGTGCAGTGTTATCGCAAGGTAAGAAGATTGGCGAAGACTTGCCCATCGCATATGCATCCAGAGCATTGAACAAAGCCGAACTAAATTATAGCACAACGGAAAAAGAGTTGTTGGCTATAGTTTACGCACTAAAACAGTTCAGACCATATGTATATGGCAGAAAGTTCACTGTAGTGACAGACCATAAGCCACCAACGTGGATATTTAGTGTCAAAGATCCGAGTTCGAGACTCCTGAAGTGGAGACTGAAACTCGAGGAGTATGATTATGAAGTAATATACAAGCCAGGAAAGTTAAATAGTAATGCGGATGCGCTGAGTAGAATAAGGCATGAAGGGAAGGAAGAGATAGATGCGAAGCAGAAGGTGGAGACAGAGATCTCGGCAGCAAAAGCAAATGGGGAAGAAAGTTCCGTAAACGTGCGGCAAGCACAAGTGTCGAGTGAAATAGAACAGGAAACGGATAGTGGTGAGGAAATTATTCCCGAACAAAAAGAAAATATACTAAAGGAAATGCATGACAATCCCTTGGGAGGTCACCAAGGAATGCACAGGACACTCGAAAGAATTAAAGCATACAAGCAGTGGCGCGGAATGAAGCGTAACATTGAAAATTACATTAGGAAATGCCCATCGTGTCAAAAGAATAAAAACACGCAAATGAAAACTAGGATGCCCTTAGAAATTACAGACACAGCAGAAACAGTATTCGGAAAGTGTGCGATGGATATAGTGGGTCCACTAGATGTATCTAATACAGGAAAAAGGTACATGTTAACATTCCAAGACGATCTGAGTAAATTTACCTTAGCAATCCCAATTGACAAACAAGATGCCGAAACAGTAGCTGAGGCATTTGTGGAAAACGTAGTATTAAGGTATGGAATTCCATCAGTATTATTAACAGATCAAGGGTCTAACTTTCTGAGTGATGTATTTAAAAGTGTATGTAAATTGTTGAAGGTAAAGCGTATAAATACTACAGCGTACCACCCTGAATCAAATGGTGCACTAGAAAGAAGTCATAGAACTATTGTAGAGTATCTCAGACACTTTGTAACAGGAGATCAAAGTTCTTGGGACAAATGGGTACCGTATGCAATTTTTGTGTTCAACACTACACCACACAGCAGCACAGGATACACACCATTTGAATTACTATACGGAAAAAAGGTTAACATACCAGGAGTACTGCAGCAAGAAACACAGCAGGTAAGTTACAATTATGAAATGTATGTAAATAAACTAAGAGCGAGAATGCAGGAAGCCCACAGAGTGGCCAGAGACTCGATTATAAGAAGTAAGAAAATCAGTAAGGAACAGTATGACATGAAACAAAATCCAAAAAACTTCAAGGTAGGAGATAAAGTATTACTGCACGATGAGTCGGTGAGACGGGGTAGATCTCGGAAATTAGATTCACAATGGAGAGGTCCATTTGAAGTAGTAAAAGTGGAAGGTCCTAACGTAGTAATAAAAGTTAAAAGAAATAAGGAAACAAAAGTACATGCCAACAGGCTGAAACAATTCTTTTAAATTTCAGGTATGGCACTCAAGTGGCAGGTCGTGAAATTCGTCATAGTGATAACAGCATACTACATCACTGCATCAGAGCATGCAACAAATGAGTACCAAGTGACGCCATTTCCGAGTTCATCAGGACTATATTACGATAACAGAGGACAGGTAGAAATATACAGTACCACATGGAGAATAGTCACATACGTAAATCTAGATATAATAACAGAAAGGTTTCAGAATGCAGAGAGGTATGGTAGGGCAGCGGTACAAAGGTGCTGAGAAACACTAACACAATTAAATGTAGGATTAATAGAATGCAGGGTACTAGACCAACAAGTAACCCATCATGTGGAAAAAATCACAGGATTGCAACTTTTAGTACAGCAGCTAACGAAACACGAGACCAGAAGGAAGAGAGGAGTATTCAACTTCGTCGGGCAGGTAAGTAAAATACTGTTCGGGACGGTGGACGAAGCAGATGCAGCATAGTATAAGGAAAGAATAGACGCTATGGAGAAAAACTCAGGAGGGTTGTTGAGGCTAACAAAGGAACAGGTGGCAGTGGTAAGAGCCACATTGGCGGGAGTAAACAGGACGGTATATACACTAGAGTCAAATGAGCACGTTCTGAAGACAGGTATGCAAAGACTAGAACGATTCATGAAGGAATACGTGAAGGAAACCGATATAGGGTTTAAACGTGTAGCGTCCTTCGCCACAGTAACAGAGCAAGTATTACAACTATCGGCAGTGTTTGGTCAGATCGAAGAGGAATACGAACAAATGATAAATGCCATTGTAAATGCTCAGAAGGGAATACTACAGCCTCATATAATTAATCCAGTCCAAATTGTAAAATACCTAAGTTTAATACGGGAAGAACTAAAAGATGTAAAGTTTCCTGTTCCTCTTACGGAGTCCTCAGGTTATCTATTGTTAAGAATAATTGATTTAGATGTTTTCATCTCGGGTAGCATACTAGGATATGTAATTAATATTCCATTAATAAATAATAACAATTTCAATTTGTATAGAGTACTCCCACTACCAAAAGAAATTCCAAACATGAAAGGTAAATATGTGTACATACAGCCAGAGAAAGAATTCTTACTAACAGATGAATCCAAAAGGCAGTACGCGAAACTTTCTGCGGAGGAACTAAAATGCAAGGAGCTAAGTAAAAATAGGAGACTGTGCAAACAAGCATTCGCCTTGCTGTCAACATTCGACCACGAAGAGTGCGAAGCCAAATTGTTGCAACCGGTAAGAGAAATTCCGGAAGATTGTGTGCGAAAAATAGTCGCACTGAATCAGAGCCTTTGGACTCATCTAAACAGTAACGAATAGCTATATGTAGCACCGAAGGAAGAAGGCTTAACAGTATTGTGTGGAAGGGAACCACCAAAGGACCTAGTAATAAAAGGGGTAGGAAAAATTAGTTTTTACAGTAAATGTGAGGGGTATGGCACTAGAGTGTTCATACAAACAGATAGAGTGATTCAGAGTAATGTGACGAAGAAAGACATAGTTCCGCAGGTCAATCTAGAATTCGATTGTTGCGTGGTAAACAAGGAAAAAAGGAATGTCTCAACGTTAGCATTAGATTTGCCATTGGACCAGGTAATAACACAGTTAGACGACTTGAAAGTCGCAGGAAAAAGACTGGATGATGTCCAGAAGATGGTAGAGAGACAAGAGGAGGAAATGAAGTACTCCAGGTACTTCACACATTACTCCATAACTACGTATGTAGCCATATCAATAGTTATTCTAATCATAATAACATGCTGTTGTAAAAACTGTAAATGTTGTAAAGACTGTTTTAAAAGTATATGGAAATATTTTGAAGACAGTGATTGTTGTGGAAAAGTATGTATAAGAAATACCATAGTGAACCAATACCCAGAGACTAGTTCAGCTAGAAGACACAGTAATAAAGAAACTGAAGAGATAGTAATTTATGAAAGATGTGGAAAAGACCAAGGTGATACGGTCGCTTTCAGAAACAGACGTTAAATAACTGTATTTGAAATGTGTAATTGAAATGTAACTGTATTTGAAATGTAATTCTAATTGAAATGTGAATGTATGTATCAATGAAAGTGTCTTTTGATTTTAATGCAAATGCTTTTGACATAACTGAATGTTAGGCAAGTATAATGTAATTGTATTATTGTGTGTTTAATGAATTTGACTTTACTAAATGAAAATGAAAAATATAACATATCAGATGCTAATGTAATAAACAAATCTGTAAAGCATGTAATGAAAAAAAAGAGTCACAATTGACGCTACTCTGAGGAGTAACGCCAATTTCCCTGGCGGGGGAGGTGTTGTAACCGCAGAAAAGCCAAGTCTAAATGCAGTTGTTCTCAGACGATACACCAGAAATCATACGGGGAGATAGAGTTAACAGGGGACGCCAGGCGTGTCAGAGGGGTCACAAAAGATAACGACGCAGCCAGATAGCCGAGGCGGCGGTCCAAGCGGCCAGGCAGCTGCGCGTGATAAGCAAGGAAGCAGACTCAGCTATTAAGATAAAAAGGGCGCTCTGGGCAGGTCCCTTAATAAGCAATAACTTACAGTATCAACACTCTTGGCTAGAGGGAGAAGTCTGGGAGCGCAGAGAGAAGGAAAGAGGGCCCTAGGTGGGGACCGCACTACGTCATGAGGAGCCAATGAAGGGCTCAGGACGCAGTGCGTGACCATATAGGGAGAGGCCCCTCTACCCCTCCACCCAGCTTCTGAAGAAAAGTACTGAAGTTAATACTAAAACAATCCCTAATAAGGAAAAGTTGCACTCGACGCTACGTCATGCCAAGCGCTGGCGGGGTCGAAGGGGAAGAGCTAACAAAACTCGGAGGCACGCCGCTCCGGGGATCTCTCTCTCTCGGGTTTAGGCAGCGACGGTAGTCAGCGTGAGTAGCAGCCGACTTGGGCTGAGGGCGGGCTGCAGGCAGACAGTTGGAGATAGTCGCCGATGAGCGTTTAGGCAGCGACCGCGGGACTCTGACGTAGGGTGCTAGTGTGGGCAGCAAAGTGCTGGAAAGTTCTATCAGGCAGCCAGAACGGTGGAAGTCAGTCACCGTCTCTGTAATAGGCTTGGCTATTCTGTAGGTACAATCACTACGCAGTTAGGGTGATCTGTATTCTTTATGAATAAATTAAAACTTTTATAACGTCCATACGAGTTTACTTCTACCAACATCCTAGCCTTGTACCTTCACACCAGGGAATTTAACATCTTAGCCAGATCAAAAGTCTCCCTCTCAATTAGGTCAACCGGCTAATTCCCGGTTACGAACCGTGTCGCTCAATCCCTCGCAAAACCCACGCTTGGGACGCGACAAAAGAACACATTGACACCGGTGTGTCAGACCCACCATACTTGCTCCGGACACTGCGAGAGGGCTGTACAAGCAATGATCACACGCACGGCACAGTGGACACACCAGGAACCGCGGTGTTGGCCGTCGAATGGCGCTAGCTGCGCAGCATTTGTGCATCGCCGCCGTCAGTGTCAGCCAGTTTGCCGTGGCATACGGAGCTCCATCGCGGTCTTTAACACTGGTAGCATGCCGCGACAGCGTGGACGTGAACCGTATGTGCAGCGAGGGCGTATAGTGGGCATGCGGGAGGCCTGGTGGACGTACCGCCGAATTGCTCAACACGTGGGGCGTGAGGTCTCCACAGTACATCGATGTTGTCGCCAGTGGTCGGCGGAAGGTGCACGTGCCCGTCGACCTGGGACCGGACAGCAGCGACGCACGGATGCACGCCAAGACCGTAGGATCCTACGCAGTGCCGTAGGGGACCGCACCGCCACTTCCCAGCAAATTAGGGACACTGTTGCTCCTGGGGTATCGGCGAGGATCATTCGCAACCGTCTCCATGAAGCTGGGCTACGGTCCCGCACACCGTTAGGCCGTCTTCCGCTCACGCCCCAACATCGTGCAGCCCGCCTCCAGTGGTGTCGCGACCGGCGTGAATGGAGGGACGAATGGAGACGTGTCGTCTTCAGCGATGAGAGTCGCTTCTGCCTTGGTGCCAACGATGGTGGTATGCGTGTTTGGCGCCGTGCAGGTGAGCGCCACAATCAGGACTGCATACGACCGAGGCACACAGGGCCAACACCCGGTATCATGGTGTGGGGAGCGATCTCCTACACTGGCCGTACACCTCTGGTAATCGTCGAGGGGACACTGAATAGTGCACGGTACACCCAAACCGTCATCGAACCCATCGTTCTACCATTCCTAGACCGGTAAGGGAACTTGCTGTTCCAACAGGACAGTGCACGTCCTCATGTATCCCGTGCCACCCAACGTGCTCTAGGAGGTGTAAGTCAACTACCCTGGCCAGCAAGATCTCCGGATCTGTCCCCCATTGAGCACGTTTGGGACTGGATGAAGCGTCGTCTCACGCGGTCTGCACGTCCAGCACGAACGCTGGTCCAACTGAGGCGCCAGGTGGAAATGGCATGGCAAGCCGTTCCACAGGACTACATCCAGCATCTCTACGATCGTCTCCATGGGAGAATAGCAGCCTGCATTGCTGCGAAAGGTGGATATACACTGTACTAGTGCCGACATTGTGCATGCTCTGTTGCCTGTGTCTATGTGCCTGTGGTTCTGTCAGTGTGATCATGTGATGTATCTGACCCCAGGAATGTGTCAATAAAGTTTCCCCTTCCTGGGACAATGAATTCACGGTGTTCTTATTTCAATTTCCAGGAGTGTAATAAAATAAGAGAAATCATAGCTCCCACTGAAAGGTTTAAGCGTTCGTTTTTCCCTCGCGCTGTTCGAAAGTGGAACGGCCGAGAAATAGCTTGAAGATGTTTCGATGAAGGCTCTGCCAGGCACTTAATTGTGAATTACAGGGTAATAATGTAAAAGTAAATGAAAACCTAGATCTTTATTTACACGAGGACTCTGCACTTCACATTTACGTGCTTCGCAGCGGATACTAGATTCCACTTCTAAATTATAGCTATGCATTGTACTTCCGTATAGCGCTAGAGGAAAAAAACACCGAAATCTTTTAATGTGAATTCCGATTATCTTACTTTATTGCAATAGTGATTCCTCGCTTTGTATGCGGGAGGCAACGAAATACAGTCTAATACAAACAAGAAAACGACCCACCACAAAGGACTTATCCGAATGGGACGGAAATTGGCGATTGTAAGACAAACAATTTCAGAAAAATTGGACAGTTTATTTAAGAGAAAGAGCTTCAAAAACTGAGCAAGACTATAACGCGTTGGTCCACTTCTGGTCCTTATGTAAGCAGTTATTGGGATTGGTACTGATTGACAGAGTTGGTGGATCTCCTCCTGAGGGATATCATGCCAAATTCTGTCCAATTGGTGCGTTAGATGGTCAAATTGTGCCAAAGGTTCTTAAGTGGACAGAAATTCGGAGACCTTTCTGGCCAAAGCAGGGTATGGCTAGCATGAAGACAAACACTAGAATATCGCCGCCGTGCGGCTTTGCTGTAAGGATGCCGCGGATGACAACCAAAGGGCTCCTGCTATTTGAAGAAATGGCACGCCAGACCATCAATCCTGGTTGTCGATCCTTGCGCGGACGTCAGTCATGTTGGTATCCCATCGCTCTCCTGGGCGTCCCCAGACACTTCTTCGGCCTGGAATCTCATTGACCGGAGTAGAATTGTCTTCAGTGATGAGTCCCGCTTCAAACTGAGTCCTGATGATCAGCGAAGATTTAGGTAGACACACCCCGGACAGTGGTAGGATACCAAACATATTATCATCCGCCATATGACATCTTTGGCATCTTGTACTTGTTCTGCCAACAAAACCCAGTTTTTAGTTCGTCTCCCCTACGAAGTTTTCTACATGAACGTTCAAGTTTCAATTGTTTATTACTGTAAATCGACACTTCAAAATTTGAGTTATTTATCAAGTAAGAAATTTTAGGCTGAATACTCTTAGTATTCCTGTAGAGGAAGTCACACTTTTTGTACAGAAGTTCACGGTCAACTGCCATTTTTCATACTATTCAAATATCTAGTATAAAACATTCTGTAATTCCTTTTGATTTTTTATTGACTTTACCAGTTGTGAAACGTCAGCATCATCTACAAAGAATTTCTGACTGCTGCTGAGAACAGCAACTATCACTCCTCCTAAGAGAACATCAGATATGGTTTTAGACTCACTACACCAGTTTCCATCAATTGCAGCGTACTGTGTGCGATCTTTCTGATAGGAATGAAGACGATTTTTCTTAAGCACGGAACTTGATTGGAAGCCACTAGTAAAGAACAGTGTCAGAAGCCGTCTAGAACACTAAGAAGTTGGAACCAACTGAAGATCTGCGGATGACACTAATTGTTTTGTACGAGTAGAGCAAACAGTGTTGCACGCTGACATAGTTCTGAACCCGTACTGGTTATGCGTCAGTGCTTCACGGTCTCTCATAAAATTTAAGCACAATATATGGTGCAATATCCTTTCCACCTATTTGTAGTAATGAGGTGCGTCAACAATTTAGGGGATTATTCCTATTTTCTTTATGATTATTGATACGACCTAAAGTCTTTAGGCCACGGATCTGACTTCAAGCGAGTAGCTCGCATTCGGGAGGACGACGGTTCAATCCCGTCTCCGGCCATCCTGATTTAGGTTTCCCGTGATTTCCCTAAATCGTTTCAGGCAAATGCCGGGATGGTTCCTTTGAAAGGGCACGGCCGATTTCCTTCCCAATCCTTCCCTAACCCGAGCTTGCGCTCTGTCTCTAATGACCTAGTTGTCGACGGGACGTTAAACACTAATCACCACCACCACCAAGCGAGTAGTTGGCTGATACTGGCAAAATGGAATTATTTTGTCAGAATATTCTGAAGAGAACCTAACTCGTTTACTGTTTGCACCAGAAGTATTTCCTTCCTTCATTAAATTATTTTAGTTGCTTCACCGTACAGAAGGTATATACTTTCAAATTACACATGGTCGCAGATGTCCTTGATTCACGTACTTCTGCATTTTCTTTGGTGTGAGAATCTCGGGAAACGGTGTTCAGCAACTTTGCTTTAGTGATGCTGTTGTCGGTAATATTGCCTTTGTACGACATCGTGAAGATATTGACTTTATTTAGCCAGATGATTCAGATGAGACCAGTGCTTCTCCTGATTTGATGCTGTATTTCGAGGCAGTGTTTCGTTGTGGAAATTGTTGGAAGCATTACACCCTCAATCCTGCACTAAACTTAGAAATTCTGCAAACTGTTGCCTAGTCATCAGATTCCTAGCTACGCAGAATTTCTGAATATTCCCTTATAGTCTGTGATACAGATGTAGATGCAGATGTAAATGCTATACTACAGTCGAGACCGACTTACAAGATTTTGATTTGTCGTTTGTAATCGTACAGGTGTCCGTCCTCTCCATAGAGATGGTGCAAGTGGATAAATTCGCTGCTGCAGTAACATAATTGCTGTGGTAAAAAAAAGGTCAGTTTTCTCCTCAATTCCTACACGTTTTTGTAATATTGTGGTTCTTGTCATTTCTTCTTCATTTACTGAAACCTCTGCAGCTCTCTCCACTCAGAATAGGGACAATGCTCTGTTAAAGGAAAGACTTCGTCGCTAGTGCGGTTCGTTATTTGTGACACAAGGGAAGGTCTGATAAAGCTAAGTGGACACTGCCAATATGAGAGCTAGCAAATGAAACCAGCGCCCACCACAACAGCGTCGGCCAACAAACGCAGAACGTGCAGGCGGCAACCCCAGAAAATGAGCGAATATTATCTGCCGAGCACTCGGCCGAATCTCGCAGGCGCCTCTTTCTTCAGAGAAACCATACAAACCCATGCCAATAGTGATCAATGCAGCACGAGGACCGGGTGACAACAACACGCAACACCAAAGAGGGAGATCAAGGGTTCAGTTTGATGCTAAAATACTTTTTACACAGAAAAGAAAATTCACACAATAATACATTTGTTTGTATGGCCATCCTCCGCGGCAGCTCTTACAGATAAATTATTATTGTTGTTGTTTCCCTCTTAAGCATAGTGAAATGTAAGTGTTTTCTAACAGAAATGTTTTGCTTTTCCTAATAATGCGTCTTTAGTGTCATTCTGAAAATATTTTGTACATAACATCTTTCTACATTTTGCTATTTATAAAGGCAACTTCTTTTTTCATAAATTTGAGCTATAGTTTACTTAAAGCGTTTATCTTCTTTTAAACATGATCTGCGGTCCACTTCTTTTTCCTTTGTTGTTAGGAGAGATTGAAGTCGAAAGAAACGTGATTTCACTTTCATCCCAGGCTATTTTTCGGCTTTAACGAACACACTTCATCTGTATTTGGATTTTTGAACTTCAATTTTGTTACTCTACGCAGAAATCGTCATCACAGAAATATGACTTGAGTTTCACCCGATCCATACTCAGCACAATGTTTCTTGGTGTTCATTTGTTTTTCCTGTGGGTTGTGAACATAACAAACATGGTGGTAATGAATTTTGGTATGGATGAAATATGAAGATTTCTGGAAATCATGAAAGATTCACAAGAAATGTGAGAGACATTCCAATTTGTAATGTAATTATGAGATAGCTAAATGAAGAAAGTAATTAACATATATAGTATACATATATTATAATCATTTGTGTATTAATGGAATTAAAAAATAGAAACTGTTTCTCTGAGTACACTACGGAAATTGTTCGCATTTTAGCTACCTTGTCAGGAAAATACGGACGGTGAGGCAAAATCTGATGGCCCAAAATAGCAGCATGTGTGGCTCTGACCTGTTCGGAATGAGCTGGTGTATTGTAATGGAGCAAAAACATACCCTCGGACAGCTTCTCGCGGCCCTTCCTTTGACACCTCCTGTAACGTCGCCACGATGTAAGGATGGCGGTTATCGATGAAACAACCGAACCGGTTTTCGGTTATATCACTTTTTTCAACGTCAGTTCAACGTGGGTGTTAAAACTGCTCAAAATAATCCCTGTTGCCATACACATCTACCAATTTTAGCATGGGTTGTTGCAACGTTGTTCCTCTACAAACGCAGTACACGGATTACTGCACGATACTCCACTTTACTAACAGTCATGCAGGAGGCGCAAACAATTTTCCTATTGTGAAAAACAGGAGAACCACGTGTCACATACTGATCTCTAGTAAGCCTTGGACACCTGTAAAAATGGTGCTGAAAGGAATGCAGTATTACCTCTACTGCTGCCCTCGGACTGCCCTTCTTGGCTTACCAGGAACCAGCGGAAGATCGAATGGCTGCCGCTTCTCCTTGTAATTAATCATAGTGAAAGGAGATGGTATAAAGTGCAAAGAACTGTCGTAGAAGATGGTATTCTCAGTAAATATTAATTTACTTATCTCGACTAAAAACAAGGAGGGAAGGGAACGAGATCATTAGTGACGGAGAACGGACTCGGGTTGTGAGAGGTGGGAGAAGGAAATCGGACGTGCACGTTCCAAAGTAACTAATACAGCATTTGCCTTCAGAGGTTACAGAAACCCAAATCTTGATGACCACATGGAAACTTGAACCGCCATCCTCCCAAACGCGAGACCTGTAGCCTATACAGGGTGTCCCAGGAGGAATGGTCAGTATTGAGTGGTATGACAGGAACGACCATTCGAAGCGAAAAAGTCTGGCAAACATTGGCTCCAAAAGGTATAACTAAACAGCTATGAGCACTTGTCCAATAGAAGAGGTTATTTATGATCCCTTCAGCTGCTTTGATCGTACAGTTCCCGGCTCGTATCTTGTTAAATGACCCGAAGACAACCTACTGACTTGGGGTTTTACGTGTAGCACTACCGCAGTGGGATGTGAGCTGTCAATGACTGCCTACAACCGTTACTGAAAAGAATGTTCTCACCACGGTGGTTCAGGTGGAGAGTGATGATACCTTCTTCATCAAATGCTATCTTTCAGTTGCTTCCACAACTATTTAGTTAAAAGTTCCATAAGAAAAAAGCACAAGAAATGCTAGCCTTGGCAGATGCTTGTCCTAGCCAAAGCGCTTCTTGGCAGCTACCAGGGTCGTACAAATACATACAAAACTTTCGTAACTCAGATTTATTGGTGGTATATACCGAAATAAATGGAATGTCTTAGTATATAATCAGAAATACATTTTCCACGTTGGAAAGGAAACTTCTGATCGCTTCATGGAAGAAAGAAATTCGACTGCAGCGTCATCTTCAAAACGTTCCTCTCCTAATGCCTTGTTCAGTGGTCCAAACATATGGTAGTCACATGAGGGTAAGTCAAATTGTAAGGTGAGTATTCAAGAGGTTGCTAGTGTACCCTAGTTAGTCGTCCACGAGTAAGAGCAGTCGTATGTGACCGTGCAAAAAGACATCACGAATCAGTTGCCGTCATAAGCAGTCTTGGCATCATCCATCAGCTTGCGGTAATAGACCACGTTAACCGTCCTTTGCCCATGCACGTTTACAATCATTGAAATATAAATCCTGCTAGAAGGGGAGCAAGTTTTTTTGCATAATCTTTATAGAATCTTACAGGTATCTCTTCTGGTCCTGGACCTTTCCACTACTAAGCGATTGTAGCTGCTTTTCAATTCCACGATCGGTCATCTCAATATCTGCCATTTCGACGTTCGCACGATGATTGAAAAGAGGGATAGTGTTACGATCTTCCGCAGTGAAACAACTTCGGAAGGCCGAATTCAGTATTTCGGCTATCTCTCTGTTGTCTCCTGTTTCGGTGCCGGTGTGGTCGCTGAGAGAATGAATAGATGATTTTGACCCACTTACTGATTTTACAAATGATTCAAATGGCTCTGAGCACTATGGGACTTAACTTATGAGGTCATTAGTCCCCTAGAACTTAGAACTACTGAAACGTAACCAACCTAAGGACATCACACGTCCATGCCCGAGGCAAGATTCGAACCTGCGACCGTAGCGGTCTCGCGGTTCCAGACTGTAGCGCCTAGAACCGCTCGGACTCTCCGGCCGGCACTGATTTTACAGACGACCAAACTCTCTTAGGGTTTTTACTCAGGTCGGTTGACAACGTCTTACTTTGAAAATCATTGAACGCTTCTTTCATTGCTCTCCATACGCTCATTTTCGCTTCGTTCAGCTTTTGTTTGTCAGCTAGGTTTTTACTTCACTGGAATCTGAGATGAAGTGCTCTTCGTTTATGTAGCGCTTTTCTGACACTGCTATTAAACCATGATGGATCTTTCCCATCCCCTAAAACCTTACTCGGAACATACTTGTCTAGGGCACATTGAACGATGCCTTTGAATTTTTTCGATTTGTTCTATACATCTTCGGCCTCATCACCGAATATTTGATGCTGACTGATGAGATATTCTGAAATTTGTATCTTGTCATCCCTGCTGAGCAAATATATCTTCCTACCTTTCTTAACAATCCTTGTAGGACCCATCATCATAGATGCTGTCACAACCTTGTGATCACTGATACCTTCATCTACGTTAACTGATTCGATGAGTTCAGGTCTATTTGTTACCAGGAGATCTAAGACGTTACCGTCACGAGTTGGTTGTCTAACTATCTGCTCAAGGTAATTTTCGGACAAGACATCCAGGAACAATGCCACATGATTCCCTGTCTCTGGCACCAGTTTTGATGGCGTAAGACTCCCAGTCTATACCTGGCAGGTTGAAGTCTCCCCCTACTACAACGGCATGATCAGGAATATTACTAATGATATTCTGCAAGTTCTGTATGAAGCGCTCTACAACTACAGATCCTGACCCAGGTGGTCTATAAAAGCATCCGATCACCATATTTGACCGTCATTTGATATTCAATTTCACCCAGATTAATTCACATCCGGAATCTGTGATAATCTCGCTAGATTTTATCGATTTTTTTACTGGAATAAACACGCCGCCACAATTGGCAACTAACCTATCCTTACCACAAACATTCCAGTGTGAACTTAGGATTTCGTCTTCACTGCGGTCTGGCTGCAACCAGCTTTCTGTTCCCAGTACTATCTGTGCATTATAACCTTCAGTAAGCGACACTAATTCTGGGATGCTCCTGCAGTTTACTAAAATCATATTAATCTTTTATATCTCTGATCTGCGAGGACCAAGATTCTCTGAGGTCGCAGCCGCTTATTTAACAGGAAATTCGTATTTGCTGCCAATAGAGGAGTTCTCTAACCTAAAAAAGCTCAATGTGCACGCCGCACGTACTCCGCTATCCTAGTAGCCGCTTCCTGCATGTAGTGCACGCTTGACCTATTAAGGGGAACCGTACAATCCTGCACCGGATAGCGGAGGTCGAGAAATTCGCATCCGATACAGTCGCGGAGTCGTCTGAGCCTCAGGTTTAGATCTTCCACTCTGCTCCAAACCAGAGGATCGCGATCACCCCTGGGTACGATGCTACAAATAACCAGCTTAGCATGCACCCCACGTGCGTTGCTAGTTGCCTTCGCCAAATCAGTCAGTCGCCGAAAGGAACCGAGGATGGCCTCATAACACAAGCGGTAGGCGTCTTTTGTACCGACATGTGCCACTACATGCAGACGGTTGCACCCAATACGCTCGACAGCAGCCGGCAGGGCCTCCTCCACATCACGGAAGAGACCTCCCGGAAAACATACCGAATGCACACGAATTCTTTCCCGCCTTGCCAGCTATCCCCTGAAGGGCTCCATCACCCGCCTAACATTGGAGCTCCCAATGGCTAGCATACCCACCCTCTGTACTTGTCCGGACTGGGCAGGATAATCGACCGCTGGCCCAACAGGAGAGGCATCCCGTGCTGAAACAGTTATCATCAACTCTGGGAAGCACCTCGTACCTGCTGCTAAGACGTAGGGAGACAGCCGCACTGCCTGCTCCCTCTTTCGCCTTGTGCCCAGTGACACGCGAACCCACCGCTGTCTGTTATCCACTCTGGAGTGAGGACGGACCAGTTCTTGTAATTGGCGCCCCGACGTCACCGCAACTTCGAGCATTAGCTAGAAGCTTGTCGACGGTAGCCAACGCAGCTTCCAGCTGTTTACGGACGGCAGCCAACTTTCCTTGTGTCCGCTCACAATAGGCACAGTCCCTACCAATATCGTACTGTGTATAAAATAGATTTAAGGTCTCAAATGGCGCTACTGCGTTTGAAAATATACCAAAGGAGAATAAAGTAATACTAAAAGTTGGCGTGCAGATTTCTCACTGTACTCTGAGACCGCAAGCCATTAAACAGAAATAAATTTCTCTAAACGGAAAATTTACACTATGAAGCCGCCCTACACAGGGATATTCACAAGAGTTATGCAACAACAAAAACTACGATTAATTTTCTAACCACTATTCTACACAGTAAAATACACACGCACAGTTCAATTCTTTGCAGAAGCACGTGAACAAAAAACAAAGATTGAATTAGTTTGCAGTTTATCGCACAAGTGCTGCCGCTGCTCTGCTGCGCGTCCTCTAGGTTGCATTCCTGTTATCTTTGCCTTCCTTCTGTCCACGTTGTTCCCGATTTATTATTTCTTCTGCACTGAAAACTTCCTAAATTTAACATTATATTCTTAAAAAGATTTCTGTCTGTTATTTCCGATTCTTTGATGATTTTTCTATCTGCATCTTTCCTCGTTTCTGTAATCAATGCTATTGTCGAGTTTTTCTTCCAAAAATACAGGAATATTTGTTTTATGAGCCTGTTCTTAGTCACTCGGTAGAGGTTCCAAAAAGATTGATCTTCTTGTAACCATTACTTCTTATACTTTCTCTATATTTTTGTAGATCACTTCATTACTTCGCATTTTGCAACTATCTGTACTTTGTAATGCACCCATTACTTTTTCTACTTATCTGTCTTCCAAGGACCTCTACTCCGTCCAGCTTACAGTTCATTCTTAGGCATTCACTTCCGTATAAATATTCTAGTCCTGTCAATGTGTTATAACGTTTTAGTTTTGTTTTACTCGATATCCATTTCTAGTTATAAATATTTTTGTCAGACTATAAGCTGTCTCCATTTTGTTAACTCTTGCATCTAATGCAAATTTTTCTAGTCCATTCTGTTGTACAGTCTCTCCAAGATATCTGAATTTACTTACTCCTTCTATTTTATCTATTTATGTTTCTATGACTTTTGGTGCTTTTTTTATGTTTGCATGAATTTTGCTTTATCAGCTGAAATTTTGAGACCAGTTCTATTTGGTGTTTCTTCCAGGAGATTTATCTGAAATACTGGGTCTGTCAGATTTTCTGAAAGATTACAAAATCGTCTGCACAAACAAGGCAGTTTACCTAAATTCCATTTCTTTTCCTTCCTAGAATTACTGTTCAATTTTGTGATTCCTTAGCTCCGAATTTCAGATCCTTATAATTTTTTCTAGAGCGCAGTTAAACAATAGAGGTGATAATCCACCCCTTTACCTAACATCAGTTTTTATCTCAAATGGTTGAGATAGTCCACCCATGAATTTAACTTTAGATGTCGCCTTTGCTAGAGTTTCACGAGTTATATTTTGCATTATCACCAAATTCTCTAATGATTTTGTCTATTGTTTCTCTTTCTACCGTATGGAATGCTTTTTTCAAGTGTCCTTTTTTCTTGTTATTAATATCAATTATTGTTGTTATTGTTATTAATGTTATTATTGTTAACAGTTATTTTTTGTGTTGGTAATTATCATTGTTCTCACAATAATTTCTCAGATGTACGTAACAAAACCAAAAGTACGCATAGAAATTAAGAATGTATCATAAAATTTTTTGGTATCTGTTGTTCCTGATCTGATGGATGAGAGAGCCATAAGATCCTAATCTGGTCAGGGTAAATCAAACAGTAAGCAAATAAAATAAATGTTTGAATGACAGTCGTAGTTAAAGCATGATATGTATACAAAGCGAGCTCAAAAACACTTTCTCACGCGTTAGCAGTGAAGTGAGCTGATGTTACAGGGTCCAGTGTGGTCTAGCTCTCATCCCATTTGAATGTGGAGGCCTGAAGTGGATGGAGCGTGACAACGGCGAGTCTCTTCGTTCTCTCCTCTGGCGGTGTTTTTGGGAGCTTATAAAGCCTCTTTGGGCCATTGTCAAGCATATATCATTTTTTTCTTCATATTTTCCTACATGTCATAATGCGACCTAACTCTGCTCCTATTGGAGGTGGTCTTTTACAACCCAAGCAATAGTTCAGTCTCTAAGAAAATCGTGCACCGACAAAATATAGGTAACAATATTTCCGAACACAGGGTGGCCTCTTCTTTCGCAGGAATTGTCCACGCAGTCACACTACGCCGTGTATCTTTTCCTACAGCTTGTAAGGGGGCACTGGGTAATGGTTTTTAGTGGCTAACCGTACACATTCAGTACTTTAATCTCACAGTAAACATGACCAATGTAGACTACTGCAATAGTGGATGAAGGCAATTTCTGCAGACAATAGGATTCCTTCTAAGCCTGTGTCATGAAGGTCGGAGCTCATCCAATTTGCCATTTCTCCCCTCCACCTCCACCTTCCCGCCCCACGCCATCCCTCCTCGCCACCTCCTCCTTCCATCCTCTCTCTCCCTCTCTCCCCAATCCCAGATGGTGGATGTAGCCCACCTATGCATATGTCAGAGCTAACGTTTATTTAAACAATTACACTGAAGCAGCAATTACAGCTTTATTATTATTATTACTGTGATTATTTAAACAATTATGCTGCTCCGGCCGCGGTGGTCTCGCGGTTCTAGGCGCGCAGTCCGGAACCGTGCGACTGCTACGGTCGCAGGTTCGAATCCTGCCTCGGGCGTGGATGTGTGTGATGTCCTTAGGTTAGTTAGATTTAAGTAGTTCTAAGTTCTAGGGGACTGATGACCACAGCAGTTGAGTCCCATAGTGCTCAGAGCCATTTGAACCATTTTTTGAATTATGCTGCGTCTTACACTGCCGTGAGAGAGGAGGTGCAGCACTCCAGTCCCCCTCTCGCCCAGTGGGCTGTATGGACACTGAAATCGCCGTTTATTATTATTATTATTATCATTACTATTGTTGTTATTTATAGTGGGAGTAAGGATATCAGTGGCCTCAACCCCCACCACCACCAGGGGAGGGGATTGTATGTGTACATGAGACTCATCTGCAGGGAAACAGTTATTCCATTCGTTTCTGAATGGCTTCATTTGTGCTATTTCCTAATACATAGAAGATGACTTCCAGTAGTTCGAAACGTGTGACTATTGGGCTGACACCAAATGGTGCCTGTGAAGCTGTAATCGAACTAGAGAATACTCAGAATACTCGACGGAATAGGAAGCTGGTGTATACTGAGATGTGTGTGGTGTGCACATGGGATTTTTTTTTACCGGTACAAATTGTAGGGAGGGGTTAGAGAAACCCCCCTTGAGATCAGAGACGAATTGCCTCCCAAAATCGAAATTAAATCAGCCGCAGTGATCACAGAAAATGCTCATCCTCGCAGGTCGAATATAGAAAAGGTTCATATGATATTAGTAATCTGCAGGAGACTCCAAGGAAAGGTCCCAGAATTAATATTGCTAATTGATGGCTATTATTAAGAGGAAGTTGGTTAAAATCAAAAGCGAATAGCAACGAAATTCTAAGTTCAGGCTGGAATATTTATCGTAAGGAGAGGTTAGCGGCCAATAGTGGCAGTGTATTTGTTATAGTAAAGAATTCGGCAATATCTTGCGAGGTTACTGCGGATTCTGGGCGTGAATTAGTCTGCGTAAAGTTAAGCATCTTCTAAACATTCATGGCGGTGTCTGTTTGTTCTATATCGTGTCTCCCTACCACTTTCGCGCAACGACGCTCTGAGCGTGTTTTTTAGGGAATTAACTAGTTTGAACCTGGGACCTGTTGCTGGTAAGGAGACGCCAGACCACACATGACATGTAGAATTCAGAAGAGTTCAGTGAGACTAGCGATGATATAACCAAATACTAAATGATCTCAGCGTCAGCTCCACTGCCCTCCCTGTAAAAGAATCTTAATACTAACTAAATTTAGTGGAAAGGGTTCAAGGCTTTCCTATTTTTAGTTAGCTGATAAAATAACGTCGAAAAAGCAGTTAAGTTTACCATTGGAAATTTTATTCTACTCACAAAACATCGTTTATAAATTGCACTATTGATAAAAGGAAATGTTTTAATACAGGATGGTAAAAACCAACTGCGTTCAACAAAAATGTGAACGAAGATTCCCTGAATGGGTTTCCAAGTTCTACAATCGATCGAAGGATGACCTATGCCATATCACATGTATAATCTAGGTTTAATTTAAGTTTCACAAAAGAGAAAACTATCAAAATGGTCTACAGTGACCCTCAATTATCTTTAATTACTTATCTAACTTGTCGTAAATTACAGTGGCTGATGTGGCTTCTCAATAACTATATAAAAGAAAAAACATCGCGTTTCAGATCTGTTCTTCGAGTGGCAAATGTGAACACCACGAGTTTTAATTAACGATCGACACTAGTATTACGCAAAAAAGGGGTGTAACAGATGAGTCTTCTGCAGTTCTGAGTGAAGCCTTATGCGCTCAAAAATGCGGCATCACGTGCGTTCATTACCTTGTCGGTGTTCAGGCAGCGTCAGGGTGACAGCGGCCGGTTCAGCAGCCATCCAGCTCGCCGTCTCGGAACCAACTCTCCTCTAACTTCTCCTTACTACAATTTACCGAAGTTAGTTTAAAAAAACTATCTGGCTGTGTTTTCATCTGACCAATCAGGGTCTCAATGTTAACCTTAAGCTCCGCCTACAAAAATTCTGTCTATCCAATGAGAAACGTTATAATTTTCGTGGTGGGGCAATGTTTTTAAAGTTTGCAACGTAACAGAGACGCTAAAAAGTCTCACGCTAAAACCTGCAGCTGGTGTGGTCCTTTTAGCGTTATCGTAAGATCTATACTGTTCTTCTGGAGGGCTCTATCTTTTAACATGAGCTGGGGGGTGGTCCTTGACGTACCTGAGACGCGAAAAAGTCTCACACTAAAACGTGCATTTAGGCGTTCTTGTGTTAGTCTGTGGTATTCCATTTGCTCACTCGTTACTCGTATTACTTTGGTTAATTTAATGTCACGATTTATTCGGAGCTATGTGACATACTAGTAGATTTGCTTATTATGTCAGGGTTTTCATGGGAGGTGTTGGATTTGCCTGACACCTTACAATCTAAAGTCAGTCAAAAATGGTTGTCGGATGCTTTTACAGACCGGTTGAGTCAGGAGCTCTAGTGGTAGAGCGCTTCAGAGAAGACTTATAGAATATCGTTAATGATTTTCCTGATCATGCTGTTGTAAGAGAAAGTGACGGCGACTTGCAAGGTATAGATTGGGAGAATCATGCTATCCAGGCTGGTACGAGAGACAGGGATTCGTATGACGTTATTGCGAATGTCTTGTCGAAACTTTCTTCGAGAAAATAGTTACAGAACCAACTCGTGAAGCAAACAAATCTGAACTTATCGTATCATTAACATAGAGGAAGTTACAGTGATCATAAGGCTATTGTAGCAACTATGACTGTGTGTATTGCAAGGAGTGTTAAGAAAGGTAGGAAAGACATCAGGACCAGGTGATATTTATAAGTTACTACAAAGATTATGCAAAAGAACTTGTTGCCCCTCTAGCAGCAATGTATCGTAGACCGCTGTAGCAACGAGGGGTACCTGGAACCTAGCGAGTGGAAGAAAGTGCAGATCATTCCCGTTTTCAAGGAGCGTCGCAGGACAGGTGCACGTAGGTATAGGCCTATATCACTAAAGTCCATCTGTTGTAGAATTGCGAGACATGTTTTGTGTTCACGTATTACGACGTTTCTGGAGAACGAAAATCTCTACAAAAATCAATATGTGTTCTGCAAACAGATATATTCTGCGAAAATCAGCTCACTTTCTTCCTCCATGAGATTCGTAGCGCTGTAGACAACGGCGCTCAGGTTGATGCCATGCTCCTTGACTAGATACCGTCCCGCACAGTCGTTTGGTGCAAAGAAAGGATTCGAACTTGCCTAGTATTGGACCAGATTTGCGTCTGGATGTAAGAGCTCTTTACAGATAGAACCCAACATGTCGGTCTTAACGGAACAAAGTCAACAAATGTAAAGGTAATTTCCGCAGTACCCCAAAGAAGTGTGATAAGACCGTTACTGTTTACAAAATATATAAATGATATAGTACAAAGCGTTGGAAGCTCTGTAAGACTATTCGCAGATGATAAAGTTGTCTATAAGAAATTAGTAACGCCAGAAGACAGTATCGATTTGCAGAATGATCTGCAGAGGACTGATGAATAGTGCAGGCTGTAGCGGTTGACCCTGAGCGTAAACAAATGTAAAAAATGGTTCAAATGGGTCTGAGCACTATGGGACTTAACTGCTGAGGTCATCAGTCCCCTAGAACTTAGAACGACTTAAACCTAACTAACCTAAGGACATCACACACATCCATGCCCGAGGCAGTATTCGAACCTGCGACCGTAGCAATCACGCGGTTATAGACTGAAGCGCCTAGAACCGCACAGACACACCGGCCGGCGTTTCGTCACAAAACCGTTTAGCCCACACGGGAGCATTGCAGAGGAGCTCTACAAACTTCAGTGGCAGGACAGGCGCTTGTACCACAAAGAGGTTTACTACTGAAATTTCGAGAGAGTACTTTCCGGGAAGAGTCGGACAACATATTTCTTCCTCTGACATGTATCTCGCGAAATGACCACAATGAATAGATTTGAGAAATTAGAGCCAATACAGCGGTTTACCGGTAATCATTCTTTCCACGCACCATTCACGAGGGGAATAGGAACAGTTACTGGAACCAGAAATACCCTTCGCGATAGACCGTTAGGTGGCTTGCGGAGTATGATGTAGATGTAGACGTAGGTTACTGGAACGGAAAAAATGTAGGCAGTGAATATAGTTATTATTATAGTTAAAGTGATTTAACACATACGTAATAAAAAAAGCACTCCGTCTTCAGGCCACGGGTGGCCTACCGGGACCATCCGAGGAGGATGCGGATAGGAGGGGCGTGTGGTCAGCACACCGCTCTCCCAGTCGTTATGATGGTATTCTTGACCGAAGCCGCTACTATTCGGTCGAGTAGCTCCTCAATTGGCATCACGAGGCTGAGTGCACCCCGAAAAATGGCAACAGCGCATGGCGGCTGGATGCACACCCATCCAAGTGCCGGCCACGCCCAACAGCGCTTAACTTCGGTGATCGCACGGGAACCGGTGTATCCACTGCGGCAAAGGCCGTTGCCAACACATAGGCAATGCATATATTAAATTCTTTTTCTGTTGTTGGCCAAAAGTCAACTTTATTTTCCTTTTCATTATTAAAAAACATATGAACTGCTTGCGATAAGTCTCTCTCACACACAATTTTCCATAGAAAATTGAATTTTTTGAATTACGTCTGTGATGGAATTATTCAACGAAAGTTTGAAAACATTTTTTACATCGTACCAAATCATGAGTTTTTTTTTTCATTGTAAACTGGTCAGTGTAGGTAATAAAAATGAACAACTACTTGTAAGAGTTTATCTTACGACACACAAATGGTGTAAACTGAAAATAAATGATTACTGTTAAACATTTTTGTTCTTTTTTGTGTGTGGTGTAAATTCTGGTTGCATGGATTCCCATTATGTAGGAATACTAGTAGAGCTAGGAATACCAGATATACTCACACTTACGCGCTGTTCAAAAAGCTCCTCCTCATAAACTTAAGACTCCACCATGTACTCGACAACACCATAGAAGACTGCCGTCAACTCAGTCTGCCTGCAACTACCCGTAATTCGAGTACACAAAACTTGAATGCTGTGGTGTCTCCTTCTTTTGATGGTGCCATCAGAGTACCACCCCATGCATGTCGATGATGGATGCTGTGTGGTTGAAAGCATCAATAGCTGGAGGAAACAATTCGTATTCAGTATTAATCAAACCTAAAACGTATTCCATCTCAATAAAAATATGGTTTATTAAGGGGAAACTACAGCTCTCCATCCGATAGCAGAGCTCGAGAAACTCTCATGGGATACTGTAACAGTCGTCTGAGACCACGTACTTTGCACCAAACTAGAGGACTGCGATGGACTCAAGATATGATGCTACAAATAGGCAGCTTTGCGTGCACCCCTCATGCAGTGCTAGTTGTCTGCGCCAAATAAACCATCCGCCGGAAGGAACTTAAGATGGTCTCAGAACCCAAGCGGCAGGCGTTATTAGTGTCGACATACGCCACTGTTTGCAGCCGGTAGCAGCTAGTGCGCTGGATAGCCACCGGCACCGCCCTCCACATCACGGACGAGACCCCCACAGTAGATATACCGAGTGCACACTGACAATCTTCCCCACCCTGCATGCTATTTTCTTGAGTGGCTCCATTACCAGCCTAACATTGGAGAGCTCACAATGACTAGCATACCTGCCCTCTGCACTGGTCCGGACTGGGCAGGAAAATCGGCCACTGGCCCATCATAAGAGGTAGCCTGTGGTAGCTCAGAAGTATTATCAACACTGGGTAGCACCTCGTACCTGTTGCTAAGGTGTAGGGAGACAGCTATGTGATCTGTTCCCTCATTCAACTTCCGTCCAGTGGCACGCGAACCCTCCAACGTCCGCTACTGACTTTCGAGTGAAATCGAATCAATCACATATTGCGTATCAGAAGACGCACTGACTCTAATCAGTTCCATATCCACATCGATACATTGCCAGAGTTTTTTATTATGTATAATATATCTCTATTTGTCCTCCAGTTTTGTTATCAGCTTGGGCAGGGGGTCTGGTTGCAGAACTCTATGCTCTGGATCTATCGTCAAATCACCGTTCTCATCATGCAAACTATTAGTATACACTAAGTCTACCTCCAATAGACATCATACATAATAATCATCTGCCACTGTCGAAAAATTTATTCCATCGATTCCACCACAAGTTGTTGTGGAAATTCTCCAACAGGTACAAATCGTTGCATGGCGAACCTGTGTAAATTGTTAGCATCGCAGTACGAGATTTAATTTGAAACAATAATTTTTCAGGCAATGCACTCTCTCATAGGTTATCTACCTTGGCATGTCTATGAGTACATTGACAAATTCCCCCACAATGCCCACGCTCAAAGGACAACCTGTTGACAGCAGTTAAAAGTTCGAGTTCGACTTGTGTGTATTTGAGCAATGTGTCCCACGATAACTCAGGCACCGTTTAATAGTGGGTGGAATCCACGTTACATGTTGTATACGTACACTCTGGAATCGCTTGAATTTTTCTGTAAGGAGATGTATATCAGCATCCATTAAAGACTTTCAGACTCCCCTAAGTTATAGGTAATAAATTCCTACCAAACGCACAATTATTACCCATATTCTGCATCTGTTATGACTTCACCTGTAGGTTTACTGAAGAATGCAAATATATCTGGTAGTACTGCGTCGCAGAGTATCTCCTCAATACTCAGATATTCATATGGGAAAATTCCTTTCTCTATACGAGCTGGAGCTTAGCATCATCAGGATGTGAAGTTCGTGAGAGTTTCGTTCCCTCATAAAGTAGCGTTTCAGTATCTTTCCAAAGTGGTGTCTGCACAAATGGAAACGAGTCACGGAAGTGTAGCGTTATATACTAAGTAATCTTCTTGGAAAACGAAATATATTTCTACGTCCTCTCAAGTAGCAAACAAACCTGGTTATTGCCCTGACCAAAACCAACCAAGTGCTCAACAATTAAATGTCATTCTACCCACTCAAATTGAGAATACATGTCGGTATATGACGTGGGAGCTTGTAATTCAGGGTGTCTACTTGTACATCGTGTTCTGTGCCCAGGATTTACTCGCTACATGATAGCGATCCATACACAGTCTTTTGCTGGTATTTGATAATGGCAGCTCACAAATATGACATAGCAGTTTCTTTGTGTTTTGTTTGAACTTCCTGCGCTATAGAGAAATAATGGAACCAAGCATCTCATTGACTTCCCTAACAGTTGCTTAAAGATCAGAGAGAAAACATTTTTAAGAACCTTCCCCATCACAGGATTTCAAATAATTACAGTTCATTTCACATGAAGATACAACCTGCAGTAAATGATACGTTTCGTTGTGTGAAGATGATTGTGAGTGAAGCAGTGGGGTCACCCTAACAGACCACCACAGAACGAGAAGACATTAATAGTTGGCATACACTACAAATGGTAGGGGAAACTGGAGCACATTTACACGAATTTGTCTCCGTGTTATTTCAGTCTTTTGGTTAGATTTATGGTGTGCCCCGGTCTGCCGTACGCGCATCTTGTAAAGAAAACTCTTAAACTTTAAGAAATTTTACGCCTCACTAGGCATTTCCACATTTACCGTATTAGAGCTATAGCATTTTGATTTTTCCGATTACAACTCCAACCGTTGTTAAAAAAAAAAAAAGTGTTTCAGGCAAAAGTTATATATTTCTTCCGTAGAATCCGAATCTGAATAAAAATGGGAGTTAACATTTAACATTTCGAAGATGCCCCATCCTCCTGCCGCCACAAACGGGGTAGGGAGGAGGGTCGAGTTTCGTATCACTGGTAGACTCCCTCTAAGAAAAAGAAATTATAACTATAAATTTTTTCGATTTAGTGTGTTGTTTTCGTGATATTTCAATGTCTTCAGATAAATTGAATAGACTGTAAATTGCAGAGATCGTTTCCCTTTTTTTATGCTGAATGTCAATAATAGCAACACCATGTTCACCATCTAATGCTGGTTTAATAATGATTCTCTATTTCTTAGTGTGTGAGCTTTTCATTCGTCCTGTTAGGGTATTGTTTTTCCTAAGAACAACAGCCATATGCAGCATTTCCAAATACATTTTTAATTATTTCTCTTAATATTGGCCACATTTCTATCTTTTTAAGAATATTCATTCAGTAAACTAGATGTTCTTCCAAACTTTCTACTCCCAAACCGTATTTTACGTATCCAAAACGTACTGTTCTCCACTACTGACTCTCTATGTTCCATCAATATTGCTATTGTCATAACATTTAGTGACATTGGCAATCAGATCTCCTTCTTTGACACCATTTGCCATATAGGTTGTTTGTGAGAGTTGTTCAAGAGTTTCAAGAAGAGTCTCAAAAGTTTATAGGAAGCTGGTCTCTCTCCATCTGACCTGTTCGCAGCTACCGTAATTTCTTTCGAATCACCTTACTTACCTCAAGAACTTCATATTTTGTCAACGCATTGTTATGCACTAAGCATACAATATAAAACTTAAATACTCTGTGATCTTTGTTGTGAAGTGTTGGCTGAGCATTTAGCATACCCCTGAGATGTTACAAAAACTATCCCCAGTGTCCTGCAATGATATATAAGTCCTCACAAGATCGTGCGAATTAGAAGAAGACAAAGTTGTGCAATGGAAAACTGCTTGTCTAATCAAATTACCAGGGGTAGCTCGAGTAAGGACTAAATATGGGTTCCATACTACACATAAACTAATTGGTAATGAGGCATATCAAACAATGAAAAGCAACTAAGAGTCGCTATAACAGTCTGATTAATTGCTAAAACACATCAAAAATATTTTATCCACTGAACCAGTAATACAATCAGTTATGAATGGAACGAGGGACTGAAAACATGTACTACAGCCTTGGCACGGATGGGTGCATGCATGATAGAAATGATATAAAATTGTGTTGCAAATATGACCAAAGATTGCTGAATAAGTTAATGAACAAAAGAAAATTCCTGGAAAAGCATAAACAACACCATTATCCTCAACTAAAGGCATAGTGGGTGCAGCTGGCTGGATGTTGCAAATAGATCAGCAAAATGAACCGTTGATGTAAGGGAAACGGCTTTGCGCTCGCCTCTCTTGTTGCTACAGCTTTACCTGGTAGGCAGAGCACTCTACCCAGTGTGCATCTGGTCGAGACTTTGACTTCCTGTAGAAATATTTTTATGACCCATGCGTTTCCCCTAGTGACTCTCAACTTTCACCAGTCAGTTAACAGATCCAGGTTGCAGTACATTACCGTACCAAAGGGAAAAGAGATGGCGCTAACTATAACTGCAGATATCGACACTTATTATAATTGCTTGCAGGTTTCATGCAGCGTAAGTAATTTCACTTGATTTACTACTCATATCTGCATATTGAATTATTAAAAAGATTCTGGGACACTTTTTGAAAAAAAACTGCACATAATATTGTGAACGTTTTTTCCATCTCTTCAAGTGCGATTTCAAGTATCAAAGCCCTTGTAGCTAACACGTTGACTGACCTCCAGAATTTTTCAAATTTTTCATTAATCTGTTGGCCTTTCCTGTCGAATTTTGTGTTAATGATGTTAGTATGGATTAATGCTTAGGCTGCTGAGGCTTTTGATCATTTGAGTGTTCATATAACGGCTTGTTTCTCTGCCATTTATATCTCTGTGACTTTTGTTGATTGTCTCACGTCAACATGCAAACAGATGTTCTGTCTGTGCATCTTGTCAGACTGAATGCGTAACATAGTTGCGAATTTTTCCATAATATGCAGGGTAATTATAATTAAAGTTAAACTTTCAAAAAGCTGTAGAAATATCACCACTGGTCAGAATGACTTCAAATTGCAATGGAATATTATCCGTGAAGGGAGAAAACATATGCCAGAAGAAAAAAATTGCGTGAAAATTGATCACTAGATGGCTCTGTATGCGTCAGAATACGTAAATGAAAACACCTGTCACGCGCACGACCTATTGAATTGCTATAAACACACCGGGTACACGGTATTTCCTCCTTTCGCGTCTGCGATGTTTGCCACGACTGTCTCAATGCAGGATCGCGCTCTGCTTGTAAAGCTGTATTACAAGAATGATGACTGTCCACACGTCGCTCTGCTTCCGGACACTGTAGGTTTTGAGAAAAGGAGTTGCTCCGATGACTGCCGTGGGTCTGGAGAAAATGACTCGGAAATTCGAAAAGACGGGTTCTTTAGGTTCTTGTGGTGCGCAACACATAGCATCGTGATGATGGTTATATGTATTTTATGAACATGTTTAATAGGTTTGTATAGGTCTACACGAACATTCATTAATTCAGCTCTGAGAAGTATGTAGATGTGCTTGTGAGGTTGCATCACATGACCTTTTTGTCCACGGTGTGCTACATACTAATGCACTGATAGGGAGTATCAGGACGGATACAGGGGTTAGTGACCCCAAGGTCGTTGTAACGAGACTGACCACCGCACAAGTAAATCCACCAAAAGTAAACTCAGAATAAACTTACTTAGAAAGACAGATAAAAATTCACTTTACGCCTTCCTAAGAAACAGTCTCCTCTCCTCCCCAAATAACTATGCAAATATACCCTATACGTTGCGTGAATTTAAAGAAATATATCTGTGACAATTGAGAGATTTATACCAAATAAATTAAAAAGAAATGGTACGGATCCCGCGTAGTACACAAAACAGGTCAGAACACTGTTGCAGAAGCAACGAAAAAGTGTGTCAAATTTAAAACCACACAAAATTTCTAAGATTGGTGATGTTT
This sequence comes from Schistocerca gregaria, assembly GCF_023897955.1. Classification (NCBI taxonomy): domain Eukaryota; kingdom Metazoa; phylum Arthropoda; class Insecta; order Orthoptera; family Acrididae; genus Schistocerca; species Schistocerca gregaria. The sequence continues at coordinate 505,986,275 of NC_064931.1, read as the reverse complement.
TACTGAAGCTCGAAACTTAGCGCGGACTTTAAGGTGAGATGCTTTTAATAGCTTCCACAACGAAACTCTGTCTTAAAATATGACAAAAATCCAAAGAAATTTTGGTCGTATGTAAAGTACAGCAGCGGCAAGACACAATCAATACCTTCTTTGCGGGATACTAATGGCAATATTGCCGATGACAGCACCACTAAAGTGGAATTATTTAACACAGTTTTCGGAATTCCTTCAGCAGAAAAGAAGAAGTAAATGTTCCAGAATCTGAATCAAGAACAGCTGCCAACATGAGTAACTTTCAAAAACATATCCTTAGTCTAGCGAAGCAGCTTACATCAGTAAAGGGAAGCTTCATCCAGATAATAAACCAACTACGTTCTCTTCAGAGTTTGCTGAGACAGTAACTCCATACTCAGCAACTATACAAAACCGCTCGCTCGACAGAAGATCCACACGAAAAGGATAAAGGAAATAGGAGTAATGTGATGAATTACATACCCATATCGCTAACCTCTATTTGCAGTAAGATTATAGAAAATATACAGAGTTCGAACATCATAAATTCACACACAGCACGGCTTCAGAAAAATCGTTCTTGTGAAACACATTTAGCTCTTTATATTCATGAATAATGACTGCTGTCGACAAGGGAGCTGAAACTGATTCATATTTCTATATTTACAGGAGGTTTTCGACACCGTTTCTCACAAAAGATTTTTAATCAAGGTGCGTGACTACGGAGTATCGCTTTAGTTGTGTGACTGGATTACTGATTTTCTGTCAGAGAGGTTACAGTACTTAATGAACGACGAAAAATCATCGAGTAAAACAGAAGTGATGTCCAGCGTTCCCCAAGAAAGTGTTATAGGCCTTATGCTTCTCCTAATTTATATAAACGATTTAGGTGATAATCTGAGCAGCCCTCTTAGATTGTTTGAGGATGATACTGTCATTTACCGTCTAGTAGTGTCATCAGAATATCAAAACTAACTGCAAAATAACTTAAACACGATGTCTGAATGATTCGAAAAGTGACAATTGTCTCTGCATAAGGAAAAGTGACATCATCTACATGAGTACTAAAATAAATCCGTCACATATCGGTTACATGATAAATCACACAAATTTAAAGGCTGTCACTTCAACTATATACGCAAGATATACAATTATGAACAACTGAAACTGGAACATTCACACAGATAATGTTGTGGGAAAGGCAAACCAGAGGCTGCGTTTTATTGGCAGAACACTTAGGACATGCAACACGTCTACCAAAGAGACCGCCTACACTACACTTTTATATTCTTTGCTAGGGTATTGCCCTGCAGTAAGGACTGCTTACCAGACAAGATTCATGGAGGACGTCGAAAAAGTCCAAAGAATGGCAGCTCGTTCTGTATTATCTCGAAATAGGGGAGAGAGTGTCACAGATATAACTAAGCTGCAATGTCAATCATTAAAACAAAGGCTTTTTTTACATAAAGAATAGAAGCCGAAGTAATGAATAATAATTTGGACCTAGGCCAGGACTTGAACCCAGTTCTCCCAATTACTAGGCAGGTGTGTTAACCTCTACATTAGTCCGACATTGTGGCTAATACAACTGCGTGGACTACCCAACTCCATTGCCCTCCATAACACAAACTGCTAATCACACTCAGCTCATCTTAATTTTCCCCTTCTTAAATCATCAGTATTGCCGAGGCTCTCCAATATTGGAATAGCACCCCAGTTAACCACAACGCAAGGCTGATGTAGGATAACACATATAACCTAGTAAGGAGGAAACATGGCACAAATTTTAATTCATTTCTTCAGCTTGTACCCTTATCGAAAATAATGTTGAGACTCAATATGTCTCCAGGAAAATGTAATTTCGTCAGTTCAAAAGGCGTTTTTCGTTGGGGTGAGATCTTCTCACGACATTTCTATCACATTCCTTCTTCTCTGCATGCGCAAATATTTTATCGTCGCCACCCTACAGAGGGAGAAACGATCATCATAGTAAAGTAAGTGAAATCAAAGCTCGAACACAAAAAATTAAATGTTAATTTTTCCCATGTGCTGTGGAATTGTAGAGAAGCAGTCTGAAACTGGTTCGATGAAAAATCTGCCAGGCGCTTAAGTGTAAACTGCAGAGTAGTGAAGTAGATTTAGGTACCTTTTATTTAGTTATTACGTTTTATGAATAACCAACAACCCATAGTGTGTGTGATGGCTCTGAGCACTATGGGACTTAACACCTATGGTCATCAGTCCCCTAGAACATAGAACTACTTAAACCTAACTAACCTAAGGACAGCACACAACACCCAGTCATCACGAGGCAGAGAAAATCCCTGACCCCGTCGGGAATCGAACCCGGGTACCCGGGCGTGGGAAGCGAGAACTCTACCGCACGACCACGAGATGCGGACAGTGTGTGTGATTCTATCAACATGCACATATAGCTCGAAATTCATTTTAGATCATGTCAGTTCCTACTTATTTTGATACATGTGTTTTAAATTCAAATTATCTTGTTTGAAAGTGATAAACTTTCAGCTTCAAATATTTCAACAGCGTTCATCAAAAAGAATTTTTGGTTCGTTCCAGGTATTCCCACTTGAGTTCTCTATAATACTTGTGTGTTGATAGAACATCCCGGTGACAAATCTAGCAGCCCGCCTCTGAATTGCTTCTATATCTTCCTATAATCGGACCAGCTAGGGTTCCCAAACGCTTGAGCAGGACTCAAGAATGAGTCGCACTAGTTTTCTATATGTGGTCTTCGCTACAGGTTAACTAAACGTTCCTAAAACTATCCCAGTACACGGAATTTGACCTTCCGCTTTCACCACTGCAGTCCTTGCATGCTTAACTCATTTCAGTGTTATGCCTACATATTTAATCGACTTGACTATGTCAGCAGCAGACTTCTAACGCTATTGTTTTACCTGCTCATTTACATTTCGAAGATTCCGGAAAGTATTCTGAAAGAAGACAGACCAAGAAGAAGTCGTTAAATACAAAGAAAGCAATGTATTTGAGAAAGGAAAATTGGAGTGGAAGAAGAATTGGATGAGTACGATGATGATGGTGACATTATAGTTAGCACATATCGACTGGAATAACCTGAATAAAATTTGTGAGGCAAAGTAGGGATCAGTGCTTTTAGTTACTGCAGGTTGCATACATTCAGGGCAAAACTTGATTGATTTTTGACCTTAACCTGTTCTCTGGTTAAGTGGGTTATGACTCCCTGGAAGCTGATTTATGACCCCCTCGGGATAATCCGTCCTACTGAGGAATTCTCCATCCTTACCGTCTCTCCTCTTCCCCCACACCTCTGGAAAATCCCTTTGCTGATACGAGCACACGATTGATATCAGATTGACTAATTAATTAAATCGATCAATTAATTAACCATTTTTCCTCTGAGAAGTTCTCCAGACCAACCTCTCCCATCCCCCCAATCCCTCTCACATCTTCCATCCAGTACAAGGTGCATTCAAGTTCTAAGGCCTCAGATTTTTTTTTCTAATTAACTACTCACCCGAAATCGATGAAACTGGCGTTACTTCTCGACGTAATCGCCCTGCAGACGTACACATTTTTCACAACGCTGACGCCATGATTCCATGGCAGCGGCAAATGCTTCTTAGGAGTCTGTTTTGACCACTGGAAAATCGCTGAGTCTTTCATTGTTGGAAAAAGCCAAAAGTCACTAGGAGCCAGGTCAGGTGAGTAGGGAGCATGAGGAATCACTTCAAAGTTGTTATAACGAAGAAACTGTTGCATAAAGTTAGCTCGATGTGCGGGTGCATTGTCTTGGTGAACCAGCACATTTTTGTTGCAGTGCAGGAAGGAATTTGTTCTTCAAAACGTTTTCATAGAATGCACCTGTTACCGCAGTGGCCTTTGGAATGCAATGGGTAAGGATTACGCCCTCGCTCTCCCAGAACATGGACACCATCATTTTTTTGGTGGCGGTGAATCTGTGTGCTTACATTGAGCTGACTGGCGCTTTGTTTCTGGATTGAAAAATGGTATCCATGTCTCATCCACTGTCACAACCGACGAAAAGAAAGTCCCATTCATGCTGTCGTTGCGTGTCAACATTGCTTGGCAGCTGGCCACACGGGCAGCCATGTGGTCGTCCGTCAGCATTCGTGGCACCCACCTGGATAACACTTTTCGCATTTTCAGGTCGTCATGCAGGATTGTGTGCACAGAACCCACAGAAATGCCAACTCTGGAGGTGACCTGTTCAACAGTCATTCGGCGATCCCCCAAAATAATTCTCTCCACTTTCTCGATCATGTCGTCAGACCGGCTTGTGCGAGCCCGAGGTTGTTTCGGTTTGTTGTCATACGATGTTCTGCGTTCATTAAACTGTCGCACCCACGAACGCACTTTCGACACATCCATAACTCCATCACCACATGTCTCCTTAAACTGTCGATGAATTTCAATTGGTTTCACACCACGAAAATTCAGAAAACGAATGATTGCACGCTGTCAAAGTAAGGAAAACGTCGCCATTTTAAGTATTTAAAACAGTTCTCATCCTCGCCGCTGGCGGTAAAATTCCATCTGCCGTGCGGTGCTGCCATCTCTGGGACGTATTGACAATGAACGCGGCCTCATTTTAAAACAATGCGCATGTTTCTATCTCTTTCCAGTCTGGAGAAAAAAAAAAATCGGAGGCCTTAGAACTTGAATGCACCTCGTAATTGGCGCTAAAAGGACTCTGTGCTGGAGAGGAAGGATCTCAAATAGGTACGAAATGGGGTTTACTACACTTCTTTATGTCAGGGTGTCCGTGGGAGGTAGGGGCACGTATAGTACCCTTAAATGACCTTTAAGGTTTAGTGCTATATCTACCCCGCTGTATCCCCAAGCTGAAGTCCTCTCCCAGCACCGATACCGATCGCATTGTTAACAATACCGTGCAGGTGAATCCATAGTAAACGTTATCCAGTAATTATTATGTAGAAGGGTCCACCCTCCAATCATTATGCCGACGTTGCATGGGCGATAAGCCCCGATGAAAAAATTTCCAAATGTAACGCATGGTCGACTGAGAGCGAGTGATGTCAAACATACTTAAATCAGTCCCTGTTAAAGAAATTAGACCAATCTGTTAATGTGTTATGTACATGCAAAAGGAAACTGGAAATGGAGGACATCGAGGTCAAGAATCGAAAACTGGAGTGTTGTGGTGAAGACAACAGCCATAAAAGACGAATACAAAATGCAAAAGGAATCTATTGCACACATGCAAGCAAGGTTTACGTATGGCTTTAAACACAGTGTATGGAGAAATCTGCTTATCACTGGGGAGTACCAGATAATGGCATTTAGCAGTAAACAGCAGTACTAAGTGGCCATTTGTTGGAGTCCTGGCCGAAAAAGGCGGACTGGAGCAGGTTCACTATGTTAAAGGAACCACAAAAAATCTGTTCATCAAACTTCATTCCTCCCTGGGCCTGCTTAAAAAGAATGGTTACTGAAGTATCTGCGCTATCAGAAAAGAAATGAGAAAGACAATTCCAGAAAGAATATATTGGACTCACCAAAATCATACCATAATACAATCTCCAAAATAACAACAGACTCGATCCCAACTGTGGACCGTCGCAAATAGAACATAACAAATAATAATAGAAAAGACCCGTCAGTACAAGAGGAGAGACCACAATGAAAACATTCTACAATATCAAGAGGTTTGTTGATTACACCATCCACAAGAGATCGGCCATCTAGAAGAGGCGTCTGTCAGTGGCTGCCGAGTTGGCAGCTATGTAGGCTCCAAGCGGTGCGTCAAGCTGCCCTTTGACGGCAGTGTGCCGTCCTATAAAGCCCGTTTGGTGGATATATCTGCCAGATCTATTTGCAGTCATGTGCCTGGCGTATCGAAGTAGTTCCTGGGCTAGCTGCGACCTCTGGTGAAGATGTTCTGCAGGCTCCACGAATGGGTAGCGATCCCTGGAGGCCGTTGGTGGAGACCTGGTGTTGTGTTGTTGCTATAGTTAAATATTTGTGTGACAACACGGACGACGTAGGTTTTCCTGGTGAATAGACGCCCTTTGATGCAGGCATACCTTGTTGGTTTGACGTGAAGTGGGATGCCGATTCAGTAGGCTCTACGATGTGTAAAGTGGTCAGCCACAGCAGACCTCCCTCCCACCCCGCCACATGGGTAAGAGGGAAGCGCATCTCGACATCAGGCTCTGGGTGAGTCAGTGGCAGGAGACCAGGGACGGTCGCAGGCACAGGATCGACCTCCACGGGAATAGGGACCTGTGCTGGAGGGTCCGTCTGGGGTATGACTGGCGGCGATGGCGGAGGCGGCAGTCGGGCGGGGAGAGGAGCACCGTCATCCCCGAGGGCGGGCAGCAATGGAGACGGTAGAGGAGCCGGCCGTGGACCATACCAGGGGTGAAACTGGTTGATGTTCTCCTGGCACACTGTGCAGTCCTCGAAGGTAACCGCTGCCATAGCGCGGCCGATGAGTGAAGAGACCCTGACGGGGACCCACTACAGACGATTTCAGGTGAACACCATCGCCCAGACCGGATCCTGCAGAGAAAAACGGGGCCACGCCGACCGCAGCGGAATCGTGTGTAGAGAAAATGGAAACAGGAGAGACAAGGGGGACCAGTGAGGGCGGCTGTGACGTTTTGCAGCTGCGAATGAGCCATCCTGAACAGTGGACCAGTACGAGGAAAGAAAGATGGTAAAGGCGCCGTCCAGGGAGTTTCGGGGATGCAATTTCGACATCTGGACTTTGAATGTACAGACAAACCGTTCGGCCAATCCGTTAAATGCAGGATGAAAGAGAGCAGTATGAATCAACTGGATGCACAGAGTGGTGCAAAAGGAGGTAAATTCAGCAGATGTAAATTGAGGGCTGATGATGACATCAACGTTTCCAGAAGGCCCTCCGTGGCAAAGATGCGGGAAAGAGCTTGGATGGTATGGGCAGATGTCATGGAGGACATGCAGGAGAAAATGAAACCCACTGCTCGCATTCACAAGGATAAGCCAGGAAGAGTCGAGGAATGGGCCCGCAAAAAACAAGTGCAAACAGGACCAAGGAGAAGGAGCAGGAGGCCATGGGAACAGGCAGCAAGGGGGTGCCGACTGGTGCTTTTGAGAAAAGAGACATGAGGGCACCATGCAGGTGATGGCAGCGTCCATTACTCTCCAGTAGACATGATTTGGGCAAGCCATTTCATCAGAACAGTCCCCAATGACCAACATGCAGGAGCTCCAAGGCCTGCTGGTGGAGGAAGGGTGGCAGCACAACCAGCCAAAAATCATTATCACCCAAGATGAGGAGGTCCCCATCTCTGACAGACAGGTCTTGGCAGCAGTGCCAGTAGTTCTGGACCTTCAACTGTGGCTGCTAATGACCATTCGACGGCCACCCACGCTGAAAGTAGTGCATCAGCGCCCAGAGGGTCGGGTCTTCTTCCATGTGATGTGCAACTAGCTTGGCATCCAGTGGCAAATCAACTACTGTTTCGACAGCGGCGTCATCCAGGTGGAAACAGGCAACTGAGGCAGCATCAAACTCAGGGTCGGCACCCACTGGGTGACGAGAGAGAAGATCTGCGTTGGCATGGAGATCTGTGGGCCAAAAACGGATGTCATAGAAATATTCCACAAAGAGCAATGCCTAGCGCTGGAGGTAGTGAGCTGTCCTTGGGGGGATGGCGGACGTAGCGCTGAACAATGAGACCAGAGGCTTGTGATCAGTGTAGAAGGTGAAGCGATGGCTGTAGATGAAATCGTGGAATTTCTTAAACCCAAAGATGATGGCCAAGGCCTCCTTCTCAATTTGGCTATAGTTATGCTGAGCCGGGGATAGTGTTTTGTAGACTAAGGCCACTGGGCACTCGAATCCATCAATGATGTGAGACAAGATACCCCCCACAACATAGTCTGATGCATCGGCAGCCAGGGTGAGGAGCTTGGTGGGGTCATAAGGGACAAGGAGAGAAGACTTCAGACAGCAGAACACCCTATCGCAAACCGGTGACCAGTCCGAAGGTAACATTCTTACAGAGGAGGCAGTGAAGGGGCTCCGCCAGAGTAGCAGCATGTGAGTTAAAACTGCGGTAATAATTGAGTTGACCCAGAATTGACTTCAGCTGGGAGATGTCCTTCAGGGGCGACAGCCGCTGAATACCCTCGACATACTAGGGTGTCGGTCGAATGCCATTAGTGCTAAAAACATGGCTGACGTAGGTCACCTGAGGAACAAATAGAGACATTTCTCCTTGTTGCAATGTAAGCCAGCACCCTGAAGAACATGGAAGTGGCGCTGGAGGCTCCAGGATAAGTCTGGGGTGGAGGTGCCAGCGACTAAGATGTCATCAACGTAGTTAGCCATCCCCAGTATGTTTTTCGTCAATGTTTCCAAATAGCACTGGAAGATAGCTGGAGCACTAGTGACCCCAAATGGGAGGCAGTTGTAACAGAAGAACCCAAAAGGGGTATTGATTACCAAGATCGATTTCGACGACTCATCCAAAGGCAACTAGACGTAGGCATCCTGCAGGTCAATTTTGGCAAACACCTTGCCACCAGCCAACTTGGACAGGATGTCATCTATCTTGGGTATGGGATAGGAGTCAATAACAGACCAGTCATTGGCAGTGGCCTTAAAATCCCCAAAAACTTGAAGAGATTCATTCAGCTTCTCAAGGACCACAATAGGTGCAGCAGGACGACTATGGGAGACCAGGTTCAGGGTGCCCTCAGCCTCTATGCAATATAGCTCCTGCTGGAGTTCGTCACAGAGGGAGAACGGTACTGGGAGAGCCTTATGGAACCTTGGCACAGCCTAGGGGAGGTGTTCGATATGGGCTTCAAACCCAGAGACCCCTAGAGATGTGGCAGAGAACACATCTGGGAAGTCTTTGAGAAGGTGCTGCAAGTGGTTGTTGGCTGACAACGACTGGATGGCCTGGCCCAAGTCGTGTATCTCGAGGCCCAGTAAGGGGAAAGAATCCTTTCCCAAGAGGTTGCTGGCCTTGAGGGCGGTGAGGACCAAAACCTGGGCTGTGTCATCGTGAGTGAGGTACTGGACCTAACCCAAAGACCACCCCTGTAGTCGGATGACGTCATTGCTGTAGCTCTTCAAAGAAGTAAGGAACGGACGAAGCAGCGGTGAGCCCAACTGACAGTGGGAATCCCTATCGATAATGGTGGCGGAGGACCCTGTATCCACTTGAAAAGGGAGAGGGTGCCATCCACCCACACAGAGTGATCGCTGCCATCGTGTGCAGAAAAATCGACCGGACGAAGGAAATCGGCGGCAGCGGGTCCGCCTCATCCACCACGGAGTCGGAGCCTTTCAAAGCAATGTTGTACATGGCCATCAAAGACAACGACTGACAGACGTTGGCTTTGTGACCCAACTTCCCGCAGGCCGAACAGGTCATCCTCCGGAAGTGGCAATCTTGCCTCTGATGTTTGACAAAGCATTGGCTACAGGAGGGCAACCGTTGTCGCCGCTGCTGCTGACGCTGCGGCCGCCGTTGGCGCAGGTGAGGACCGGCGCCCTGGTCCTGAAGGGCAGCCGCGACCCTTGGTGGGGGCCCCACCTGGCGATGCTGCGGCGGCTGCGGCGACGTGAACCGGCCTCGCGGGTTGCAGGCGGCGAAGATCTGTCATGGGGACTGCAGCATGGAAGCAGAGCGAAAGGACTGTTCACGGGCGCGGATAATGGAAAAACAGGTCTCTAAAGAGGGATCTTTCCGCTTCAGAAGATCAGCCCATAAGATATCATCTGGGGCGTGGACAAGAATCATATCACGAATGAATGCCGAACTATAAGGTTGCTTGCAATGGGAATTGCCTCAGAAAAAAAAAAACGACAGTCACTGGAGAGACCTTGCAGCGTAGCAATCCATTCCCTGTATGACTGTGAGGGAAGCTTCTGACAAAAGAAGAATTTGTGACGTGCACCCAAAACGTGGACCTGAGAGTCAAAATAATCCAATGGGCTAAAGTAAACGTCTCGTAGGAGAGAGCATGTGGCTCTGTATTGGGATGCAAGTGCTGAAGAAGGTGATAAACTTCTGGGCCCACATAGGCGAGAAAAAATTCGCGACGCTGAACGTCACCAGTGACATCATGAGCTGTAAAGTGTTGCTCCAGACGAGCGACGTAGTTGTCCCAAGGCTCAACGGACTTGTCGAACTTGGGAAACGCAGGGGGTGCAGCACGGAACCCCAGAAGCGTGGAAGCTATGCGGGTTGGACCCCTGTATAGGCACCTCAACGGGGGGAAGGGGGGAGTTGGATATCGCCTCTAAACGCTGGGTATTGAGCTCGTTAGTTTGTTGCCTACGTTCCAACAGCGGATGACCCACGCTGTGGGTTCATAAAGACCTGGAATTCTGTCTGCCACAGCGGACAACTGAGCAAACGCGGGAAACTCGTAAATCAACTCGCCGCCACTAAAGTATCTGCGCTAGCAGAGTAGAAATGCGGTAGAGAAGTCCGAAAACAATATATTGGACTCACCAAAATGAAACCATAATAGAAACTCCAAAAGAATAACAGACTCGATCCCGACAGTGGATCGTCACAAATATAAAATAACAACTAATAATAAAAAGACCTATCTCCTCACGGGGAGAGACCACAATGAAACAATTCTACAATGTCAAGTCCATCCACAAGAGATCGGCCAGCTAGAAGAGGCGTCTGGCCATGGCTGCCGGGGTGGCAGCTCCGTAGACTTCTAAGCGGTGTGTCAGACTGCCCTTTTACAGCAGTCTGCCGCCCTATAAAGACCGCGTGGCGGATGTACCGGATGTGCCTGGCATATCAAAGTAGTTCCTGGGCTACTGCGACCTCTGGCGAAGGTGTTCTGCAGACTCTGTGAGCGGGTAGTGGTCCCTGGAGGCCGTAGCGGGAGACGTGGTGTTGTGTTGTGGCCGCCGATAAATATTTATGAGACAACACAGACAACGTAGGTTTTCCTGGTGAATATACGCCCTTTGATGCAGGCATCCCGTGTTGGTTTAATGTGAAGTGGGATGCCGAGCAGTAGGCACTGCGATGTATGAAATGAGCATCAACAGCAGTTACATTATATCGAAATGTGGTGGGTTTGATGTCACACACTTTGCAACAGAACAATTGCAGAGTTTGAAACTGATGGAATGACAACCTTAAATGGTAATTCGTTTGCAAAAGCTGTAAATTTGAAGTTCTGTACAGGCATTCTGTAAGGTGTCAGGCAAATCCAACACCTTCCATGAAAACCCTGACATGATAAGCAAATCCAGTAGTATGTCACATAGCTCCGAATAAATCGTGACATTAAATTAACCAAAGTAATACGAGTAATGAGTGAGCAAATGGAATACACCTTCCATGAAAACCCTGACATAATAAGCAAATCCAGTAGTATGTCACATAGCTCCGAATAAATCGTGACATTAAATTAACCAAAGTAATACGAGTAATGAGTGAGCAAATGGAATACCACAGACAAATACAAGAATGCCTAAATGCATGTCACACCTTCAAACCGTGAGACAGACGCAGTTCTGAGGGGAGAAACGAGAACAGAAGCTGAGAGCAGAACCGTGTTAAGCTGGAAGGCCCTACGATAAGGGACGGACACCCACGTCGCCAGCTAACCGTTAGGACCACCCCCAGCCCATGTTAAAAGCTAGAGCCCTCCATAAGAACAGTATAGATCTTGCGATAACACAAAAAGGGCTACACCACCCGCAAGTTTTAGCGTGAGACTTTTTCCCATCTCTGTTACGTTAGGACCATCCCACCCCCCCACCCCCCCCCCCCCCAGCTCATGTTAAAAGATAGAGCCCTCCAGAAGAACAGTATAGATCTTACGATAACGCTAAAAGGACCACACCAGCAGCAAGTTTTAGCGTGAGACTTTTTCGCGTCTCTGTTACGTTGCAAACTTTAAAAACATTGCCCCACCACGAAAAGTATAACGTTTCTCATTGGATAGACAGAATTTTTGTAGGTGGAGCTTAAGGTTAACATTGAGACCCTGATTGGTCAGATGAAAACACAGCCAGATAGTTTTTTTTAATCAAACTTCGGTAAATTGTAGTAAAGAGAAGTTAGGGAGAGTTTCTTCCGAGACAGCGAGGTGAGCGGAGCTGTCCTGCCCGCCGCCCCCTGACGAACACCGAAAAGGTAATGAACGCACGAGGTGCCGCATTTTTGAGCGCATAAGGCTTCACTCAGAACTGCGGAAGTCTCATCTGTTACACCCGTTTTTGCGTAATACTAGTGTCGATCGTTAATTAAAACTCATGGTATTCACATTTGCCACTTGTGGTAAAGATCTGAAACGCGATGATTTTTCTATTTTATAGTTTTTGAGAAGCCACATCAGCCACTGTAATTTACGACAAGTTAGATAAGTAATTAAAGATAATTGAGGGTCACTATAGACCATTTTGATAGTTTTATCTTTTGTGAAACTTAATTTAAATCTAGATTATAGATGTGATATGGCATAGGTCATCCGTCGATCCATTGTAGAACTTGGAAACCCATTCAGGGAATATTCGTTCATATTTTTGTTGAACGCAGTTGGTTTTTACCATCCTGTATTAAAACACTTCCTTTTATCAATAGTGCAATTTATAAACAATGTTTTGTGAGTAGAATAAAATTTCCAATGGTAAACTTAACTGCTTTTTCGACGTTATTTTACCAGCTAACTAAAAATAGGAAAGCCTTGAACCCCTTCCACTAAATTTAGTTAGTATTAAGATTCTTATACAGGGAGTGCAGTGGAGCTGACGCTGAAATCATTAAGTATTTGATTATATCATCGCTAGTCTCACTGAACTCTTCTGAATTCTACATGTCATGTGTGGTCTGGCGTTTCCTTCCCTGCAACAGGTCCCAGGTTCAAACTAGTCAATTCCCTAAAAAACACGCTCAGAACGTCGTTGCGCGATAGTGGTAGGGAGACACGATATAGAACAAACAGACACCACGCAGAATGTTAGAATTCCACAAGAATGGGCAACAGAGGAGATGTTAACTTACACCTATGAGGATGTGGAATGGAGTGTTATGCAGGAAATAAGAGGAAAAATTAAACTCCCTGAGTCGAGAAGAACTGCCTGAAGGAACAGGACTAATGGTTAAAGCTATAAAAGAAGTAATTTAGAGGTAAAAAATAGATATATACTGGAATTCGAGAACATACCTTCTTTGTACCTGTCAGATTACTGGGTGGAGGACGAAATAGCTGATTCAAATGTGGATTTAAATTATGAGATAAAAATTAAGCTGGCTGTATTATTAAATAAAGAATATGCACCAACATATTACTAACACTTATTTGAATTTCGTGTCATGAGATCCTTGCTCTCCGGCATGGACAGAGTCTTTTTCCCACCAATTTTTTCTTGGTAGGGTGGGAGGAAGAGGGCGAGGGGTGGCAGTAGGGCATCCTCTGGTGGTGGCATTTTGCACTATCTCAGTCCATCCGTGCATGTCAAGGTGACCACACAAATGCCAATTTTCCACAAGACAACATCTCCTATCTGCATCAATCTAATTATGTAATTAGGATGTATAGTTGCTGTATGTGAGCTTTTCCCACCAAACAACGAGATCCAACCCCTGAAAACTAAACTCTAAAAATAAGCAGTATATCCTCTGCTATGCAACTGGCGTGACTTGAATTTTGTATCGTGAGATCCTTCCTCTCCAGCACAGACTGAGCCCATTTCCCACCAGTTTCCAGATGGGGAGAGAAGGAGGGTGGGAGGTGGGATGGGAGGGCTGAGGAATTTCTCAGAGGGAATGGGTTAATAAATTGACATATTTAACTAGGTAATTAATTTTATTTCAAAAGTGTGCTTATATCAGCATGGGGATTTTCCAGAGGAATGTGAGAGGAGCAAGGAGAGGGGGAGGGGTGGGGTGTTTCTCAGAAGGGTGGATTATCCCCAGAGGGTCATAAATGGACCCTCAGGGTGTCATCAACCACTTACACAAACAATAAGTTAAGGTCACAAATCAGTCAATTTTACCTCCCAATGTAAGCTTGCCCCAGATTATATGTAACCTGCACTAACAAAATGCACTGCTGCCCGCTTTTTCCCACAACTAATAAACTGGTAGAGCATTTATTTTTCTTGCTGTCGTCGAAGGTGGTAAATAATAACTCACATGACAATGAAATAATATTTATTGAAGAGGAACAATAAAAAAATGTCGTGTGACTAGGGCCTCCCGTCGGGTAGGCCATTCGCCGGGTGCTGGTCTTTCGATTTGACGCCACTTGGGCGACTTGCACGTCGATGGGGATGAAATGATGATGATTAGAACAACACAACACCCAGTCCCTGAGCGAGGAGGAACAACGAAAAGCATCAAGTATTGCTTGAACATTATAATGGTTCTGGAAAATAAAGTGAAATAATATTAGGTCTTAAATGGAGAAGTAAAGAACTTAGAGAAATAACTGTGCTGGATCCTTGTCAGATGAATCAAGGGAAACAGCTCCAGCTTCACATAGGTTGTCGTCTTCAACAAAAAGCATTTGTATTCTGATTATATTCGTATACTAAATGCATTCCAAGATGTATGACTGAATGATGAATTGCTGTTTGCGAGCATAAGATGTTGTCATTGTTTAATTGGCTAATTTTCGTAAGTCAGTGGACTTTACACTGGACATTAGATCAGTATTAGTATTAATTTGATGTTTTGCAGCTGACTTTAGTGTATTTAAGTGGCTTTAATGTATGGTGCAAAGATCGAACAAAGATTGTCAACTAACCAGTAATTTATTTTAATAGTACCAATAAGCGAAAAGCGTGTATTTTAATAACAATTTGTATGGGGACATATTTAATTTGAATTTAATTTGAAGATCCATTGCGCCTTTAGAGTGTGTTTTGCACTCGAAATCTTGTGTGTAATAAAATATTATTTTGCTGCATCGTTGGAATTTTCTAGATCTGTAACTATACTTCTGCGCAGTCTGCGTGTATTTTGATAAATGTACTCTAAGGAAAAAAGGAAGAAAGCAAGACAGTAACATGTTGGTTCACCTCTGACCGTTATGCAAGCTTTTATTCGGTTTTTTATTGATTGATAGAGTTGTTGGATGTCCTCCTGAGGGATATTGTGCAAAATTATTCCAAATTGGCAGGTTTGATCGTCAAAATCCCTATCAGGTTGGAAAGCCCTGCCCATTATGCTCAAACGTTTTCAATGGAGGAGAGATTTGGCGACGTTGATGGGCAAGATGGGATTCGCAAGCACAAAGACAAGCAGTAGAAACTCTCGCCATGTGCAGGCTGGCACTATCTTGCTGAAATATAAGGCAGGATGGCTTGCCATCCAGAGCATCAAAACAGGGCATAGAATACCGTCGACGTACCGCTGTGCTGTATGGGTGCCTTGGATGGCAACCAAAGGGGTTCCTGAAACGGTACCCCAGACAATTATTACTCTTGGTTGTTGGACTGTATTGTGGGTGACAGTCAGGCTGATGTTCCACCACTGTCCAGGGCTTTTCCAGAGACGTTTTCGATGGTCATCAGGGCTCAGTTCGAAGTGGGACTCGCCACTGAAGATAATTCTACTCCATTCAATGAGATTCCAGGCTCAGATGCCCAGAGAAGACATCTCCAGTGATGCTCCAGACAGCGGTAGAATATCAACTTGTCTGTCACCTGCTATGTGGCCCAGCAATCAGGAGTGATTGTGTGGGACGCCATTTCATTTCATTGCAGGACGCCTTTGGTTTCATCTGTGGCACCCTTACAGCTCACTGGCACGTCGACGAAACTGTGTGCCCAATTTTGTTGCCCATCATGGCAAGCCATCCTGGACTTATATTTCAACAAGACAATGTCCGCATGCAAACGGTGAGAGTTTCTACTGCTCGTCTTCGAGCTTGCCAAAACCTGCCTTGTCCAACCAGGTCGTCAGATGTCTCCTCAGTTGAGAACGTATGGTGTATTGTGGGCAGGGCTCTCAAACCAGCTCGGGATTTTGACGATCTAACGCTCCAACTGGACGGGATTTGGTACGATATCCCTCAGGAGGAAGTCCAACAACACTATCAGTCAATGACAAGTCGAATAACTGCTTATATAAGTGCTAGAGGTGGACCAATGAGTTATTGATATATTTGAATTTGTGAAGCTTTTGTCTTGAGGAAATCATTAAATTTTTCTGAAATTGTAATCATTTGTTTGTCTTTACATGGACGTCACATACTTATTTCCGTCCCATTTGGATAATTCCTCCATGGTACGCCGTTTGTTTAGTGTAATTTTTGAAATATCGATTCTGTCTTGTTACACTATCGTCTTTTGTGAAGTCACCATATTTGCTCGTGTTATTTGCAATCAAAGCTAAAATTCTTCTTGTGTGTTGCAAAAATATACAGTTCAAGGGGAACATCGTAATAAAAAAATCCTCTTCCTTCCTTCCTCCCTATAATGGTGTTTCTGGGAGTGTGGAGGAGGAGGAGGAGATTAGTGTTTAACAACGGAATCATTAGAGACGGAGTGCTTACTCGGATTGGGGAAGGATGGGGAATGAAATCGGCCGTGCCCATTCAAAGGAACCATCCTGGCATTTACTTGAAGCGATTTAGGGAAATCATTAAATTCCTAAATCTTGATGGCTGGGCGCGGGTTTGAACTTTTGTCCTCTCAAATGCCATTCGAGTGTGCTAACCACTGCGCCACTTCGCTCAGTGCTGTGAGGTGGGGTTTTCACATCATGTATTTTGATTATATGGTTGTGTTGCTTAGTAGTCGATTATAGGACATGTACTTTTAGAAAGCCTTGGTAGCGGAGCCCCTATTGACAAATATTGCAGCCTGCATCGAAAGTTTGTTTTGTGCTTAACCTCTACTATTCCTACCTCGAAACCAAATAAAAACCAATATTAGGCTCTTAATAACATCAGTTATAAGTTCTAGTGATACCGTAGCTTCTTCCCTCGTAAAGTGGTTGTCAAACATTACTGAAAAGCTTGTAGAAATGTTAGATAATAACAGAATGTTCTGTGACGAAGTATCAGCTAGGAAGGTCAACACCCTTTACGCATTTACATACTATTGTTATACTTACAGGAAAATTTTAATGTGGAAATATTTAATTTTGCATTGCGTCTTACGCAAAAAGACAGTCTAAATAATTACGTTCTCCCAGTATTTCAGACTCCCTGTATGTCTGTGTATGTGCCTGTTTAGCATAGTATTTTAGCTAACACGTATTTTCTGCTTGGTCAGGTTAGTATCAATCGTTTAGGCTAAATATGAAATGTCAACTGTCTGTTTAGTACGTTATTTATAATTATTTAAACATGAAAATAATACTGCGGTACGTACTTTAGTTTTTTTTCCTTTATTGTCATTTCCATTCCCCATCAGCGTTGTGCTGGCAGCAGCATGAGCACTGCTCTTCAGCCAAGAGACATAAATAGACAGTAAGACACTTAAAAACAATATAAGGGAGATAACATGGCGGAATAATGAAACAAAAAAGGCGGAACAGAAGCAAATAAGACATACAAAGCGGCGACTGTAAATCGGAGATAAAAATCTAAAAAAGCATGTTAGATAAGAAAAATAACACTTCATTAAAAGGCACTAGCCAAAGTACAGCCGGAATATAAAAGTCCGTAGAACGAGTGAAACAGACACATGACGGGCGGCATAGCAAGGAACTGTCATGGACAATAGACAGGTCGAGCACACAATTAAATCCCACGTCGCTAGATGACACTGTAAAACGGCACCAAAATGCAACAGTAACGTAGCACACTGATAGGGAATAAAAACCTGGGAGGATCTGCATGGGGGGGGGGGGGGACAAGGGAAATGGGGAGAAGGGGAAGGAGCTTACTTTAGAGTTCACAGTCTGGTATTAGACACCAAATTGATGGCTATGTGTGAGTGTAGAAAATAACATTGTGATACTTCGTGTCAACATTGCTCTTTTTTGCGCAGCTGACGTATTTTTGCAGACGTTAGCTTAATACTGTGAAACTTGACAAGGAACATAGAACAGCTGAAATGCAGAAAATAATTAAGTTGTAGCTCGTTGTGCATTACATAGAGTGTGGTTCACAGATCGGAGACTGAACGCTGCCAAGCAACAGGAGTACAAAGCAGCAGACGAGTTAATTTCGCATATTGAAGTTTTGTGGAATAGTATTTGAAATAATGCTTATCTTTAGCAACTACATATTTTTATTTCGTTAATTGCACTGCATAAGCGCACATCAGTTTTAAACTATTTATAGTGAGAATATTTTGTATCCGTTCTTACATTCCACAGTGAATGCTATAAAGGGTGAATCACCCTAAACGTGTACTCCCCACCTTTCGTACCCCCCTTCCCCCCGCCCGCCTTTCGTTTTTTCCTCTCCTCCCCCCTTTTTTCTTACCCCTTCTCTGTCCAGGTCCCCCCTCCCATCTGCCATTGCCTGTGGAGTGTCATTTCCTGCTGACCTTTTAGTGCAGTGTTCCTAGTCATTGTCAAGTGTTGTGTGTCTTTCCGAAGTGTTGCGAACGGACATCATGCTGTCGCAGGGTGTGATTTTTTTTATATGTCTCTTGCGAACAGAATCCAGACTGTCGCAGTGTTTTTTAATTGTCTGTCTACTTTTTCCCTGTCTGCTTACTTTGTATTTTATTATCATCGCCCACCATCAGTTTTATGTTTTAACTTTCCACAATTTTCTGCCGTTTTACATTTTACATCACCATTTTATCGCCTGTTTTTACTGTTTTCTTATCTTCTTACGTTCAAAAAATTCTGTAGGCTGAAGAGTGGCGTACTAAGCTGCTGCCAGCCCACCCCCTTTGGGGCGAATTGAAATCCAATAAAGGAAAAAAAAGGAAAAAGTGTACTGCAAGGCTCCCTCTCCTCCCCCTCCCCACACGTCAGTGGCTTTCCCCCTCCTACACCCCCTCCCTGTCCCGTGCTCCCGTTCAGTGTCTGTGCACTCCCTCCTGCCTTGTCTTCCCTCTTCATCTCCCGCCCTGCCCGTCTCCTGCCTCTTGCTGCGTCCCCTGCCCCCCTTTTTCCTCTTCTACCAGCCCCCCATCACTTTCCCTCTTTCTTCCCTCCTCTCGGACCTACAGTCCCTCAGCAGGTTCCTACCAACAGTTTTTATTCTTTGGGAGTGCTCCATCGTTCCCAGTGGTTTTGTCTTTTGTCTCCCTCTGTGTGAATTTTATACTGTGATGGACTTTTAACTTGTGTTTGACTCCTGTGATTTTAAGTGCGCAACGAATTGCCAGCTGTGTTCTTTTAACTCTATGTCGAATTTTTAACTGTGTCCCCTGTGCATGTCCTCGTATTAGTGTATATTTTAACTCCCATCATATCCATTTGCTGTGTCCCCTTTTATCACCCTCTTTTTTTTGTAAGCCTTCCCTTTTCATGTATGTTGTAAACCCGTTTGGCTGAAGAGCAGTGGACTGTGCCACTACCAGCCCTCCCCTGCCCATGGGGCAGGGGAATAGCATTACAATAAAGAAAAGGAGAAATGTGTACCACAAATATTGTGGAAATGGAAAGTGCTATTGATGTGTTGTTTCCACAGATTGGTTTAGTAGTCAGGATCTCGTATTGTTAGACAATCGACAGATTATACTAATGCTTAGAAAGAATATGCTTTGTACAAACATACACTTTCTGAAACTGAAGAATGCCTATTGACATAGAAAAACTGAAACTAGGGTAAATTATAAAATCAGTTGCGTTTGTTGCAGGATTCTAGTGCGAGTCGTTTACGAGATATCATGTTTTGAACAGTTCCCACATCGACACTTGTACGATACCTGTGGTAGCACACACTAAAGGGCAAAAGTGATTACACTAGTTATGTGGATTCAGACCCGTAATGAGACAATTGATGATCACAGGTTGTGTTCAAAATGATCACCGTCAGCTGCAATACTCGTTTCCTGTCTGGTATGTAAGGACAGCTGCACACATGCTAGCATTTCAGCGGAGATGTCCGAGAAAGCTGCTCGTAATCTGTCGTTGCATGTCATTGAGTGTGGTTAGAATGTCCTTGTAGACAGCGGGTTTCAGCTTTCCGCACAGAAAAGAGTCTTCTGGCGTCAAATTTGGGAAACAGGCCTGCCAAGATACCCCCCCCCCCCCCCGTCCTTTGCGTCCAACCCAACTTTTTGGAAACAATTTATGAAGACTTGCTGTAATACTTGGTGCACTATGGCCTGGATAGCCATCATTTTCTTACCACAGGTTCCTCCTAGTCTGCAGAGGAACGTATTCTAGAAACCATGGAAGATGGTCTGTTAGGCGGCTGCGATACTTGTGGGCGTTCAGTGTTCCGTCTATGAAAAAACGGGCCTATGGGCTGATGGTTCACTATCCCACACCACACGTTCACACGCTGATGTTCCACCTAACGAAGCTTACGGGAAGTGTCAACAGGCCAGTAGTGCATGCTTCGGATGGCCATGATTGGTAAATGTGGTTTCTTCACTAAATAAGTACATGATACATCTGGAGTAGTCTCTCTTAATGCCCTTGTACAGAAGTTAACACAATGCTCATAATCGTTCCCATGCAGCTTTTGATGGAGACAGATTTCATAGGGATGGAACCTATGTCAATGGAGAATGCGACGACACTTGCCTGACTCACGCCACTTCCCCCTGCGACTGCGCAGCAGCAAGAACAATAATATCCCCCTGTTCTGTCGTCACTTCTTTCCTTATGTTACGTTGTCTTGGTTTTACACTACTATTTTCACGCAACTTGTTCGAAAGGATGATGAATAATTGCTGAGATAGTTGACGTCAGGCCGCGCGGAGTGGCCGTTTGGTTAGAGGCGCCATGAACGGATTGCGCGGCCCCTCTCGCCGGAGGTTCTAGTCTTCCCTCGGCCATGAGTATGTGTGTTGTTCTTAGCATAAGTTAGTTTAAGTAGTGTGTAAGTCTAGGGACCGATGACCTCCGCAGTTTGGTCCCTTAGGAATTCACACACATTCGAACACATTCAGTTGACGTCCACTGCGAAATCTTGCCGCATACACCTTACAAGAGCGAACTTCATTCTTCCTACACTCTTCATACACGATAAGCATGTCTGCTTTTTCTGCATTGATAAATACCATTGTCCACTTAAGACCTACTGCTTGGACGATCACATACTGACTGACCAGCAGGTTTGCAGTGGATTCAAGAAACACACAAGCTCACTGTAAGCAAACATAACAACATCGTACGAAGCAACTAGGTAGGAGCCGGCCGGAGTGACCTTGCGCTTCTAGGCGCTGCAGTCTGGAACCGCGCGACCGCTACGGTCGCAGGTTCGAATCCTGCCTCGGGCACGGACGTGTGTGATGTCCTTAGGTTAGTTAGATTTAATTAGTTCTAAGTTCTAGGCGACTGATGACCTCAGAAGTTAAGTCGCACAGTGCTCAGAGCCAACTATGCAGGATGAAAGGCACAAACACGTGTCGGTCTGGCAACTTTGCACAATACTATATCTCGTAAACGACTCGCACTATAATCGTGCAACAAACCCCATTTTACTCTAAGTTTAGTCTGTTGTTGTGTCAATAGGCATTGTTCCATTTAAAAATGTTTATGCTTGCACAAAAGATACACTTTCTAAGTATTATTGCAAGCTGTTTAATGGCTAACGTTACGAGCCCTGAGGAGTCTGTGACAACAGCACATCAATAGCACTTCCTATTTTCGCAGTATTTGCGGTGCTATACAGGGGTGGCCACAGGGAATTGACTTGCGAACCGCATGCAGCTCTTTTCTCAGTGTAACGCGGCACTTGAAATAAAATATATAGATAAAGTATAAAAATAGTAAAATTTTTAAAAACATGAGAACACTAAACAATAATACAAAGCCGCTTCCACGCCGCTGCATCTCGCCGCGCACAAACGCACGGCGCATAGCAGCGCTGAACGGTGCAGAACAGCGCAGGTTGGAGAGGAGTTTTAGTGGGAACGCAACAGTGTTCCAGTGTGTGAGTGCGCTCGTGTTATTAAAAATGGAAAACGAGAAACGCAGTCCAAACAGTGCCGCGCACAAACAAACTATTTCCTTTGATGTATCGGCACTGCATTGGATTTTGTCGCTGCGCTGAGCGGTGCGGTTTGCCGTGCACACCTGATCACCCACTCTCCACCGGATCTCTTTTGTTGGTTTCTGGCAGCGCAGCGCCGCCGCTGTGGACACGGCTTAACACAAAAGGTACTCCCTGCCCAAACTCACAAATGTGCAACCTTCTTGTTGGTGTGACAATGCTACGCCTCGCCGAATCGAGCTGAAGCAGTAAGTAACCGGTCATATTCGTAGCTAATGACGACCTTACTTTCTCCGTGCAGTGACACTGTTTAAGTAAACTTGGGAGTATAGCTTGTGTCTTATCAGCTATACTGTTACCTAAGAAGCGTAAATACCAATAAGAGAGCAGAGCGCTTAACATAAGCAGGCAAAGGCATGAGAAATTCCTTTTCGTAGAGAAGAACGGTACACCTTTGAGTCTCTTATATCGAATTACATTGTCACAGTACAAAACCAGTAATATCAAACGTCATTGTGTCACTACCCAAAGTGGTATAAGAAAACACTCATGTTGGTTCTCAGTTATGGAAAGTTAAATTGTCGTCATCAAAGGAAAAATTTCAAAGGCGGTGCAGGATTATGACCATGTTTTCTGGGGAAGCAGAGTTAACAACCGAAGCTGGCTTCGTCTTGGAATTTAATGTTGCAAAATCAAAGAAAACACAGAGGGGGAGTTTGTAAAGCTCATCATACCTAAATTGTTTCTATTTTATACCCAGAAAATAATAAATTACAACTGGTTGACCAAATGACAATAAGAATATGGGATATTCTGCTATTAGTGACGATATTGTAAGTAACCTGAAGAAAAAAATATATAAGTGAGAGCTTAGCAGTGAGTCTGGCTTTGGATGAGTCTACAGGTCTCCAAGATAAACTGCAATGTGCCATATTTATAAGACAGCTATCAGATGACTTGGAGATGGTGGAAGAGCTCTTAGACCTTGTTATCTTGAAGGATACTACCCGAGTCTGTGATATTAAAGAAGACCTCGATGCTGTTTTAGTGGAGTATTCAGTGCCTACTGGGACGATTCAGTATTTCTACCGATGGTGCAATGTATGACAGATAAAAGCCAAGGCCTTGTGGGGTGAATGAACTCGTCCAGCGCCTTTGGCAAAAAATGGTCACTGTGCATCGACCACCGTATCCTCCGCGGCCTCTGCCTTTTGGCTTTTGAGTAGTCCGCAATATTTAGCTCCACCTGCATGACATGTAGATACTGAAAATATTTAGATGCTATTCGTTCCCTATGAATAACACAGTGGACAAATAAGAATTCCAGGAATGCTGACAATTCATTCCCTGAATTCCTATTTGTGCACTGTACTATTCATGTGGTACATTTAGCTTCTAAATATTCTCAGTATCTACATGTTATGCAAGTGATGCAAAAAACTGCGAACTACTCAAATGCCAAAAGGCAGAGCCCGCGCAGAATACGGTGGCCGATGTACAGTAACCAATTTTCGTACAATGCGCTGGACAAGTTTATTCGCTTGTTCGGAAGGGAAGAGCGACACTTGTCTGCTAACTTTCCGCCAGTCGGCGATGGCACAACGGAGGCGCACGCCCTTCAGTCTTTCTCAAACGATTTTACAGAAGCTGCGCGGTAAAAAATATTTCATTCCTGCTTATTTGTAGCTTCATACGCTGACGAGACAGTGGTCCATCTGTTTAATATCGTGTAGGGCCCCCGCAAGCAACCAGGGATGCCGCAACACTACGTGGCACGGACTCAGACTAACGTCTGAAGTAGTGCTGGAGGGTATTGACAACATGAATCCTGCAGGGCTGACCATAAATCCATAAGAATTCGAAGAAGTGGAGATATCTTCTGAACAGCACGTTGCAAAGCATCCCAGATATGCACAATAATGATCATGTCTGGGGAGTCTGGTGGTCAGCGGAAGTGTTTAAACTCAGAAGAGTGTTCCTGTACGTACTCTGTAGCAGTTTTGGACGTGGGGGTTGGGGGTGTTGCATTGTCCTGCTGGAATTATCCAAGTCCGTCGGAAAGCACAATGGACATGAATGGATGCAGGTGATCAGACAGGAAGCTTACGTACGTGGCACCTGTCAGAATAGTATCTAGATGTACCAGGTGTCCCGTATCATTCCAACTGTACACGCCGCACACCATTACAGAGCCTCCACCAGCTTGATCAGTTCCCTGCTCACATGCAAGGTCCATGGATCATGTGGTTGTTTCCATACCCGTAGGCGTCCATCCGCTCGATACAATTTGAAACGAGACTCTTCCAACCAGGCAACATGTTTCCAGACATCAACGGTCCAATGTCGGTGTTGAAGCCCCCAGATGAGGCGTAAAGCTTTGCGTTGTGCAGTCATCAAGCGTACACGAGTGGGCCTTCAGCTCCGAAAGCCCATAAACGATGATGTTTGTTGAATGGTTAGCGCCGGCTGGAGTGGCCGTCGGATAACTTAGGTTAGTTGTGGTAGCCCAAAAGCCCTTTCTTTACAGCCATTTTCTTAAGTTAGTAGCCGGCCGGGGTGGCCGTGCAGTTCTAGGCGCTTTAGTCTGGAACCGCGTGGCCGCTACGGTCGCAGATTCGAATCCTGCCTCGGGCACGGATGTGTGTGATGTCCTTAGGTTAGTTAGGTTTAAGTTCAATGGTTCAAATGGCTCTGAACACTATGGAACTTAACATCTGAGGTCATCAGTACCATAGAACTTAGAACTACTTAAATCTAACTAACCTAAGCACACAAAGAGGTGAATATTTTAGTTAGTATGCAGAAACTCATTATCAATTGTTGTTCCACTAACTACAGAATTTTTCGATGAAAGAATGTAATTTTTGTGGGCCATCGATAGCTTGTGAAACGAGAAATTCTATGGGTTTTGAAACAACAGAGGTGAAGACATAACACATTTATTTTGTAACGAGGATCTGCTTCCTCATGAGCTATTAATCGTACTTTTCCTCGGCTCCTCACGTAATAAACTGTTTCAGAATTCCCTCGCAATTGCGTCTGGACAACATGTTAGTGAGGTGAGACTGTGTAAGCAAAAGAAGGAAATTTTAGTATGGAAACAAGAGAAATGTGTAGTTTTTACTCAAAATTCTCGTGACACTTTTTTGAAAGTCACAAATGGTTAACATGCCAGGCGAAAACAAATCTCTGCGTTTTCGGTAAAATTCTTTTTAGATACAAACCAAAGCAGAGGTGAGAGATGTTTTTGAATGCTCATCGTCCAAGTGTGGGAGTGGAGGGCCCCCATTCAATTTTTACAAAAAATGTGAGTGTTGGCTTCAGTTCAGAACGGCACTGCCATTCGACGTTCGGCATTCCCCTACAGCGCCTGCACACAGCCCCCACCACTACCGCTCTCCCCACAGATGCCCTGGCGTGTGGGCGTGTGCGCATCTACTGACCACGGTATTCTGCGCAGAGTCTGCCAACAGTTCAAATCCTTCATCGAAGAAATCAGCACTGACGACATTCCTGATGATGTATCTTGGTACTGTTTAATGATATGGGTAGCAGTAGGTAATGTTTTTTTAGTTACTGGATCTAGTCAAGCAATTCCCACAAAAAAAAAGGAATGTCTTTCCCTCACCTTGATGAGCCACAGTGGCTGTTGGATATGGCCTTTTTTACTAGTGTTGTTCAGCATTTACAAACATTAAAGGCATAATTACAAGGGAGAGATAAACGTATTTCTGATTTAGTGTCTGTGCCTGTGTTCAGCTTTCATAAGGAATGAAGCCTCTTTTTGAAACACTGAAACAGTTGCACATTTCATATACTTGAAGAAAATTACTGAAAGCCTTCCTTTAGTTCAGGTGCAAATACAAGATTATTTAAATAGTTTGTCTGCCCTTAATGAAGAAATAAATGTAATGATTAATGATTTGAGGATACTTAAACCTTCATTTACATTGTTGGAAAATCATTTTCTTGTTGATGTTGTGGAAATGGCTGTCCTCTTTCACCATCAATTGTTAAGGATTCAGCAGTTCTAGAGCTGAAGCTACTGGAACATCATGAAAATGAAAGACTAAAGGGTTCGAAACGAGCGACTTTTCAACTGTTGAATATTGGCAGAAGATTCCAGAAGAAAAATATCCACTAACAAGAGAGTGTAGCAAGAGATTGATCTCTACTTTTGAGACCACTTACATGTATGAAATAGTGTACTCAACATTCAAGTTTATCAAATCTTAATAGCGATATGTTATATCTCATGAACATTTAAGTGAACTTTTGCGAACCACACAAAGAAAAAGTGTAACTATGAATTACGTAACTTCAGTCAAATTAATTAAAGCATAACGTCAGCTTTTCTATTAAAGAATAACGTCAGCTTTGGTAATAAATACAGCCACTTATTATGAAAGCTCACCAGCAGCTAATAGAGTATAGTAAAACAAAGTAAGTATATTCATGTCGCAGTACGATGTAGCAGTCAGATGGCGATCCAGTAACAGTAAAAAAAAAGGTAAGGAACAGTTTTGAGTTATTGCAGATAACGACTGAGGGCCACGACGACGACACATTCTATGTTTCGTCGAAATAATCAGAAAATCACTTTTAATAAGCAGCAATTAAATTTGTATGCGAAGATTGAGAAAGAGAATAAATTTCAAAGGGAAGATTTCATTTGTTATTATTAAGCAAGAGATAGAAATACTAAGGGAATGTTACATAGGTTATTGTAAAAGGGAAGGTTATCTTTAACAAAAGAGATATAGAGGAGACGGGAAGGTTTCACTTGGCGACATCCAATCGGTAACACACTTTAATGAATCTACTGTGAACATGAATATACTTACCCTGTTTTATTATACTCTATTAGCTGCTGGTGGGCTTTCATAATAAGTGGCTGTCTTTATTACCAAAGCTGACGTTATTCTTTAATTAATTTGACTGAAGTTACGTAATTCATAGTTAAACTTTTTCGTGACAACAATAAAATTTTGCAAAGTTTTACGTTGATGGTTTTTGGGATGGATTATAACCAGTAATGGTACATTGCTGGCAAAATTAATTATATTCTGAAAACGTTTCTTCAAATATTTACTGCTGGTAATGAAATGATTTTACAAACGTTCAAATGGGACTTACTTTTTACAACAATGTTACGACTAGCATTGCGCAAACATATCTTAAGTAGTCTTGAGTTTCGCAAAAAAATAATTCAGTAATATTAGTTCCTCTTATGATAATAGTTAGCTGGTGTCTGTATATCCGTTTATAATCTCTTGTAAATCATAGCTGGTGCCTGGCAGGCACACCTCTTCTCTCAACCTCTCGCTTCAGACCTGCTACCGACTTGCTTGACTTCTCGCTTACTACTGACTTCCTACGAACGCTAAAGTGCGGTCTCTCCTGCCAACAATGCTTTCTGGTGCAGACAATCCCTGCTACCATTACAAAATGTATCAATGCGCGGTCTTTCCCGCTCTTTTCTTAAAATGTATCCATACGTGGTCTCTCCCACCCTTTTTAAAATCCTATCAATCTGCGGTCACTCTTGCCAATAATACTTTGGTGCAGACATTCCCTGCTACCACAATTATTTCCAACATGGCAAATATTAATTATTCCTACTTAATCCTATTAATAAAATATAAACATCTTTCATAAATTGTGATTTGACAATAGACAATAGAAATATACATGTCTTACAGCTTCCACCATCCTCTTCGAGATGGAAGCTTTTCAGACTTATCTCATAGTCAGAGTCAATGTTAGTGAAACTTGCACTTGCCATAAACTGGCGTTACTCCACGAATGTGGCGTGTTGCGGACGTTGGCATTGCCCTCCGTAAGGAGATATGTGTTTCAATTTTTTGTGCTGCCCATGGCTTTACGGCACACGTCTCCCGTGCTTCCCCTACTGGTAGTGAGATGGCGATTTTCTTATGTGATCGTATCCTTGCTGATGCAGTTGCCTATCTCCCAAATGCCAGAGCTATGACTCTAATGTTTGATGGCGCCAGGATCATCAACGTCTGTGCGCCACCTGATTTGGGTCGCCCCCATGAACGTTCCACTTTGTTCCCTGAGGCAGTCACGCCTCTCTTCCTGGGTTATGAGGATGCCTAAGTCATAGGAGGCGACTTCAACGCCACCCAGGCACCAAAAGACCAACTGCTGCATCACTCTCTGTGCTCTGTGATACCTCAGCATTGTGGACTCTTGGGAGCATGGTGATCTTCCAAGTTTCACACATTTCACTAGCTATTCTTCCAGTCGCCTCGGTCGTGGCTGGGGTGCAGGACGCTGAATGCTGGCCCGTTGCGTTCTCTAACCGCGATGCATGTATCTGTACAATCAATCTCCGTCGTCAAAGGGTTTGGCGTGGCTGGGGATTATGGAAACTGAACACAGTCCATCTTACTTCATCAAACTGTCGGCAGCTCATCGAGACCACCTGGACGGCTTGTCGCCAACCCTGTGGTGCATATTGGTCTGCCCTGTCATAGTGGGTCCTCTGCATAAAACTTGCTCTCAGCTAGACCCTCACTGGTTACAAGAGGGAGGTCGCGGTATGGTGGCGAAGAACCCAGGATTTCTACTTAACCATTCTCTGGGAATGTACTATGATGCCGTATTAACCAGAGCGTCAGGTGATGGTGGATCATGCCGAAGTACAGCTCACTGCCCTCTCTCGTCGTTGCTTTGAAGGAGTTATAGTCAGGGGACGCACACATGACAGGTTAGCTCAGGAGCGTCCGTCTATGTACCATGTGACAGTGAAACAGCGCTACCGTCCAAGGACTTTGATTTATGTGCTTATGACATATGATGGACGGAGGTTACATACCCAATATGATTTAGGCTCTGCCCTCCATGCATATTGTGTTATGCTGTACCCTGCGAAACGCCATAAACCTTCCAACATTACAGTAGTCTCCCGTCTCTCCTTTGGCTCGATTCCTGTTGATTCAATGATGGCTCTGCTTGCAGGAGTCACAGAGCGTTCTCCATCGCCATCGAGGCGGGTTCTAAGAAGAAGCCGCCTGGCCCTGATTGCCTCCTACAAGAGTATTATCGTACATTTCGTCCCCTGCTGGCGCCGATGTCAACAAAAATTTGTCAGGACCTTAAACCACCCTTCACACAGATCTCAGATGGCTTCCTCGACTCTCGTTATTCCCATCCACAAGCCTCAGGATACATCACGGAAATGTGCTCAAGAGCAACACAAAGATCTTTACCTGGCTGTTGGTTGCATGGGTTAAACGGACAGCCTGGTACGTAGTTTCCCCTAATCAAACCTATCTGGAAGGTGCCAATAACATGTAAACTGTTGTCTGTCGCGTTCGAGAGATAATCGCCCTTTCTCACGCCAATCGTGTGCCTGGCGTTTTGGCTGCTCTTGATTTCAGCCAGCCTTTCGATCGGTTCGACCACAATTACCTGGAAGGGGTGCTCCACATTATGAGATACCCTGATACTACCGTCGACGTTATAAGCATGTCCTTCGCAGAATGGTGTCCCGTGTACCCCACAATGGCTGTCTCACTACTCCCATCTTTATCTGTCGTTCAGTGCGTCAAGGATGCCTACTCTCTGCACTGTTGGATGCTTTCGCCACGGAACCATTACTCTGTGGCTTCCATCAATGCCTGTCTGGGATGTCTCTCGGTGGCCATGTATTCAACTGCATTGCTTATGCAGACGATCTCGTTCTCATTCTTCGTAGTAGCTCTGAGGTTAGAAGTCATTGGAATGGGTTACCATCTACAGCGAAGTTTCTAGTATCTGCATTAACGTCTGCAAATCGAGCGCTATGGCTATAGATGCGGGGCTTCCTGCAGACAGCGCTGCTCCATTGTGTGTAGCTGCTACTATCCGATGTCTAGAACCAGATTTTGCAAGCGATTCGCGATGCACGATTGCACTCAACTGTTGGAGTCTACTGTCTCAATTACGATGTGGGCTCCTAGATCATCGTTTACGAGCCCTCGATCTTCTGCAACGGACGCAACATGTAAATGTATATTTGGTGTCAAGTATCCCCCACACGGCACAGACACTTTCCATTCCGCCGTCCGTGGCCCACCTCATGTTGGCGGCATTGGGTTCATATGTTTGCCACGGCTTGTTGTTCAAGATACAGACCCTCGCCCTTCCACGGTTCAGGGGTGGCTTAAGCCTGTATGATACCCTTGACAAAGTGCCTTTTCGACAGATGTCAAATGGTGATGTGGCGCAGTTGCCCCACGTACCTTACCAGCCTGTTGCTGGAGGCCCTTGCACTACGCTCTCTCTCATCCCCTATCTATCCTCTCCAACTTTCGGACATCCTGATGCCCTCCTTTTTCTTCCGACGTTCTTTCCTCGAACTGATCTATGCCTGTACTGTGATACTGGCATAGCGTTTAATGTCCACAAAGGCGATCTATGGCTTTCTTCAACAGAACAGGTCACCAAGTGTGGTTGAGGAGAAGCATCCTCACGTCGACTGGCGTGCTGTCTGGTGCGCCCCTTACCTTGGCACTGTCGTCTGCATCGTACCTTACAGCAGCGGGAAGTACGTGTACCGGTCATGCCTTCAAGAGATTCACCTTGCAGACACCCCAGTGTGTGTCGCCTGTGACGTTCTGGACACGGACGAGCATTGCCTGGTGAGCGGACTGGCAATAGGTGTCTGGTTCTTGTGCGACAGATGCAGACCTTAATTACCTGTACGACTTCTCATCAGGTACCTCATCACCTACTCCTTTTCCGGACTCGGGATACTTCCTACAATAGAAGACGAACTCCGTGAAGCAGAATTGTGGACAAGCAGTCCGTTAGTTGTTTGTCCCGAGTTCGAGTCTCGGTCGGGCACACAGTTTTAATCTTCCAGGAAGTTTCATATCAGCGCACACTCCGCTGCAGAGTGAAAATCTCATTCTGGAATCATCCCCCAGGCTGTGGCTAAGCCTTGTCTCCGCAATACCCTTTCTTTCAGGAGTGCTAGTTCTGCAAGGTTCGCAGGAGAGCTTCTGTAAAGTTTGGAAGGTAGGAGACGGATACTGGCAGAAGTAAAGCTGTGAGTACCGGGCGAGAGTCGTGCTTCGGTAGCTCAGATGGTTTAATTCTCGCTTCGCGCGTCGGTCGACTAGGTCGTGCTCTTAGTTCCGCCTCTACCGTAGCGCAGCGTGTTTTCCTCCTGTCAGTTTAGTGCCGTGTTGGTCTCCGTGCGCGTCGCATCGCTGGTTGTCGGCTGGTGTTTGGTGTTCGTGCGGCCCTTCCTGTCGCGGCGTCGTCTCTCGCCGTGATGTCCACCATGGTTCCCACGAAAGTTCCGCGTACAGGTACAGTCAGTTTTACCTTTGACAAATCCACGCGTCACGTCCAGCCCGGTTCTTTGGAGATACATGACTGGTTAGTCGATACAGTTAAGGTCACTACTGATCAGGTGCATACCGCATATTTCGACAGCGAATTATATGTGTTTTTTGTTAAGTTTCTTGACCCGCTCCAGGTTGATAGGCTACTTTCTCGTCATGGTTCTCAGGTACCCTTTACGCACCGTGATGGTTCCACTAGTATGGTTCTCTTGGCAAATGCAGAAGTGGTATATACGAATGTTCGGGTATTTAACCTTCCGCCCGAGGTTGACGACTCTTTTCTGAAGTCCGTTTTGCTTCCTTATGGGGACGTACGCCATATTCGAAAGGAACGCTGGTCTGCTCAGCACCGCTTACAGGTATATAGTGGTATTCGGTCGGTGGAAATGGTGGTCAAAAAACCTATTCCTTCTCACCTACAGGTATGTGGTTATAGGGTCCATATCACGTACAGTGGCCAGGAAGGAACATGTTATTATTGTAATGAAACTGGTCATTTCCGTACTAATTGTCCGCGGCGTGTGGTGGTATTAAAACCTACATACGAACAGCGTAAAAAATTGACTTTAGCTGATCTTCTCCCGCAAGGATCTCGGACTGAATCGCTCACTGTTACTGAGGGACGCAGTGATCCGTTACCCGACAACGGCCGTGATTTTCCCCCGTTGTCCTTGAGTAGGGATGTTGCTGCCCATAATTCCGATGTTCCCGCGCTGATTTCTCACAACAAGCGTCGGCGAACACAGGATGATGCGGCTGATGAATCTTCCTTATTGGCTCGCCCTTCCGATGGGCCTCCGGTAAAGGACTCTCTTTCTCAGTCGGAAATCGTGGATGAGGAAGCCACAGGTGCTATCACGCCTTTGCAGAAGCTCCCTGACACCTTATCTGACGTTGTTCCTGCTACCGCGGCAGCCTCTTCGGAGACGCCCGTGACGGAACCTGCTTCTGGTTGCCACGTGTCTTCTCCGGTGCTCTCTGACACTTCTCCTATTGACTCTGTTTCGCATCCCCCTTCTGGAATTTCTGTCGCCCCCTCTGGGTCACAGCCTCCTTCCATCAAACAACTGATTGATTCTCCAGAGCCAGTGGATCCCGTTGTTATTCACCAACTGTCCCACCGTGAACCCATGTCTGCGGACGAGTGGGATGTAGAGGCCTCTCTCTCGCAATCTGACACGGAATGTCTACATGATGCTCCTACGCAGCCGAACGCTGCAGCGTCGGCACCGCGGAGCCGCAGTCGAATCCGTAAACAGCCACGGAGAGCCGCGTCACGGCCGAAGAAAAAGCAGTGGGAAGATGAGGGTTCTGTCTCGTAGTTTTTCTCTCTGTGGTTCAGCGCTTGTTTCTGGTATGATTACTTGTATGCTGCTCCGTCAGCTGACGGCTCTCTACCGATCTTTGTTTTTCTTTCTAGGTTGAAGTTCCATGCAAGCATATACATTTCTTACTCTGAATATTAACAGAATATGTTCTGAGCTTCGGCTCGCCGCTTTGCGACAGTTTATCTATCAGTCTGGGGCAGATGTTGTTTTTTTACAGGAAGTCCTATTCGACCAGTTTTCCATTCCTGGGTTCTCGACGTTTTTTAATGTCGCTTCCGAACTTTCTACGGGCACTGCCTTGTTTTATAGAGAAGGCATTCCGTTGATGAATTTCGAAGTACTTGACAGTGGAAGGGGGATCGGGTGCACGTTTTATGATCTCAGTTTACTCCTTCTTTATGCCCCTTCTGGTTCGGGTTGTACTACCGCACGCTCGAGTTTCTATAAAGAAGAAGTCATTTACCTGCTTCGTAAATCCCCGACAAAGATAATTTTAGGTGGGGACTTCAATTGTGTTCTTCGGCCGGTAGATCAGTCTCCTAATTTTAATTTCAGTAAAGAACTCGACGACCTTGTGCGCTCCTTGCACCTGCGTGACGTGTGGGTTTCTCGCTATCCTACACTTGTGCGACATACCTACTTTACTCCCACGTCTAGCAGTCGCCTCGATCGCTTTTACCTTTCCGATTCCTTGTGTGGGCAACTTCTGGCTGTTGATGTGATACCAGCCTGTTTTACTGATCATTGCGCTGTAGCCGTTACGTTTAATTACGAGCGACAACCGGTAAAATTGTTTCGTCCTCCTTGGATGCTCAATATCGCGTATTTGCAAGATACCTCCCTTGGTATCGTCCTGGAGGACATTTGGACACGTTGTTCTCGTACTATGGACCGGTACCCGTCTATCGTGGCATGGTGGACACTGTATGCAAAACCTCACATCCGTAGGGCTCTCATGCGTTTTGGGGCTGCGAAGGTGGCAGAAGATCGACGAACGCAAGAATTTTACTATTCTGTCTTACGTCAACTGTACGATAGTGCTACGCATGCTCCCCTCCGGATTACTGATATACAGCGCATCAAAGCCAAATTGCTGCAGCTCAAACGCATTCAAATGGAGGGCCTGCGGACGAGGTCTCAACCACGTTCCCTTCTACAAGAGGAACTGACGTCACTCTACCATCTAGTCCGTTTACGGTCGCGCCGGAAACGTGGGTGCCTTGCCTCCCTCACAACCGCTGACGGCCGCGTGTTCACCTCTCACCGTGACATTTCTGACTTCGTTTACACCTATTTTACTGATCTGTAAGATACTCATGTCCCGGCGGAAACCTCTCTTGACGACTTTACCTCCTTGCTGCCTCACGTCGTCACTCCTCAATTAAACGACGCCTTTCTGCGTCCCTTTCAGAAGGATGACATATATGATGTTGTTGCAGGATCGCAGTCCCGCAAGTCGCCTGGATTAGATGGTATTCCTAAGGAGTTCTATGTTCAATTTTGGCCGCTCATTGGTGACACCTTAACGTCAATGGTAAATGAAGTGATGCGGGGAGTCTCACTTCCTGCTCCTTTTCAGGAAGGCAGAATGGTCCTCCTCCCTAAATCCACAGGTCGACCTGCAATTGATTCCCTCCGTCCTATTACTCTCCTTAACTTTGATTATAAACTTGTCGCTCGAGCAATTAATATCCGTCTCTCTAAGCTGCTCGATACCATTATTGCCGCCCACCAAAGCTGTGTGCCTGGACGCACGATACTGACTTCCGTTCTCGAATGTCGCGATGTAATCTCGGTGGCGGCTGCCGCTAATATCCCAGGGGCTTTGCTTTTTCTTGATTTCCAAAAAGCGTTCGATCGCGTCAGCCATGATTTTTTATCGAGAGTGCTCACCGCTGTCGGCTTTAATAATGATGCTCGACAAGTCTTAACTAATCTTTTTACCGGTATCAGTGTCTCGGTGATTGTGAACGGTCACACTACCCCCCGGATATCGATCAGACGGGGGTTACCCCAGGGAAGCCCCTTATCCATGTCACTTTTTGTTCTATCCTTAGAGCCCTTACTTCGCCATCTCACCATGCACTTACGTGGCTGGAATATATTGGGGGAAATTTTTGCAGTCCGTGCATACGCCGATGACGTCATGGTTTTAGTACGACATGCCGAGGATATACCGCGGCTTAAGGATACCTTGGATTCATTTTGTGGTCTTGCTGGTGCTCGCATTAATGATCGCAAATGCACGTTCCTGCCGTTGAGAGGCTTTGATCATGTCGTCATTCCTTGGGCGACGGTTGTCGATCGCCATAAGACCTTGGGGATCATAGTGGATCGTAATCCGATCAAAATGGCGGCACTAAATTGGCGTGAGGTTACGAGTCGTGTTCACGGGGCGATCCTTGAACATGGCCGCCGTTCCCTTAGCCTCCTTCACAAGGCACGGGTTTTAGAGACCTATGTCTTCAGTAAAATATACTACGTTGCGCAGGTCTTCCCGCTTCCCGCGATGATGGCCCGCAGGCTGAAACAGCTGTCTAGTCGATTTCTGTGGCGTCGCCATGTCTTCCGTGTCCGATATGAAGTTGTGGCCAGGCCTCGGAAGCTTGGAGGATTGGGTCTTTCAGATATCAAAGTGAAGACGTCCATCTTATTTGCCCGCCGCAATGTTTTAACCTGTACGCGGGCTCCGCATTCAGTCACCTCTCGTTTACTTTCCCGCCTCCGGCCGGCCAGTCTGACCCCTCCTGTTGATGTTGGACGGATTAATCCTAAATTGCGGCACATTCGTGAACACTTTGTACTTGTCGGTATTCTGGGTGCTGATATACTTTCTATGACGCATATAACTACCAACATGCTACAAATCCGTTGGGGTACAGCATGTTTCCCTTCTTCTGTTGAACTTGCTTCCCCGTCAACGTCATGGAAAACGGTCTGGTCTCATCTTAGTCTTCCCATTTTGCCGATGGAGATTGTTTCAACGTGGTATAAGGTCATTTACCGTCTGATACCTACTGGTGATCGTCTTTTTCGTATTGGCCTTCGTCCGACTGATCAGTGTGAGGAATGTCATCAAACTGACACCTTACTTCACAGGCTAGTTGCTTGCGGACGGGATCATTGGCTCTGGGTCCGCCGTCAATTAGCTTTTCTTACTAGAGGGCCTGAAACCGCATTCCCAGACGACATCTTCTTACATCCGGACATCTCTTATTTTCCTCAGACGAAAACGAACACGATTGTTTGGCTCTTGGGTTACTATGTCCATTACGTCATTGAAGGCGGTAATGACCCAGATCCCCGCGTTTTCCACCATTATTTGTCAACTGCGCATTGGAAATGGCAGCGGTTACCACAATACCGAACGCTTTTTGCGAATATGCTTTTTCTTGTGTTTAACCGTCAAGGGGTTGGTTAAGTTCCCCTGTGATTCCTGTTTCTTCCCTGAGCTCGAGTCCCCTCCCTTGTTGTATTTTTTCGTAATTTTTTTTTTTTTTCTCTCTCTCTTTTGCATGTATATATATACACCCAAACTTCATACGGGTGGGGTAACGGGTTGGTCTTCCCCTTCAGAAGAAATGTTTTATTTGTGTTTCACCTAATATGTTGATTTTCTTTTTGCAGCTAATATTAAATGATGATTTGACTATGGTTGTCTGAATTCTCGTGAAATATACCAAGTCAATCTGATAAAAAAAAAAAAAAAAAAAAAAGATGGTAGAGCACTTGCCCGCGAAAGGCAAAGGTCCCGAGTTCGAGTCTCGGTCTGTCACACAGTTTTAATCTGCCAGGAAGTTTCAGTTCTTTACTGACGTCGAGAAAAACCTCTTTGACACTTCCTTAGAGAACGACATTGTACAGTTGTCCGCAATCGCAAATACGAACAATTTTTCTCTAATTTTCTTTGTATTGTCTTCCTTGTTCCACCCTGGAGTTGGGATGTTACCGTAATGAGAAGGATCCACGTCTTTTCCACTCTTAGGACAGGTCATTCTCTGGTCATACGAATGTTCTTCTCCAAAACACTATGCGTCGATAGTCCCACCAAGTATGACAAATTGCCGCGCCCTCCTACTCGCAAGGTCGATTTCCTGCTATTCTCGGTGAAATTAAAAAAAAAATTAATTAAGAACTTGTCTCATTGATGTGCTTTGTACCTCTACTCCACGTTTCCCACGCTTTCCTTGGTTCCCGGGGGGCGGGAAAGGGACACTGTGGTCCGGTCTCGGGTTGCGACCTCTCCCCACTTTGCCCCCACCCCTCCTTTTGGGTACCAAAGGTTCCTCTGAAGAAGAAATGGCAAGGCGACCGCTCGCGATAAGCGGGAAATCCGGTTTCGAGTCTCGGTCCTGCACAAATTTTCATTGTCGTCATTCCATTATGAAGCTGAAGGTTGCCTATATTCGCAGTTGCAAATAACGGCAGCAGTCGCCTCGGTGCCTGTGGCTTCGGATATGCGTGCGTGTCCGAAGGAACTTTGCATCGTACTTCTGAACAACATAGACACTGCAGTATTGCATTTATTCGCCAAAACCGGGATAGCGACCTCCAATTAAAATGTCTCCCCTGTAAGCGAATGTAAGTAATGGATGTACGACTGTAGGTTGTAAACACATGGTTGACGATCTGTGGAAGTTTGGGCCGGGCCCTAAGTCGTGCTCGAATAACCAACTGAGAAAGCAGCTGGCGTTAAGCGGGAAATTCGGGCTCTAGTCCCGTTCCGGTACAAATTTTTGTCATCATACCATTACTCAGCTGCGGGTTGCCTATAATCGCAACTGCGAATACATTTCATGTATTTTTAATACTGTTTGCAGTTATCACATTACCCCACTAACTTCTGTAGAAGTTATTCTACTTACGTAAGGTTCACGGGTTGGGTTAGAGTTTTAGGTGAAGGATATCAATGACAAAATTCTGTAGCGGTAATGCTATCCTCAATGAAAGCAAGGATGATTTGCAGGATCTGTTGAATGGAATGAAGGAGTGATAAAATAAGGAATGAGAAGTTTCTTCGTAGAGTCAGCGACGAAGGGAACATGTGGAATAAATTGACAGAAAGAAGGGACAGGATGACAGGACATGTGTCAAGAAATCAAGGAATAACTTCCACTGTACGAAAGGGAGCCTTAGAGAGCAAAAACTGTAGGAGAAGATAGAGATTAAACTTATCCAATAAATAACTCAAGATGCTGAGTCTAAGTGCTACTCTGAAATGAAGGCGTTGAGAGGAACTCGTGGCAGGTGCATCAAACCAATCTGAAAATTGGTGACATAAAAAAATCACTATCGTATTTTAGTGGTTGATGTCATTAGTAGCTTCTTTAATTGTTCGTTAACTATAATTAAAATACATTCAACTATTATTTTTAAAGTGTAATGGTACTGACTGTAGTAACATCGATATAAGTATCTTTTATTACTATTTCCTGTTGCACTGTTTTGTTTTTCTATTGATCCAACTGCTAACGAAGCGCACAAAATTGTACGAAATGAAACGTAAATTGTCAGTATTACGGAAAATGGAGATAAAATGGAATATTTTGTTACCATTGTAATACTTCGTTGGAGAAATTAAAAAAATGAAAAAATACAATGTGGCAAATCTGTATTATTTTGCGTCCAGTAAACGTTAATTATTTTCTTTCAGCTGGACCGTGACAGTTGGCAGACCTTTATCTCTATTATATCCAAAGATTTACTCCCAGTTCGTGACATTTTTCTCGCTAAACAACAAACAAATAATTTTCGGGAAAAGAAATAAAATAATTTTCTACCTTTGTATGCTTCTCTCAGGACTTGGTGTTTAGTGTGAGCGGTTTTATTAATCCAACGTGGTATTAGATGGAAGGTACTGCTCTTAACGGATCTGAGTAATTCCCCAGATCAGTCGGTAGCAACCACTCAGAAAGCTTCATTTATGCGTGAAGGAGCTCCATATATCTCTAGAGCCACGACGCCAAATATTTGCTCTCCGTGATCGTAGATTCCGTCGCCTAATTATTCGTGAGACACTGAGCTCCTGGCAAGCAGCTGCTTAGTCCAAGACGAGGTTTACAGAAAACCACTTCTTCCATTAGGAACAATGCATGCCTTTTCTTACTGAATTTTTGGTCTCTGAATCTCCGCTAGATATTGATAGAGCTAGAAACAATGCCAAATGTCATGACAAATTTCGCTCTTGCTATATCCACTTCTTCCATTAGGAACAATGCATGCCTTTTCTTACTGAATTTTTAGTCTCTGAATCTCCGCTAGATATTGATAGAGCTAAAAACAATGCCAAATGTCATGACAAATTTCGCTCTTGCTATATTCTATACTTATACGGGATTTGTCGCATTAGACGTGAAACCCTTTTTGTTTCGTGAAATACTCATGGTACTGAAACGAGGTTTTCTGTTCAGTTAAGGGTATTAACTCTTGTATCAATCGAGATGTTGAACCACGTGCGGTTTTTTTAATGGAACTATGCATTTATGCTGGATTTGTCTGTTACTGTGGAAACACTCCCAAATGAGATTGACGTGCCTAGCTACGTCGTTTTATGAAGTCTTTCGAGTGTTTCTTTCTTCCACAAAATCTTTTCACGTTAACACCAGGACGTATACACATTTGAAACAATTTTTGTAGACGCCTGCCGGCCGAAGTGGCCGAACGGTTCTAGGCGCTTCAGCCTGGAACCGCGCGACCGCTAAGGTAGCAGGTTCGAATCCTGCCTCGGGCATGGATGTGTGTGATGTCCTTAGGTTATTTAGGTTTAAGTAGTTCTCTAAGTTCTAGGGGACTGATGACCTCAGAGGTTAAGTCCCATAGTGCTCAGAGCCATTTGAACCATTTGTAGACGCCTTCCGACACGATGTACTAATCGTAGATGACCTGTATCAGTGTCGTAAAAAGTAGGGCCAGGAAGAAATATGTTTAATCATAGTAGTGTACGCATATTTTCTTGCATATATCAACGGAGCCTGATATGAAAGCTCAACTTGGTTGTATTTGCACCGCAACAGGAGATGCTAGCAAGCTTCATTTTGAGCACATAGTTCGGTTTTTGTGCCGAAAGTTTCTGCACCAACACTGACAAGAACTATGTGCCTGCATTAATCTTTTCAAAAGCTTTCGAATGTGGTTGAGAAAATTATATCGTTACACTTAAAACAAATATACACACTTAAACGATAATTAACCGTATTAGTCATGCAACAAGATTACATGGTAGTCTGTGTACTACCATTTTCCGAAAACCTTGTTTCGATATGTTGAACCGTTTATGAAATAAAAGTGGTGTTATGTCTTACGCAACTCACCGTATATACTCTAGTGCGTCCAATATTATTTTATGTTGTCTAATCCGTCAATATCTGGTCTGCTCATGATATTTCACCAACGCGAGGCCCTATCAGTGGTCTGCAACTCACATTTACATCTACCAGTCAGTGCATGAGCATCTTATGTTTTCCTACGGTTTCAAGTTAATTTTTTCCCCTTCATTGTTATTTTATACCTGCACATACAAACAGGTAGGCTGGCAGCAGCATTCTACGCCGCTCTTCAGCCTTAGGAGAAAATGATAAAAGAAATAATATTCAGAAATGACAGAATTGTGGGTAAAAACAGTAGACATAAAATACAAAACATGGAGCCGTTCACACTCGACGAGAAATCACACCACAAACCGTTGACACGACGCACAAATATCGATAATTGCGATGACACATGGGACGATGGAGCGTGACGGTGATCACTGAACACAAAACACGACGGCACACACACGAGACACTGATGGCGATGATCTCCGGCGCTCGAATGTCCACGTAATGTGTGCGAGTCCAGAGACCTGCCAAGAGAGGAAGAAGGGTGAGGGGGAGGGAGAGGGGAGAGCAAAGATGACAATGGCAGAGCAGAGGGGAGGAGGAGTAGAGGGACAGGGATAGGGGAAGCCCGGGGGAGGAGTGGGGAGAAAGGGAGGGAAGGGGAGAGAGGGTGCCCAAAGGAATCAAACACAGGAAGAGGGAGGGAAGATCAAAGTTGGTAGGAGGGGTAGATGGAGGGGAGGAGGGCATCATCAGGGAGGGGGAGCTGGTGGAAGCCACCTTGGGAGAGGGTGTGGAGAGTGGAGAGATAGAGAGCAGGTGGGACATGGAAGTATAGGCGCGGCAGCAGATGGGGGCGGGAGGGGATGGCAGCGCCCAGTGGGTGAGGAAGATCGAGTTTGCGGGAGGTGTAGAGGGTCCGTATCCGTTAGATGAAAAGGAGGAGGTGGGGGAAGGGAATTAGGATGTACAGGATCCACGTGGGGGAGGGGAGACGGATGCGATAGGCAAGGCGAAGAGCATGCCGTTCTAGGATCTGAAGGGATTTGTAAAAGGTAGGGGGAGCGGAGATACAGGCAGTGTAGGCGTAGCAAAGGAAAGGGCGAATGATGGATTTATAGGTATGGAGGATGGTAGAGGGGTCCAGACCCCAAGTTCGGCCGGAGAGGAGTTTGAGGAGACAGAGGCGGGAGCATGCCTTGGCTTGGATCGTCCGGAGGTGGGTGGTCCAGGAGAGGCGCCGGTCAAGGGTGACACGAAGGTACTTAAGGGTGTGGGTGAGGGCGGTAGGACGGCCATAGATGGTGATGTAGAAATCGAGGAGGCGGAAGGAAGGACTGGTTTTGCCTACTATGTTAGGCCTGGGATTTGGCAGGATTGACATTAAGCAACCACTGGTTGCACCAAGCAGTGAACCGGTCAAGGTGGGATTGGAGAAGGTGTTGGGAGCGCTGCAGGGTGGGGCAAGGGCAAGGACGGCAGTGTCATCGGTGTACTGGAGAAGGTGAATGGGGGATGAAGGCGGCGGCATGTCCGCCGTATACAAGAGGTACAGATGAGGGGAGAGGATGGAACCCTGGCGCACACCAGCGGAGGGGAAAAAGGTGTAGGAATCCATGTTGTGGATGGTGATGTAGGAAGGACGGTGGGAAAGAAAGGAGCCAATCAGACGGACGTAGTTAATAGGAAGGGCGAAGGTTTGGAGCTTGAAGAGGAGACCGGAATGCCACACATGGTCATAGGCTCGTTCAAGGTCAAGGGAGAGGAAGATAGTGGAACGACGGGAATTAAGCTGTTCGGAGAGGAGATGAGTGAGGTGAAGGAGAAGGTCATCGGAATAGAAGGATGGCCGAAAGCACACTGGGTAACGGGAAGGAGGCGGTGCTGGCGGAGATGCTGGTGGATGTGTCAGGTGAGGATGGATTCCAGAACCTTGCTGAAGACTGAGGTAAGGCTGATGGGACGGTAGGAAGAGACAGCAAATGGTGGTTTACCGAGTTTAAGGGACATTGGGATATGGGAGGTTTTCCACAGGTTGGGGTAGTAGCCGGTGGACAGGACTACATTGCAGAGCCTGGCCAGGGTGGAGAGGAAAGAGGAAGGAGCTTCATGAAGGTGACGATAGGTAACACAATCGTGACCAGGAGCGGTTTTGCGTTTCGTGCAGAGTGTAGCGATAAGATCCAGTGTAGTGATAGGGGCACTGAGTCCTGTGTGTGCAATGTTGTCCAAGTGTTGGAAACCAGGTGTGATGGGAGGGACAGAAGTGTCTGTTCGCTCACAGACATCTGGGAAGAGGGAGTAATCGAACTGGGGATCGTCAGGAATGGTAAAGGGATTGGAGAGGTAGGAGGCAAAGTGATTGGTCTTACTAATGACGTCAGGGAAGGATTGGTTGTTATGTAGGAGAGGATAGTAGGGGGGGGGGAGGGCTTCGACCCAGTAAGGCGGCAGAAGGTGGACCAGTACTTGGACGAGTTGATAGGAAGGGTAGCGTTTAAACGGGTGCATGCCTGTCGCCAGTCTCGGTGTTTCTTAGCCGCGAGCAAGTTACAGATGTGTCTCTGGAGTCGTAGTGTGTCTGGGTCACGCATGTGGAGGAATGCACAGTACAGACGGTGGGATCCACGGAGGAGGAGGATGGCCTGTGGGGGTAAGGTAGGACGGTGGGGGTGGTGATAGAAGGGACGTGGGCGTCCATGGCCTCAGACAAGGTCTGCTGGAGAAAGGAGGCGGCACAGGTAACATCGTCAGGGTGGTGGTAGGTGAAGGGGTGACCTTCGACCTTGGGGGAGAGGGTATCCTGGTAGGCATTCCAGTCAGCATGGGAATAATCATGCATGTACTTTGGGGGAGGCTCATGATGGGGGTCAGGGTGGGGGCGACGACCGTCTGAAACGGTGAGGAGGACAGGGAGATGGTCACTACCAATGGGGTCCAGGACATCCACCGTTATGTGGCCAAGGAGGTTAGGGGAGGAGAGGACGACATCAGGAGTGGAGTTGGATTCGGGGCGGGTGTGCTGGGGAATGGGGACGAGGTCGCCTTGGAGTGACGAGAGGAACCGATGTCACCGCTGTAACTGGGTGGCGGAACGACTATGGATGTTGAGGTCGGCAAAGATCACGTAGGAGGAGAAGGTACGGTCAGTGTGGGAGAGGAGGTCGAAAGGAAGAGGGGTGTTAGGGCGGACATAGATGGTGGCGCAGGTTATGGTAAGGCCAGGAAAGAAGAGACTAAGGATCAGGTGTTTGGTGAGGTCGGGAAGGAGAGGTTGGAGCCAAACTGGGATTTGGCGGTGGTGACCAATGGCCACTCCGCCACGCGCTATCAGGAAGGGATTATCGGAGTGGTGAAGGAGGTAGGGCAAAGTGTGGAGGGTGTGGTGGGGCTGAAGAAAGGTTTCATTGAGGAGGATGGCATCCATGCGGTGGGTGGCAAGGGTGTGCATGAAGATGTTCTTGTTGGTGGGAAGGGAACAGATGTTGTTGAACAGGATACGGTGCTGTCGCGCCATGACCGGGATTTAGACGAGGGTGTCAAGATGGGAGAAGGTGAAATGGGCCTTGTTGTGGGAGTAGGTGGCATACATTTTTAGGTGAAAGACAGAATGGGCTGTGAAGGATATCTGTTGAGTGGTGTGAGGATGTTGGAAAGGGCGGACATTTTGCAGTACAATGGTGAGGAACCTGATGATGTCCTCAGTGGTGGGAGGGGTGCAAAGGGAATTGCCAGAAGGGGTGGGGGCGTCCAGAGGGCGGACAGGGATAGTGAGTTCAGGAGTGGTCGGAGGGGGTCGGGCTTTACATTTTTGGGAGTAGGTGGGATGCAGGAGATTGCAGGTATTACAGGAGGGAGGGGACTGAAGGTTAGGGCACTGCCGGATAAAGTGCGCTTGCTTACAATGGGGGCAGGTGGGGCCTAGCGGCACTCAGCTGTTGTGTGTGCATTGTAGTGCAGACACCTCTGGCAGTGGAGAGACTGAGGAGGGGAATGGGAGGGGTCGACCTTGTATCTCTGGTGGAAGAGGAGGGCACCTTCCTTCAGAACGCTGTCAATGGATGGGGCGTCCTCTGAAAAAACCCAAATAAGGCGGGTGGGGCCAGCAGAGTTAAGGATGTGACAGACTGCCCGCACCTCCAGCAAGGGATGCGCCTTGAGCTTCACCAACACCTCCTCCTCCGTGATCGTCGGACTAAGCCGAGTGATCACGTCGGTGAGGGTTGGCGGGCGACGCATGGGTTGGGGATAGTGGGTAGGAGACGAGGAAGGAGCAGGGGTGAGGGAGGCGTTAGGGCCAATACGGGTGATGGGGACGCAGGAGAGGGTGTCAGTATGGAGGGTGGGGCTGGGGGAGGATATGAGAACTGAGTCTCTTCTGGGAGTGAGGAGGGAGATGGGGGCACCAGGAAAGTGTTGGCGGAGAAGGAGTGAGAGGTTCCGGTCCTTGAGGAGGGAAGGATCGGGATGAGAGAGAAGGTATTTGTAGGAAGAGGGAGGGGAGGAGGAAAAGGGGGCAGAGGGAGCAGGGTCAGGTGGGGAGACATCCATGGCATCCTGGTGGGGGAAGGAGGATGGGGCACAGCCTTTTTGGGAGCAGCGGAGGTGGTGGTGCCACTAGGGCGTTTAAGGGCAGCGGAAGGGTGAGTGGTGACACGAGGGACGGGAGCTACAGGGAGGTGGCGGGAAGTGGCAGGTCCTGGCGTGGATGCAGTAGTCGGCACCGGATACAGCGATGGTGAAGGTGACAGTGACGGCGACGGCGGTGACGGTGACGGTGAAGGTGATG
This sequence comes from Schistocerca gregaria, assembly GCF_023897955.1. NCBI lineage: Eukaryota > Metazoa > Arthropoda > Insecta > Orthoptera > Acrididae > Schistocerca > Schistocerca gregaria. The sequence goes on along the minus strand of NC_064931.1, from coordinate 505,941,412 downwards.
GGGAGAGCTGGGCATGGGCATCCTAGCTGGAGCTGCCATGACAGGCTGGAGGAGTGAGGGGAAAGGTTCAGAGGTAGAGGAGCGGGAGGAAGAAGATGGGGAGGGGCGACAAAGAGCGAGGGAGAAGGGAGAGTGAGAAGAGGAGGGATGGAAAGAGGGGAGGGTGACTGGGCACACCATGTAATGGTGGTGATGGTGGCGGAGGGCGAAGTATACACTATGGCAGTGGTGGTAGTAGTGGCAGTGGTGGTGGGGGCTGACATGACGACAGGGAAGAACTAAAACAGTACAGGACGAAAAAAAGAGGAAAAAACGGGGGACGGCTGGCGCTGGCGACGGCTGTCAGAAACGCCGCAGCCACTGCTGCCGCGAACGGGGCCGGGGCCGCTGCTGCTGCTGGCTGGACCGCTGCTGCTAGCTGGCTGGACCGCTGCTGGCTGGCTCGCTGGATCGCTGCGACTGCTGCTGCTGCTACTGCTCGGCTGGACCGCTGCTGCTCGGCTGGACCGCTGCTGGCTGGCTGGCTGGACCGCTGCTGGCTGGCTCGCTGGACTGCTGCGACTGCTGCTGCTGCTGTTGCTCGGCTGGACCGCTGTTGCTCGGCTGGACCGCTGCTGGCTGGCTGGCTGGCTGGACCGCTGCTGGCTGGCTGGCTGGCTGGCTGGCACCTGCAACCCTAACGCTTCGATTAGTGCACGAAAACAAAAATCGAAGGGCGGTACTTGCAGCGAGGTACCACCGGGGATGTTTCAAGTTGAACTGGCTACCTGCATTTATTTCAGTTGGCTGGTAGCTTTCTGAGTACCTAAGCTTTTTGCTGTTTGCCTTAGTCTACACAAATCCACAAATCATATTTTAGAAAATGGAGACACACGCTCACACAATATACAGAGTGGTCCATTGATAGTGACTGTGCCAAATATCTCACGAAACAAGCATCGAACGAAAAAACTACTAAGAACGAAACTCGTCTAGCTTGAAGGGGGAAACCAGATGGCGCTATGGTTGGCCCAGTAGATGGCGCTGCCATAGGTCAAGCGGATATCATCTGCGTTTTTTTAAATAGGAACCCCCATTTTTTATTACATACTCGTGTAGTACGTAAAGAAATATGAATGTTTTAGCTGGACCACTTTTTTTTGTGGTAGATGGCGCTATAATAGTAATATACATATGGCTAACAATTTTAGACGAACAGTTAGTAACAGGTAGGTTTTTTTAAATTAAAATACAGAACGTAGGTACGTTTGGACATTTTATTTCTGTTGCTACAATGTTATATATGTATCATTGTGAACTTATAATTTCTGAGAACGCATGCTATTACAGCGTGATTACCTGTAAATACCACATTGAAAAATAGCGCTGTGATACTGTAACATGAGAGGTAATGCAGTAGGTGTCAGAGTTCCCTCAATCAGTACCAGCCATGAGCTGTAGTCATAACTGAGTGCTTCTCACAACATGTGACCATAAGGCAAGCTACCGTGCCTCCCCAAAACATCGGAAAATTGGAATTCTCCCCAGGTTGCAGGCCACACTCATTGACTAGAGCAGGACTGTAGTTAATCACTGAACACAATCCGACGTAATTCATCAGCAGTTCGTGCTACCTGTTCATAGCTCTATTCCAAATGCAGCCTTTGCATTGTGGTGTTGACGGGAGCCTATGCATGGGGTGGTAGTTCCCTAATCTAGATGTTGTTACTGTCTTACCAAAGGCGCAGGACGAGCAGAATGTTGCAGCGAATCCATTACTTGTTCTCGGCAGGCAGGAATAGGTATCAAGTGCTTGTAGTTTTTGTGATGTGCTTGGTGTGGACAGTGATCTTCAGTAATGTCTTTCTACATACATACTATGCAGGCCACCATATGGTGCTCAGCGAATGGTACCTTGTATCACTGCGCATCATCCCCTCTCCTGTTACACTCCCAGATGGAGCCAGGTGAAAGCGTCTGTCTACATTCTATCATTAGAGCCCTGATTTCTTTTATTTTGTCTTCATAGTCATCACGCGAGATGTTTGTTGGTGGCAGTAGGATCGTTCTGTAGTCTGTCGCAAATACTGGTTCTCTAAACTTTAGTGTTTCACGAAAGTAATGGCTTTTTCCCTCTAGGGATTCGCATTTGTGTTCACAGACTATTTCCGTAACATTCACTTGTTGACCCAACCTACCCGTGACAAATCTAGCAGTACACATTTGAATTGGTTTCATGTGTTCCTTCAAATCGATCTGATAGGGATCTGAAGACACTTGAGCACCACTCAAGAATGGTCATCCAGGTGTCCTATATTTGGTCCCCAAATATATATTTTTTAATCTAAACTGTTTACCTTCCACGTTTCACTTCCATACATGGCTATACTCCACACAAATATCTTCAGAAAAGACTTCCTAACACTTAAGGCTATATTCGATGTTAACAAATTTCGCTTCAAAAATGCTTTTCTTCCATTGCCAGTCTACATTTTATATCCTCTCTACCTCGGCCACTATCAGTCATTTGGCTGTCCAAATAGCACATCTACTATTTTTAGTGTCTCGTTTCCTTATCGGATTCCTTTATCATCGCCTGATTTAGTTCGATTACATTCCATTATCGTTGTTTTGCTTTTATTGATGTTCATCTTATATTCTCGTTTCAAGACAACACCCATTCCGTTCAACAGTTCTTCCAAGTCCTCTTTCTTTCCCTAACAGAATTACAATGTTATCGGGAAACAGTTGTTTTAATTTTTCTCACTGAATTTTAATTCCTACTCCGAATCTTTCTTTGGTTTTTTTACTGCTTGTTAAGTGTACAGATGAAATAACATCGAGGACAGGCTATATCCCTGTCTCGCTCACTTCTCGACGACTTCTACCCTTTCGTGCCTTCGACTCTTATAACAGCCGTCTGATATCTCTACAATTTATAAACAGTCTTTGGCTCCCTTATTTTACCCCTGCTATTTCCAGAATTTCAAAGAGAGAATTACAGTTAACATTGTCAAAAGCTTTATCTAAGTCTACAAAAGCTATAAATGTCAGTTTGCCTTTCCTTAACCTATGATGTAAGACAAGTCGTAGGGGCAGCACTGCCTCGCGTGTTCCTACATTTCTCCGAAATCCAAACTGATTTTTCCCGAGATCTGTTTCCACCAGCTTTTTCATTCTTCCGTACAGAATTTTTGTTAGTATTATGCAACCATGACTTATTACACTGAGATTTCGTTAATTTTCACACCTATCAGAAATTGCTTTCTTTGGAATTGAAATTACTATATTCTTATTGAAGCCTGAGGCTATTTCCCCTGTCTCATACACCTTGCGTACGACATGGAAGACTTTTGTCATGGCTGGTACTCTCAACGTTGTCAATTGTTCTGACGGACTATCGTCTTCTCCCGGGGCCTTGTTTCGACTTAGATCTTTCAGAGCTTTGTCAAATTTAGATCTTTCAGAGCTTTGTCAAATTCTTCTCGCAACATCATATCTCATCATATCCCATCTAATCTTCATCTACTTCCACTTTACTTAACTATTATATTGCTTTTAACTAAATCTCCCTTGTAGGCCTATAGACCCTCCATATAATCACTCCACCTTTCAGCTTTCCCTTGTTTGCTTAGGACTAATTTACCATTTAAGCTCTTGATAATCATATAGCTCCTTCTCTTTTTCCCAAAGAGGTCTTTAATTTTCCTGTATGTTGTATCAATCTTTCCCTTAGTCAGTACGCTTCTAAATCCTTATATCTGTCCCCTAGCCATTTCTGCTTTGGCATTTTGCTCTTCCTGTCAGTCTCACTTTTTAAACGTTTGTATTCCCTTTCACCTACTTCATTTGTTGGATTTTTATATTTCGTCCTTTTTTCAGTTAAATTCAGTATTTCTGGTGTTACCCAAGGACTCCTTCTAGGCCTTGTCTTTTTAGCTGTTTGATCCTCTGCTGCCTTCACTATTTCCTGTCTTGAGACCACCCATTCGTCTTCTACTGTATACTTTTCCCATGTTCTAGTTAACAGTTGCCTAATGCTCCCTATGTAGCTCTCGACAACCTCCAGTTCTTTCAACTTATCCAGGTCTCATCTCCTTAATTGCCTACCTTTTCCTAATTTCTTCATTTTTAATCAACAGTTCATAAACAATAAATTGTGTTCAGTGTCTGCATGAGTATTACATCGTCAATTAACAATATTTTCATTTAACTTCTCATAATGAGTCAAATAGGTAGCGAACATTCACTGTATGTTACTCTGGGAGATATTAAAAAATTCTACACTTCATGAAAATAAAACTGAAACACCCAAAGGAGAGAAGAAAATGAAATGAAACTTTGCGGATGGAGTGGGCGTGTGATGTTACTTCAGAGATTAGAAAATCGAGTCAAATACACAAATAACTCGACAGTGTGTGTCTACTTATTAATATGATGTTACACTTCCTGTAGCCTGTCTGCATGCACGTTTTCGATTGAGAAGGATGTCATAAAGCTGTTGCTTTTGCACAACCATCAACCACAACATTTTCGCAATCATTGCCTGCAGTGTCCATTTTAACGATAGCGACACTGTGACACAAGTGAACTCCAACATAACTGGACAGAATTTGTTACAACTATAATGCCTATGGATCCCGACACTGTCAAAATATTCAAATTATCTTTCTTTCATACTTTTCCTTGAACATAAACAGCATTCTATTAAATGCCTAGGTAAAGTGCCAATATGAAATAAGATGTATGATTTTCGATATTCTAGTTGTTGCGTAGACATTCCACAAATTTTACGATTTTCACAGTTTGCCAGTAACATATATTAAGTTAAAAGATACACCTAAATGTCGCCCATCATTAAATATTCTCGTGTTATCAAAACCTAAAAACGGTACCATGTGTGGCTCCAAAAATCGTCACAAATGGCTATAAATTCTTTGAATGTCATGTAAATTCCAACATACGCTTGGTAAACATGTTTTATGTTCATAGTACTGGCTTCAAACCGATAATAAGGTTTGCGTTATCTCTTACAAGTACTTTGGAAGCATAGAGTATGTCCGACAAAGATGTCTACCTTCAGATGATGATCGAAACAGGAATACTTCCATATTTGATCCTGGTTTTCTGCAGCATACTGTCAAATATAAACACAGAGTTTATGGTTATTATTTTCAGATGTTTGGGTGTCACCCCATTTGCTGATTGTCGTGTATTTTATACTGTAAATGTAGGATAATATCTAACTAATAGGTGGTATTTAGGCTGAAATAATGTGTTTGAGAATACATACACATGCTCGAAGTGAATTCGATCTGGGTGTGTTAGCAACCGCATAATAAATTTCGTCTTGCCCCAACTTGATATTTCTTTAATAATCTATCATATCTTGTCAGGCAGGAGTTTTACATTATTCTTCTTCTGATTTTCAGTAATATTGCTGGACCAGTCAGCTCTAATGATGTCGTTGTAACAAGGGTGTTTCGCTCACTCAGCCATGTTTACTTTAGTATGCAAGGGATTTTATAGAGAAACATGCAAGCAGATCACTCTTACACTTTTTTATTTATAAACTCGCACATGCACATGTAACTGGATATATGAACATGCTTAAAAAACAATGTAGTTCAGTGCCTATATGTGGTGTGGTGGATTCATATGTATTTATGCAGAGCATGCGCCATAACACTGACAACTTCTTCTGATGGATTTAGAGTTTGGCACGCTAACTCTATCAGATAGGTCCACGCTTTATCATAGAAGTTGTACATATGTGGGTGCCAGCTTACTCATTTGTCTAGACCAGGCCTGGCCAAAAAGTGCTCCTCCAGAGCGAGCGCTCCGCCACTCTTCTTCCTAGACTCAAAGCACAATCCCAAGCGAAGCAGAGAGGTGAGGAGGAAGAGGAAAACAAAGGCCGCAGCCGGACGCCACTAGAGCAAAATGTCCGCCTTGTCAGGCGTCAGGCGTCAAGCAGTTCTGTGACTGTTTGCGTTAAATTAGACTTTCATTCTACATTATAAATACTGTAGCGTCCACTCCCTTCTGCCACATTGTTCAATGCCGATTGGGAATTACCCTATTTTTCATATCGTTTAAAGCCCATGCCAAGTGCTTAATAAGGGTCGGCACTATTATAAGCTGAAAAAAACATTCACTGGAACGTCACTACAACACAAGACAGAAAGACAGAATGATGCACTTGTACTCTGACGAGCGACAGTGAATGCTGGCTGCACTGAAGGTGGCCGTTGGTGAAAAATTTAGTTATATGTAAGTAGAGTGGTAGCAAAGTCTTTTACGGTCAACATCACCAATTACACTACTGGTCATTAAAATTGCTACACCAAGAAGAAATGCAGATGATAAACGGGTATTCATTGGACAAATATATTTTACTAGAACTGACATGTGATCACATTTTCACGTAATTTCGATGCATAAATTCCGAGAAATCAGTACCCAGAACAACCACCTCTGGCGTAATAACGGCCTTGATACGCTTGGTCCTTGAGTCAAACAGAGCTTGGATGGCGTATACAGGTACAGCTGCCCATGCAGCTTAAACACGATACCACAGTTCATCAAGAGTCGTGAATGGCGTATTGTGACGAGCCAGTTGCTCGGCCACAATTGACCAGACGTTTTCAATTGGTGAAAGATCTGGAGAATGTGCTGACCAGGGCAGCAGTCGAACATTTTCTGTATTCAAAAAGGCCTGTACTGGACCTGCAACATGAGGTCGTGCATTATCCTGCTGAAATGTAGGGTTTCGCAGGGATCGAATGAAGGGTAGAGTCACGGGTCGTAACACATCTGAAATGTAACGTCCACTGTTCGAAGTGCCGTCAATGGAACAAGAGGTGACCGAGAGGTGTAACCAATGGCACCCCATACCATCACGCCGCACAGTGGGTCAGAATCCCAAAAAGCTGGTCAAAATATAAGTAGTTGTTCAATTTGTAACAAATTTAGTATGTAAGGGTTTACGGAGTTTCTGGTTAAGAATATGATATCACAAAGTGAAGAAAACGAAATGGCGGACCCAAGACGGCAGGCTCTATGTAGACTACTATAATTTTTTATGTATAAAAGTAATTTTTAGGGAATTATCGAGGTTACTGATGATGACAGAGTTCAAAAAATTTAAAAATGGTGGATCCAATATGGCAGTCAAAATCTATGTCTTTTTATTTATTTATATTTATATATTTTTATTCATATAAAAGTCAGTATTTAGGGGTTATTATAGTTAATGCTTAAAAAATAAACCCAAAAAGTGGAAAACTCGAAGAAAGGACCAAATATAGGTTACAAGATGGTTAAATATTACAAAAAAATTATTTCATTTTAATTACAGTTATTTATTTTGTAAATTTTTTATAACTTAATTTGCCAAGTTTTCATTTTCTTATTCTTTTTCATCTTCTGCTTCAACTGAATCGTCATCATCCTCAAACACTGTTTCCTCATTATCTGCATCAGCATCTGAATCTTCATAGTTCCGCCACAGGAACTAAGAGGGCAACGGCTTCTGGCGACAAACTCTTCAGTTTCTTCGCCGAAGATTTGCGTAAGGAAGAAACGTAGAGGTCTGTCGTTGCCAACAATGTCCTGAATACGTCTTCCATAGTCTTAACTCTTGAAAACTTTCGAGAAAAACTCAGGCGATATTTATTTATCAACTTATTGGTTCATTCCTGAGCATCCTCCGATAGTTGACCGATGGATAAAATGGTCGAAGAAATAATGTCTGGACCGTGAATCAACAATCTATGGACTGCTGTTGACATGTTGTACCAGGGGTATTCTTTCACGTAGTGCCTGGCAGTTGCTAAGGCGTATGCTCGAAACTTTTCAACGTCGATCTGACGTCCGCCCGAAATCGTCTGCAAAATTATATGGAAACGGTGGATTAGTTCTTCGGAAACTCCAGTTATCAGGGCTGATGTTGGAGTGTTTTCAAAAAAACGTCGAGAGGTGTTTCCGTCATTCGTACTGCCAAACCCTTGTTTCGGCATGTCAATTACAATTCCAAGCTGGTCTTTGAAACCTTTTTGAATGTTGGCTTTCAGTACTGCTTTTTTCCTCTTTATCTTCTGCTTTACGTGCCTGCCACTTTTTGTTTTCATTTCGTATGCCAAATGAATACAACATTCAAAACATCGAATCCAGGCGTGAAGAGTTGATAGTCCGTACTGCACATAATCGGCGGTAACTTGTTTTTTCAAAACATCGTCAATGTTATTAAATTGAGCAGACGTAGCCTTGCAGAGATAGCACCGTTGCGCAGATTTCGTGTTGGTGATAGCATTGCACACTTTACCATCTACCATGGTCATGCTTAAATTGTATTTAATGGAAATGTCTTTCCCATGAATAACTGTTTCGAATGACTGGGGTTGTTCGAACTGTTTATCGTAATACGCTTTCTCATTTAAAGACGTTTGCTCTGTTTCCTTTGTAAATTCTAACTTCAGTGGTCTGCAAAAGAGGGTTGAAGACGGCTTCGGATTAATCCATAAGATATTTTCTTCTTTAGTGTCTTCATTTACACCTGCAAGTTTCAGTGCAACAAGCGAAGTGAAAAATAAAATTGCATCTGAAATACTCGAATCTGAAAACTTCATTTTATACATGCTTTGCCTGGAGGTTCCGTCAAAGCCCCACTTACAAATCAGGCCCATATTAGACATTTCGTATAACTCGTCTGTAAAATATCGTCTCGTTTCAGCAGTAGATCACGTTGAACAGTGTGGTCTAACAAAGCTTGCAACCGTACCTCAGCTTTTGATTCGGTAAAAGTGAGGGTTACGTCTGGAGGGCAGCAAATTTTTTTTTGCTATCAAAACAGCTGAATACGGTGGATATAGTGTGTTTAAGCCTTTTCCTTTAGCCCTATTTCTCAAGTGCTGGTAATATTCTTTTGACAATTTCAAGTCGAAGAGGAGTGCTAGACCTTCATTTGCATCATATGAGGATGGCGATGATGTTGAAAATCGCAAGCCTGCCTTATATTTTTTTCACCTTGGATGGACTTGAGAGTGTGACGCCTTTCACAATCTTTGCAGCATCTGGGTGCCCCGAAGATCGAAGACTCATTTGCGCGGCGAACGATAATTCGACAGAACAGAACTTCGTACAAATCTCCTCAGCTCTCCTTCTTTTAGAACTATCAAATAGTGTTTCAAATTTTGTGGCAGGTCGGCATGTTGATTTAGTCACACTTGCGGGTTTCGAATCAATCGGAATATATACTATTGTATTTAACCAGGTTTCGTTCTTCTTGAAAAAATATCCTTGTCGCCGAGTTGCTTCCTTATACTTGCTTCTTAACTTTGTTAACAAATTCGAAATGGTAGGCCTCATATCATAGGGAATTTTAATTGTATGTCCACTTTTTTCTGTCAACGACATTTCCAAATGTTCTATGACCCCTCCCAAATCATTTGACAAATACTCTTTTGTTATTGGAAAAATATCTTTCCTCGAAAATCCGATTCTGGAATACCCAGGATCAGATGAAACTGAAATTTTTTAAAAAAAATCTGTGTTACACTTTTCGTCATTTTTCTAATTATTTTATTCTTTACAATGCTTCTACATGTCGATTGTAATTTAAATTGTACAAATAAAACTAACAATTAATTGATACTACTGTCATTTTTGAAGATGTCTGAACAATGACATTTTGCAAGTGTCGCTTAAAACGTGGCTCAAAGCCAGAGTCGCAACTAGTCGCAGGATCTAAAGCTTAATTTACAAAGGTAATAATATATACTTGCGTACACAGCGCAAAAGAAAGCGGAATGTCGTGGAATTCGTAACTTATCTCTACTTTTTAAGCGCATTTTACGGATTTTGTCATTCATTTCCCTGTAGTACGTTAATTGAAATGTAAACGTGCATAATTGATGATTTAATAGTGATATAAGTGTTTTTCCACTAGTACATACCTCCTGGAATACATTCCATATTGGAAGTATTGGTTTCACTTGCACAAAACATAAATAATTCCCTTCAACAACACGACTGTTTTTGTAGCCTGGCCAGCTGCGCGCACGCTAACAATGAACTGCCGCATTTGACCTGAGATATTACCGAACAAATGAACATCTCGTCGTCCGCACAGCCGGCATTCAGTTGTCCCAGCATTGCTGCTGCCAACCTGATAGTCCAAAATCCCCATTTTAAACTTTTTTTCCTTTTTGGCCACGTTTTCCAGATTCTGGCCCACTGTGCGCCGGGAGGTACGCCAGTATGGCGATGACGAATACACGCTTCCAATGTGCGCTCACCGCGATGTCGCCAAATACGGATGCGACCATCATGATGCTGTAAACAGAACCTGGATTCATCTGAAAAAATGACGTTTTGACATTCGTGCACCGAGGTTCGTCGTTGAGTATACCATCGCAGGCGCTCCTGTCTGTGATGCAGCGTCAATGGTAACAGCAACCATGGTCTCCGAGCTGATAGTCCATGCTGCTGCAAACGTAGTCGAACTGTTCGTGCAGATGGTTGTTTGTTGTCTTGCAAACGTCCCCATCTATTGACTCAGGGATCGAGACGTAGCTGCACGATCTGTTACAGCTATGCGGATAAGATGCCTGTCATCTCGACTGCTAGTGATACGAGGCCATTGGTATCCAGCACGGCGTTCCGTATTACCCTCCTGAACCCACCGATTCCATATTTTGCTAACAGTCATTGGATCTCGACCAACGGGAGCAGCAATGTCGCGATACGATAAACCGCAATCGCAATAGGCTACAATCCGACCTTTATCAATGTCGGAAACGTGATGGTACGCATTTCTCCTCCTTACACGAGGCATCACAGCAACGTTTCACCAGGCAAAGCTAGTCAGCTGCTGTTTGTGTATGAGAAATCGGTTGTAAACTTTCCTCATGTCAGCACGTTGTAGGTGTCTCCACCGGCGCCAACCTTGTGTGAATGCTCTGAAAAGCTAATCATTCGCATATCACATCATCTTCTTCCTGTCGGTTAAATTTCGCATCTGTAGCACGTCATCTTCGTGGTGTAGCAATTTGAATTCATTAAGTGTTTTATTGCAAGGGGAGAATCATATGGTAACAGAATGGCGGACAAGTTTGATGCAGTCAGACAAATAGTAGTCCTATCGAAAGTTGAGTTTCAGGTTCATGTCGTGGAATGTTTCCCATACCTCAAGGCAGTCATTTGTGGACCGGGCATGACTGACTACGTTTTAGTAACTGAAACATTTCATCATGATCTCTCAAAGATATTCCAAGGCATTGCACGAATGAAGACGAATTTCGATTTATTTGTCAGACTGTTCTCGCTTTTGGTTGATTAATGTACCTCATTACTTTCAACATCAGCTGATACACGTGCCCATCTCAAAGACCTGTTTTTCCAATTCACGGACTTATAAGACTTTAATAAAACGTCGCCCCAATAGCAATGTCATCGACTGAACAGACAAGCCTCTAAGGTTATTTCAGTACTTGGTTAACACATGTGTGGTAATGGTTTTTGTTTCTTCTGTTATGAAATCGATGAAGTAACATCTAAGTAAAAGTTTAACAGATTTTCATCTGCGTAACTCCATGTGACTGACTTTATCACAAACCACAAGAGCAGATATACTGGATACTCCAAAATCGAAATTTGTATAAATGTGTAAACCTCACAGCTTAACGTCGAATTCAGGAATGTAAAGTTTTCTGTAGTTCTGCTCGGCGTATTAGCACTATCTAGTGTACATCTTTAATGAATAAATGCCAGCAGGGGTGGTCGATCGATTCTAGGCGCTACAGTCTGGAACCGCGCGAACGCTACGGTCGCAGGCTCGAATCCTGCCTTGGGCATGGATGTGTGTGATGTCCTTAGGTTAGTTGGGTTTAAGTAGTTATAAGTTCTAGGGGACTGATGACCTCATATGTTAAGTCCCATAGTGCTCAGAGCCATTTGAACCATTTTGAGAACTGCCTAATCTGAGGTACTGTCAAACAATATTTTTTGCAGGAAGAACCACTGCACTCGCCGAATGTGGCTATGTGGTGTGGATGTACAAGCAATTTTTTTCTCAGTCCGTTCTTCTTTGAAAAAGATACACCCAGAGGGTCTTTCAAGTGAACCGTGACGTCTGCACGCTACCGAGACCTCCTTATACAGCATGCGATTCCAGCTACGGAGAGCGCAACTGTGTGGAAAGCATTGCTTTCATTGAAGATGGGGCACCAGCTCATGTTGCCCACCTAGTGAAAAATCTGCTTAATGCAACTTTCCACGAACATGTTATCTCCACCGATTTTCCAGTGTGGGCCTGCAAGATCACCTGATCTGTATCCATGTGACTATTGGCTCTGGAGATATCTAAAAGAACACATTTACCAGGGACACGTTAGGTCTCTACCTGATCTGAAGGCCTGAATACGGGAGAAAAGCTGAGATGCCATCGGAACTGCTGAAAGCCACTGTTGACCACATTGTTTTATGGATGGAGCTTCTCGTCAACGTCTCCGGTGCCAGTATGGAACAAACTGTGTAAGTGGCTATCACTAATAAAACCATACGTAATTCATTACATATAAAAACGTTTCTATATGCCTGTCTTTCATTCGCAGGGCCAGATTTGCATCTGGTGGACAAAATTGGAACTAATTTTTATATAAATTGGTCCAGCATTAGCGCAATAGAATATCTATCAAGTTTCGCTACCATACGAGAATTGCAACCCACATTCGATCTCTGTTAGTAGCTGCACTTTAATTATAACTACCTCGGTGGGATGGATTGCGTGCCTCAACGATATCTTAGGTGCAACCACAACGAAGAGGTACTTGTTCAGAAGCCTGACAAACCCGTAGTGCCTGAAGAGGGGTTTCAGCAGTTGCAGGGCCAACAGTCTGGATAATTGACTAACCTGTCCTTCTAACATCAACCAAAACGGCGTTGCTGTGCTGATACTGTGAACATCCAAAAGAAAGGCGAAACTACAGTCGTAATTCCTCCCAAAGATATGCAAAATATTCCGAGGGTAAAATAGTCTCCCATTCGCATTAGTGGGCGGGGACTAGTCAGGATGATGTCGTCATCAGGAGAAACAAAACTGTCATTCTACGGATCGGAGTGTGGAATGTCATATCCCTTAATCAGGTAGGTAGGCTAGAAAATTTAAAAAGGGGAATGGATAGGTTGCAATTAGACAGAGTGCGAAGGAGGAACAGGAATTCTGGTCAGGTGACTACAGGGTTATAAATGCAGAGTGAAATAGGGGTAATGCATAAGTGGGTTTATTAATGGATAAGAAAATAAGAATGCGGTAAGTTGTTATGAATAGCATAGTGAACCCATTATCGTAGCCAAGATAGACACAAAGCTCACGCCAACCACATTAGTACAAGGTTGTATGCCAACGAACTCCACAGATGATGAAGATATTGAAGAAAAATATGACGAGATAAAAGAAATTATTCAGATAGATAAGAGGGACGAAAATTTGATTACAATGGGGGATTGGAATTCGATAGTAGGGAAAGGAACAGAAGGAGAAATAGTAGGTGAATGTGGACTGGGAGGGAGGAATGGAAGAGGAAGCCGCCTGTTAGAATTTTACACAGAGTACAATATAATCATCGCTAATATTAAGATTGATTATATAACAATTAGACAGAGATTTAAGAACCAAATTAAAAATTGTTCGAAATCTCAAATGTGTACTCTGATCAGAATTCATTGGTTATGAACTGTAGATTGAAACAAAAGATCGAAAAAGGTAGGAAATTAAGGAGATGAGACATGGATAAGTTGAAAGAACCAGAGGCTGTTGAGAGTTTCAAAGGGAGGATTAGACAACCGTTGACTAGAACAGGGAAAAAGAGTACAACAGGAGACGAATGGGTGGTTTTAAGACAGGGAATGGTGAAGGCAGCAGAGGATCAAATAGGTAAAAAGACAAGGCCTAGAAGGAATCCTTGCGTAAAACAATAAATATTGAATTTAATTGAATAAAGGAGAAAACTTAAAAATCCAGCAAATAAAGTAGGCGAAAGGGAATACAAACGTTTAAAAAGTGAGATTGACAGGAAGTGCAAAATGCCAAAGCTGAAATGGCTAGAGGACAGGTTTAAGGCTTTAGAAGCGTATTTGACTACGGGAAAGATAGATACAACATACAGGAAAATTAAAGAAGTCTTTGGGAACAAGAGAAGGAGCTATTTGATTATCAAGAGCTCAAATGGTAAACTAGTCCTAAGCAAACAAGGGAAAGCTGAAATGTGGAATGATCATATAGAGGGTCTATACAACAGAGGTTTACTTAAAAGCAATATAACAGAAAGGAAAGTGGTAGTAGATGAAGATGCGATGGGAGATATGATGTTGCGAGAAGAATTTGACAAAGCTCTGAATGATGTAAGTCGAAATAAGGTCGTGGGAGGAGACGATAGTCCGTCAGAACTACTGACGACGTTGGAAGTGCCAGCCATGACAAAAGTCTCCCAGAGTGAGACAGTGGATACATAGTTTCTCCTATACAGTGAAAGTGCGCTACGTATTCGATCCTTTATGAGAAGTTAAATGAAAATATTGTTGATGGACTATGTAATAATCTTGTGGACTCCGAGCATCATTTATTGCTTATGAACTGTGGATTAAAAGTGAATAAATTAGAAAAACGTAGTAAATTAGGGAGTTGAGACCTGGATAAGTTGAAAGAACTAGAGGTTGCCGAGAGCTACATAGAAAGCATTAGGCAATTGTTGACTAGAATAGGGGAAAAGAATACTGTAGAAAACGAATGGGTGGTCTTAAGACAGAAAATGAAGAAGGCAGCAGAGGATCAAATAGGTAAAAGGACAAGGCCTAGAAGGAATCCTAGGGTAACATCAGAGGTATTGTATTTAATTGAAAAAAGGAGAAAACTTAAAAATGCAGCAAATGAAGCAGGTGAAAGGGGATACAAATGTTTAAAAAATGAGATTGACAGGAAGTGCAAAATGGCTAAGCAGGAATGACTAGAGGACAAACGTAAGGATTTAGAAGCTTATTTTACTAGGGGAGTGATAGCTACCGCCTACAGAAAAATTAAAGAGGCCTTTGGGAAAAAGTGAAGCACCTGTATGAATACCAAGAGCTCAGACGGTAAACTAGTCTTAAGTAAAGAAGAGAAAGCTAAAAGGTGGAAGGACTATACATAGGATCTATACAAGGGAGGTGAACTTAAAACCAATACAGGGTGAGTCACCTAACGTTACCACTGGAAACACCTCCCAAACCACAACAAACACTGAAGAACAAGTTCCGCAGACCGAAAGTGAGGAGAGGGTCTGGCCTAATTGCTTAATGCAAACCATTGAGAAATGCACGGAAGTATGATTTTCAACACACTTATGTTTTTTTGATGGAAACCTGTTTTTATTTTTAGCACAACTGAAAATAGAAAAAAACTACTTAATCAGTTCTGTGTCCTACATTGGAAATGTTAATTACATCCATAGTAATTTGTAGCATAAATTTGACGCTTGAGTAGCTCCTCAGCAGTTATCGGAGAGAACCGAATTAAGTAGGGATACAAAAAGAACAGTGATGTAACGTATGTACAGAAGAGACATGAACAGCACGTTACGTCCACATGCTAACATTTTTATTAGTCTTCTTCTCTGAAGAATACTGTACGGCACTAATCTGTTAGAAGGAAATGTATATTAACATGAGACTGTAGTTTAACTTACAAATTTGTATTTAGTTTCCAATTACAGAATGTAAAAGCGAGTGTTCTGACGTTTCAATCCAATAAACGTTCAGAGTGGTGCCCATCATTTGCTGTACACATTTGCAATCTACCGCGTAATGAATGTCTTACACGACGCAGTACATCTGGTGTAATGTTTCCACAGGCTGCCTCAATACGATGTTTCATATCCTCTAGAGTTGTAGGCACATCACGGTACAAGTTCTCATTTAACGTACCCCACAGAAAGAAGTCTAAAGGTGTAAGTTCAGGAGAACGGGCTGGCCAAATTATGCATCCACCTAGTCCTATGAAATGCCCGTCGAACATTCTGTCAAGGGTCAGCCTAGTGTTCATTGCAGAATGTGCAGGAGCATCATCATGTTGATACCACATACGTCTAGGCTTTTCCAGAGGGACATTTTCAAGCAATGTTGGCAGATCATTTTGTAGAAATTCGATGTAGTTTTCAGCTGTTTGAGTGCCTTCAATGAAGTGAGGACCAATGAGATGGTTGCCAATTACTCCACACCATACATCTACATTCCACGCTCGATGTCGCTCTACCTGTCGGAGCCAGCGAGGATTGTACACGGACCAGTAATGCATTTTTCGTATATTCACTGCACCGTGGTTTGTGAAACCTGATTCATCGGTAAACAGGTAGCACTGCAACGCATTGAAAGTGTATATGATGCTATTACTGTGATTACAAAAGCGAGTAAAATTTAGAAAGAACTTGGCAGGTCGTCAGTACGAGGTTAGATCCCCTTTGGCTTGGATGCATGCGCTTACTTGGTTGGGAATTGTGTCATTTGGCCATTTTATCCTCTTCTGGGGCAAGCTGTTGTAAATGGTTCCTAATTCCTCTTGGTACTGAGAGAGAGTTGAAGTACGAGCTAGTCCCACACATGCTCTACTGGGCATTGATCTGGGGACGGTGCAGGCCCTGAGAGTAAAATGGTACCATGACACTGTCACATGATAGGCAATAAGTAATGACGTAGGATGTACATGACGTACCATTATGTCGTCAGAGTTTCTTCAACTATCACCAGTCTTGACCTGAAATTCTATCACATGGCTTCCCCACACCATGACGTCAGGAGAATCGGACCTCTCCACAGGTTGCCTCCCCCCCCCTCTACCCTCCTCGTACGCCAAGTACGCCAACCATGCGTAGATAAGCAACGCGGATTCTGGTTGAGGTGACGATTTTATCTCAAGATCACTACTGATAAGGATTTCGCTATCAGGTTAAACAGTTGTACTAGTTATTTTTGAAGTCACCCTTCACACTAACCTCCCCCCCCCCCCCCGTTCCCCCAGTGAATTAATTGCAATCGATCAAGGTCATCCATAGGGAACCCATGTCCTCCACACACACACACACACACACACACACACACACACACACACACACACACACACACACCTCAGGCAAGTGGACGAGGTCATGACATTACTGGCCACATGATATTGCGTGATGTAAAACGGGCAGAACACCCATGGACCAATCAGAGCTCATTAAATGGCAGGAAACACCTCCTCTCCCCCATGGACCAATAAGATTCAAGCATCCCATACCCCATATCATCCGTTAACTAGTTCGATTGTGTAGATCTCTTCATTCAAGGTTTGTCCATCATGGAGAGAGGTTCAGGTCTGATCTAGACAAATTTTTATTAAAAACAAATCCATAGTGAAAGGGTTTGAAAATTATAACAAAATATACAAATTGAATAAATGGTTCATTATTAATCATTTCTTTTGCAATGCAATTTTTCTATAAGAATTTTTGTTGTTTATTGACAGCTTCAATGGTTTTCTTTACAAATGCAATGTATAATAAATATTTATTTTGGTGGCACATACATGGCTGCATCTTCAATAAATTGCAAAGTTATTTCTTTTTTGGTGACAGTATTATAAGGTACATGCATTTACACTAAAACTAATACAGAGAAGAACAACTTAAGTACTAAGTTTCTCGTTTTGGTTGTGCCTCACTTGTTATTCTTTTGCACGATATTAATATTTTAATCATTTTATGTCTGATTGGTTTGATCCATCTACATATATAAAGTTTACATTTTAATCATGTCTTCCTGATGTTTTTTTTTTCTATATGCAGTAAATACGGGAAATGAGGACTAGCACCAGCAAGTCAAGAAGAAACCACGGACACACTTGTAATTATATAAAATATTTTCAGGCACACATAGTGTACACATTATTTAGGGGCTCACACAATGTGCAATCAGGTCTGCATGCACTCTCTTTCTCTTTCTCTCTCTCTCTCTCTCTCTCTCTCTCTCTCTCTCTCTCACACACACACACACACACACACACACACACACACACACACAATATGACAAACAGTTCATCCAATTACTCTGCACATCATCCACTATTTGTAAACACAATTAGCAGCCACACATTCATTCAACAAGTAGTGTAAGTACAGGAGCGACCTGATCCCATCCAGACAGCCCTCGTAACACTGCGATATAATGACTGCCTGGTGCACCATATGTGAAGAAGTGTCGCGCCTGTAATGCTCTATCTCTAGCCTTCGAGGCTGCATGACAAACACCCTTAGCCCACCTCTGGGAGGTGCACAGATCTATGCAGTACGGTTAAATCTCCAATTTGACCCCCAAAAACTTCACAACGTGCAAACCATTTTCCTCATCTTTCATCACTCTGATAATCTTTTTGTTTTGATCTGTTATGCCACAATAATTATTGGTAGCATATTCAGATGTGTTGAACACTTAAGAGTATACCTAATGGTTTCATATGGATCACAGCCTTCACACATATACATATAAAGTAACTTGGGATCAACAAAGTCTGGTTTCGCAACTTTCTAGTGAAAGTGGTACATGTGGAACTGGGAGAGGTCCAGAATACACACACCAACATACACTGATAAGCCATAACATTATAACCACAGACCTACTCTCGATACAAACCCCTCCAGGCGATGGCAACGCCACCTGGCGAGGAATGACTGCTCGTCACACACATGCAAGGTTCACGTAGTATCAGTGATTATATGCTGTATATGTGTAGAATGAGAAATCGGTACGACTTACCTGAGTTTGACCAAGGCCGATTGTAATGGCCTGGAGACTCCGCATTAGCATTTCGAAAAATTGCGTAACTTGTCATATGTTCGAGGAGTGCTGTAGTGAGAGTCATCAACACATGGCGAAACCAAGATGAAACGAAATCCATACATCGTGTGTTTGCACAGTCACCCCTCATTACAGATGTCAGACTGGTAAAACATGACAGGCGGAGAATTGTGGCGGAGCTAACATCAAAAAATGGCTCTGAGCGCTATGGGACTTAACATCCCCTATAACTTAGAACTACTTAAACCTAACTAACCTAAGGACATCACACACATCCATGCCCGAGGCAGGATTCGAACCTGCGACCGCAGCAGCTGCGCGGTTCCGGACAGAAGCGCCTACAACCGCTCGGTCACCGCGGCCGGCGAACTAACATCAGACTTTAATACTGGGCAGAGCACAAGTGTGTCTGATCACACAGTGCACTGAACACCACTAACAATGGGCCTCCGCACACAACGACCCATGCATGTGCCAGTGTTCAAATGGTTCAAATGTCTTATGGGAACTTAACATCTGAGGTCATCAGTCCCTTAGAACTTAGAACTACTTAAACCTAACTAACCTTAGGACATTACACACATCCATGCCCGAGGCAGGATTCGAACCTGCGACCGTAACGATCGCGCGGTTCCAGACTGAAGCGCCTAGAACCGTTCGGCCACACAGGCAGGCCCGTACCAACAAGTGAGCACTTTTTCCACATGAGATGAGACAGTCTCGTCATTGATTTACCTGTTGCATACTCAAAACTCTCAATTTCAAACAAGACCTTGCTAGGTTTCTTGTGTGTGTGTGTGTGTGTGTGCGCGCGCGCGTGCGTGCGTGTATGCACGCTTGCTGCCTGCTGATATTTCCTTATATTTTGTTTATATTTAAGAAACCTTATTCCCATTGCAAACTGCTATTGAAAGTACTCGGTTTTGGCAGGCCAAATTCCTAATGGTCTCACCACGAAAGGAGTTAATGAGTTTCTTTTTTCTCTTGTAAATATAACTTTTTTGTGTTGGGTAACTGCCAAAGGAAGGAGATACCATATCCCTTGTATGTCACTGTCAATATAGAAGCCGTTGTCATCTAAGATACGAAACACGCACCTCTTCTGCAAGTATGTTAAGAAGTATAGATTTGTTGTGGAATGGACGTATTACATTTATCCTCGATGCATGTTGAATCATTTAACATGCACAGCAACACCACCCAGAAGACACCACCTATGCGTTATCCTCTTTTCCATGTTACCACAAAGAGAGTGCACGATATGTACAGTAAATCAGGGAAACCAGCACCGCCAGAGTCGACTGTGGGCAACAACATGTTCATGGGAAACGTAAGTGAAAAGTGGGTAGATTCACCACAGCACAACAAACAGCTCGTCAGTTCAGTATAAGACAATCACAGCAACCAGTAAAGAGCCATGCCATCCAGTGAGGATAGATGCCGCCGCCCTGTAGGTTTACCTCTGCCCACCATAGATCACATGGCGCAGAGATTAACATCCAGATTTGTTACTCAGTTGTCCAAAATATTCATCCACCAAACCATACACCAAATCGCTTTAGATACCCAACGTGTATTCCACCCTAATGTCAATAATATCGACTCCCACAACGAAGTCCACTTTGTCTTCGAACTTTTAGCAACCTTAGTTTAATCTACCTACTTCCCTATCGTAATTTACTGACTTCTAATTGCGTAACAGCTGTGTAATATGGCCTACTGTAATGTCTCTGTCGACTGTGAAAAATTTCATACCGGCCTTCTCATAGGGTCCAATAATGTCATGGTACGTTCCAGACGTTGAAAAGTAGTCGACAACCTTTCTGGAATATAGCTAAGATAGTCTGGCAAGTCCTGACCAACAGGAGTGGGCAACCTACGACGAAATGACTGCCACGGTGTACAGAGCTGATTTAACGTAAGACTTGCGTCGGCTATATCTGTCGCTGCAAGTTGCATACATCCGGTCAAGGTGGATGGCTGTCCAGCTTCGAGTAGGTACCGAGGCATGGTTGACACATACTTGACAGTCACATCTTCTGCCAACGGAACATTAGTCGACCACCTGTCTCCCATTCCTGAAATTTGTAGGCTATATTTACCACATTCTATACTACTGGCCACGTTGTATTAGTCGTCCTTGGAAATGCCAGTTGCTGAACAGCTCACAAGGCAATACTACTGTCAAGTCTGCCTAGGTCTGCGGGTTGCAAACATCGGACCAAAGTGGATGACGAGCCAGTTTGAAGTAGGTACTCCATCTCCTAGCACTCCAAGTCCTCTTCCGCGTAATTTATATCAGCTTTCCCTCGCAGGCCATGAATTTATCTCCACAGTTCTCCCTTCATTCCAACCACAACAAAATGCTACGTGTCCCATACCAAATGAAGGACGCAAGCCACCCTTATCTTCTCCAGCTGGCATTCCACTCACCTCCTAGCACTCACATCCAAGTTATCAGTTTTTTCCTGTACAGGCATCCCACCTTCTTTTCCACATAACATCCTCTACAGTACTTCCTACATCGGCCGGCCGCGGTGGTCTCGCGGTTCTAGGCGCGCAGTCCGGAACCGTGCGACTGCTACGGTCGCAGGTTCGAATCCTGCCTCGGGCATGGATGTGTGTGGTGTCCTTAGGTTAGTTAGGTTTAAGTAGTTCTAAGTTCTAGGGGACTAATGACCACAGCAGTTGAGTCCCATAGTGCTCAGAGCCATTTGAACTTCCTACATCCCAAGCCCCTTTCGCAGTTATCATGAGTCCACATCATAATATTTTTATTGATAATTCTTCCGGGTTATATGGCCGTGGTCCATGGAATCTTCTATTCCTAACGTTTCGTCCAATATTACGTTGGACATCTTCAGAGGTATGGTTGGTCCTGCTGAGTCCTGCCGACTGACGTGTCGGGTGTCAGAGAGCGGCCTAAATACCGAGGAAAGTGGGCGTGGTCTAGCTTGCACATAGTATCAGAGAGAAAACAAGTCAAAGATAAAATGTAACTATCGATAATAGTCCGTCATAGATAAAAATCACTTATCGATTCTGTAGCGGCACTGACCATATCTCACTTAATTTCAAGGCCTCTTCATTTCTATTAAAATTATCTTCATGTTTATAAATTTCAATAGCCTCCCTATGCAATCGTGGATAATAGTTCGTGGTAGCACTTAAAACTGTAGTTTCAGAAAACTTAACTACATGTTCACCTGACTGAAGTGCATGTTCCACAACGGCCGATTTATCTATTTTTCCCAGTCGGCAGAGACTTTTATGCTCCTTTACCCTCGTATTCACACTTCTTTTCGTAGTACCAATATAGACCTTGCCACAAGTACACGGAATTTGATACACGCCGCTAGATGATAATGGTGACCTTCTATCTTTAACAGAACGAAGTACTTGTCCTATTTTTCTGGTAGGTTTGAATACCGGTTTCACTTTATGTTTCAGCAAAATTTTGTCGATTCGATCTGTAACCTTACTAATGAAAGGTAAAGACACCGTATTCTTCCATTGATGTGAACCATCCTTGTCCTTTGGCCTGATGTAATTAGGTCTTAAAACTATTAACTTCTTTATTTGAGTACCCTTTCTTTTCGAACGCTTGTTTCAGATGATTCAGTTCCGTATCCAGATGTTCCGGCGTACGAATCCGTTTTGCCCTGTCCACTAAACTTTTGATTACACCTCTTACCACTCTCCTAGGTATTTAAAGGTATCTGTTTTGTGTATTGTGTTGTTGTCAACTGCAATATTTTGAGGAGCATCACAGATGTTTGTCATAAACTTTGTTTTTTCATAGGATATTTGTAGTCCTACTTTGGCTGCTTGTTTTTGTAGTTCTCTTATTTGTTCTTGGGCATTGTCTAGTGAATCTGTAATCAATGCCATGTCATCTGTGAAGGCTAAACAGTCGACAGTGATCTTGTTTGGATTTCTCCCTAGTTGAATCCCTTTAGTATTGATGGCCTTCCTCCATTCTCGATCTACCTTCTCCAAGACACAATTGAAAAGCAGAGGTGACAGACCATCTCCCTGTCGAACACCTGACTTTATTTCAAAGGACTTTGAGAGCTCTCCCCTAAATTTAACTTTCGATTTTGTATTTGTCAAAGTACCTTTAATTATTGCAGTTGTTTTAGCATCGAGTCCCAATTCTTTAAGATATCAAGCAGTGTATTTCTGTCAATTGAATCATAGGCTTTTTTAAAATCCACAAAAGTAATTACATATTTTAAGTTCCTGATTTTCCTCATTTCTATTATGTTCTTTAAATTTAGTATTTGTTCTGCACATGACCTTCCCTTCCTAAATCCGGCCTGATACTCTCCTAGCTGTTTTTCCTTTCTATTTATATACATTTTGGCACAATAAGAAAAAATTCAGGATCTATACTCCTGTGCATATTCCAGAACAGTATGAAGGCGTAATGAAACTATTTGCTGACTTGCTCTTAGCAGCATCGGCATTGTCTCTCAATACATTTTAAATTCCGTGCAGGAACCACTAAAAATTAGACTGTGTTTTATATCCAACTAGGACGAGAATCTTGACCCATGCGACTTCATAATATGGGGATTCCATTACAAGGCACGCGACCGATAATACACTACTGGCCATTAAAATTGCTACATCACGAAGATGACGTGCTACAGACGCGAAATTTAACCGACAGGAAGAAGATGCTGTGATATGCAAATGATTAGCTTTTCAGAGCATTCACACAATGCTGGCGCCGGTGGCGACACCTACAACGTGCTGACATGAGGAAAGTTTACAACCGATTTCTCATACACAAACAGCCGTTGACAAGCGTTTCCTGGTGAAACGTTGTTGTGATGCCTCGTGTAAGGAGGAGAAATGCGTACCATCACGTTTCCGACTTCGACAAAGGTCGTTTGTAGCCTATCGCGATTGCGGTTTATCGTATCGCGATACTGCTTCTCGCATTGGTCGAGATCCAATGACTGTTAGCAGAATATGGAATCGGTGGGTTCAACAGGGTAATACGGAACGCCGTGCTGGATCCCAACGGTCTCGTATCACTAGCAGTCGAGATGACAGGCATCTTATCCGCATGGCTGCAAAGGATCGTGCAGCCACGTCTCGATCCCTGAGTCAACAGATGGGGACGTTTGCAAGACAACAACCATCTGCACGAAAAGTTCGACGACGTTAACAGCAGCAAGGACTATCAGCTCGGAGACCATGGCTGCGGTTAACCCTGGCGCTACATCACAGACAGGAGCGCCTGCGATGGTGTACTCAGCGACGAACCTGGTGCACAAATGTCAAAACGTCATTTTTTCGGATGAATCCAGATTCTGTTTACAGCATCATGATGGTCGCATCCGTGTTTGGCAACATGCCCAGACGTATCAAGGCCGTTATTACGGCCAGAGGTGGTTGTTCTGGGTACTGATTTCTCAGGATCTATGCACCCAAATTGCATGAAAATGTAATTACATGTCAGTTTTAGTATAATATATTTGTCGAATGAATACTCGTTTATCATCTGCATTTCTTCTTGGTGTAGCAATTTTAATAGGCAGTAGTGTACATTCAAATGCAACCGTTTTAACCGCGATCAGCTGGGTACAGGGCGGATTTTGGACACCAAGTAGGAACGAAGACGTATGCTTAGCGCTTGTAGGGAGGCGGGAGCAGCAGTTTCAAACGTGGTGCAATCGCTCGTCACTTACTCCCACGGCGCCCGGAGCTACCTGAAATTGACCCAATCGCCTACTCGCGCCTGCATCAGTTTGGACGGAATTACAGCATCAAATATCTTTGACAAAGAAATTTGATCAAATATTCACCATAATTCTTTGACCAGCCTCTTTGACACTGCGCAGTAAGGGGTACTACACTATCGTCAAATATTTCATCGTAATCCTTGAAAATGGTTGACATGTAGTACAGGAGAACCACATGAAACTTCCTGGCAGATTAAAACTGTGTGCCCGACCGAGACTCGAACTCGGGACCTTTGCCTTTCGCGGGCAAGTGCTCTACCCTCTGAGCAACCGAAGCACGACTCACCTCCGGTGCTCACAGCTTTACTTCTGCCAGTACCTCGTCTCCTACCTTCCAAGAGCACTTGCCCCCGAAAGGCAAAGGTCCCGAGTTCGAGTCTCGGTCGGGCACACAGTTTTAATCTGCCAGGAAGTTTCATATCAGCGCACACTCCGCTGCAGAGTGAAAATCTCATTCTGGAAACATCCCCCAGGCTGTGGCTAAGCCATGTCTCCGCAATATCCTTTCTTTCAGGAGTGCTAGTTCTGCAAGGTTCGCAGGAGAGCTTCTGTAAAATTTGGAAGGTAGGAGACGAGGTACTGGTAGAAGTAAAGCTGTGAGCACCGGACCGGAGTCGTGCTTCGGTAGCTCAGATGATAGAGCACTTGCCCGCGAAAGGCAAAGGTCCCGAGTTCGAGTCTCGTCGGGCACACAGTTTTAATCTGCCAGGAAGTTTCATATCAGCGCACACTCCGCTGCAGAGTGAAAATCTCATTCTAGAAGAACCACATGATATCAACTGAGAACTTGCTCTTTTTAATGCTGTTAGTTTCATAGTTCCACTGAACGGGATTTTTCCAGTAGGAATATTATTAGAGCACATGCACCAAATAGCTGCTTATAACAGGTATAACAGGTAATCTTTATCTACGACAGACTGTTT
Organism: Schistocerca gregaria; assembly: GCF_023897955.1. NCBI lineage: Eukaryota > Metazoa > Arthropoda > Insecta > Orthoptera > Acrididae > Schistocerca > Schistocerca gregaria. The sequence goes on along the minus strand of NC_064931.1, from coordinate 505,915,890 downwards.
CAGCTTAATCGCCATTGCCAAGTACCTGCAATTAAAATTTTGGTGCGAACAGGTATGGATGCCAATATCATTCACATTAAAGAAGCTGTCTTGTACTCACGTCCAGATTGATGTGATGTATTTTCTCGAGTACACATAAATTTCTAATTCCCCAAGAAAGTTCGTTGCAAAACTCTTTGGTATTCTGTGCAGAATCTGTAGTGGATTTTCGACTGTATCAGCAGTGTGATTTTGATTTTTCAAGTGTACAAAGAAGGTCTACTGGCTATATTCGCTCTCTCTAATGTGCTGTTTATATCTCACGTTAAAATTTCTTCCTGTTTGGCCAATGTAAAAGCTATTACAGCTGCCACATGTTATTTTATATATGCCTTGGTTATCATATTTCGATGTTCTCGTGGTTGTGGAACGTAATTTTATTGAAAGCTTGTTACTGGTAAAATCCACAAATATTCAACTAGCCTTTCGAATCAACAACATGCCGAATGGACAGCTCAGGATTGGCATCACATTCTCTTCACCGATGAGTGTCGCATATGCCTGCAACCAGGCAATCGTCGGAGACGTGTTTGGAGGCAGCCCGGTGAGGCTGAATGCCTTAGAAACACTGTCCAGCGAGTACAGCAAGGTGGAGGTTCCCTGCTGTGGCATTATGTGGGGCCAACGTACGCCGCTTGTGGTCATGAAAGGCGCCGTAACGGCTGCACGATAGGTGAATGCCATCCTACGACCGATAGTGCAACCATATCGGCAGCATATTGGCGAGGCATACGTCTTCATGGACGACAATTCGCGCCTCCGTCGTGCACATCTTGTGAATGACTTCCTTCAGGATAACGACATCGCTCGACTAGAGTGGCCAGCATGTTCTCCAGACGTGAACCTTATCGATCATACCTGGGATAGATTGAAAAGGGCTGTCTATGGACGACGAGACCCACCAACCACTCTGAGGGATCTACGCCGAATCGCCGTTGAGGAGTGGGACAATCTGGACCAACAGTGCCTTGATAAACTTGTGGACAGTATGCCACGACGAATACAGGCACGCATCAATGCAAATGATGTGCTACTGGGTATTAGAGGCACCGGTGTATACAGGAGTCTGGACCACCACCTCTGAAGGTCTCGCTGTGTGATGGTACAACATGCAATGTGTGGTTTCTACTCCTTGAGTGTTGTCTATTAAGTTTCTCTTTCCGGCTGCAACATTTCGTCCTCTAGGATGTCCGCCTGTAGCACTTTCTTCTTTGTGTGTATATTTTAACCTACAGCTAGCACATGTCCTTTGTATCTAGCACAAAACTCAATTCCTATTCACTTCCAGCTACCACTGATGCATCATCAAGGAATCCTATTGTGCTAATTTTCTGTCTTTGACAAACAAGAGCAGTTCTTTAATTCCATTTTCAGTGAAAAAATAATCATCAGTGGTGACAATGCAGTTGTCTTACATCTTTCTTGGTTTCGTCTTCTTATACAAATCTGTCAGTGATGGTAATTCTAATTCGCTTTGAAGAAACAGAGTGGGTTTCCAACTGCCTACCTGAAAAAGGGAAAATATTTTATTTCATCCGAGGTTATAAAATGCCTTTCCATATTCATAGCGTCACGATAAGCTCCAAAATACGATCTCCATTGCACTATCAATGAGCTTTTCCTCTCCACATATATAACACACAATCGTTTCGTACTGTGCTTTTACATGCCAACCGCTTGCAGTAAACAGAAGACGATCACTTCCTTTGATAAAATCTAAGGCGAGGCGCTAGATACGATCAAATAAATTTGACGAAAGACAACAGCTGACAAAGGTTCCCTATTACACTACGTTAAATATATTTGACAAACTACTTTGCCAGTGAAATATGGTAGTGTAATACCAGTCTATGACCTCCATCTGGAAGATTCCAGACGTTGCTGCCTCGCCTTTTGAGTCGGAACTCTGTGCCCACATCGGCAGTCAGTAGTTTCAGTCTTTATGGCGCTGGTGGATACAGGTGTCGAAACCCAGGAGACACGACTGAAAATTGGAAGCGGAGAATATTTTATTCATTTATGTATATGCAGATGTGGATTTTGCCGTTTACAACAACGGGGGCGATCGCGTGAACATTCCAGGCTGAGGCATGTGTGGCTTTTGGACAATAAAAGGGAAATATGACGTCGTAAGTACTGCGTCTGCCAACGTGTATTGTTTCAAGCATATCTGTAACTTTTTGTCCAAATAGTACCTCACTTATAACTCTTGTGGGTCTGTTATCTGGAGACGGTGTTCTTTCTTTAGCACCTTGTGTTCCTGTACTCTCTGGATTCGTTGGCTTTCGAACACCATGCAGAGTTTTGAGGTAAATGACCTTAATAGCTAGTAGAATAGACGCCTTTCTCCGTGGTTTAAAATCGATTTTATTAAGTTTTCTTCATTCGAGTTGTGGTGTTTCCTTTCTTAGTTCCGTCTATCTCCACTTGCTGAGCCTGGCATAGCTCCGCCTTTTTTTGCTCACACACGAGATACCGCTGCTATGTATTGACCACCTCTTCCCAACCGTGTGCTAATTGCTGCTACACGTTTTACATACATTTCGAACAAGGACTCATATGGGTACAGTCCTTTCGTGTGTTACAATCTTCTGTGAAAATTCAAATGTGGTTAACAGTTAGGGTGATGAACGCAATACCAGAGTGAGAGTAAGCGGTAGTATGGACCCTTATTTTTAAGTTGGGGTTGTTGGGGGAAGAGACCAAACAGCGAGGTCATCGGTCTCATCGGATTAGGGAAGGGCGGGGAAGCAAGTCGGCCGTGCCCTTTCAAAGGAGCCATCCCGTGTTAGCCTGGAGCGATATAGGGAAATCACGGAAAACCTAAATCAGGATGGTCGGACGCGGGATTGAACCGTCGTCCTTCCGAATGCGAGTCTAGTGTGCTAACCACCGCGCCACCTCGCTCGGTGATTTTTGAGTATAAAAACTAAATTCCAACCGAACAGGCAATGAAGTCCCAACGGTACCGACCGGCCACCGTGTCATACTCAGCCCGCAGACATCGCTGGATACTGATATGGAGAAACACGTCTTCAGCACACCGCTCGCCTGGCCGTGTGTTAGTTTACGAGAGCGGTATTATTGAGTATACAGGATGTTATGTAAATGTACCTTCTGGACGCAATCTTCACAAACAGAAAAAAAGAAAGCATGCTACTGTAATTGGACATGGGTCCAGAAACACCTTTATTCCCATGTTAGAACACACTTTGTACAACTGAATCCTCACCAAACTATTGCTCCACGTATTCACTAAATATTTTCTCTCAGTTTTTGAGCCGCCATTGTCGCTGACAGATTGGGCATCGGGTTCTCCCACCCACACGCAGTGGACAAACTTACATTACCTTCTGAAAGAATATTCTATCTCATATGCCACGCTTTCATGAGTGCGACGAAATATGTCCTTCATACATTATGGGAAATTACCCATTTCAGTGTTGGTGCCCATCGGTTTCTGAATAACAAATTCCGTGTCAAATGAATTCGAAGAGATTGACCAATTCAGTGACCTGGACGTTGTACTGACCTAAATTCACTACTCTTTTATTGCAGGATCTCTGAAAGCTCTTATGTATAAATCCCGATGCAAGATGGATACAGTCTTCGTGCCCGGTTTTGAATGGCTTAGAAACCATGCGCAATACTCTACGGATACTTCACAATATCTAAGTTGTAAAGTGACAGCGAGTTGCCGCACGTATCAGTGGTAACGGAAGGCATTTTGAAAAACTTATAAAAGAAGAGTGTCGATGCGTTATGCTAATACATTCTATTGCTTTGTATTACCCATGATTAATTTATAATAAAGACCTGCAAAAGATGCGTTTTAACGTGTAAGGAAATCAGCCCTATGGCACTGTTGGCTGGGAGCCCAGAGGGGTTGTTGTTCCGCTTTATTGGAAAAGGTTTTCTTCATCCGTGCACAATGGCCCCATTCCACCCGTCTTGTGAATGTTGTGACTGAAATATAGTGGAGTAAGCTTTACTTTATTCTGATGTTTGTCTAGGGCAAAAACCATAACCACACAATGATTCCACTTCATTTAACTCTGACTGACAATGGGAACTTTAGGAACATTATGCACCATTTTCCTCTTAAGAGGCCAGTGTACATCTTTAATTAATAAATGACAGCTGGGGTGGTCGAGCGGTTCTAGAAGCTCCACTCTGGAACCGGGCGACCGCTACGGTCGCAGGTTCGAATCCTGCCTCGGGCATGGATGTGTGTGATGTCCTTAGGTTAGTTAGGTTTAAGTAGTTCTAAGTTCTGGGGGACTGATGACCTCAGAAGTTAAGTCCCATAGTGCCCAGAGCCATTTTCCTCTTAGAGGCCATTTCTTTCTTTCAAATTAAATACATTTTCGTACAATGAGAAAAAAATTTATGATGAATAATCCTGTACATATTCCAGAGGAGTATGAAGTGGTAAAGAAACTATTTGCTGAATTTTAAGTGACGAAGTTTTTTAGTCCCCACATATTTTGGATTTTTATAATTGACAGAAAAAGTATTACAAGGAAAATGCTTTCGCCGTGTAATCACTGTGAAGTACCATTGCTGCCAAAGAGGAAATTAAATTTTCGCTTGCAAATATATGAAACGTAACTCTGATGCAGAGCACAAGGGATTTGTAACCGTCTACAAATATATTGGCCGGCCGTGGTGGCCGATCGGTTCTAGGCGCTTCACTCCGGAACCGCGCGACTGCTACGGTCGCAGGTTCGAATCCTGCCTCGGGCATGGATGTGTGTGGTGTCCTTAGGTTAGTTAGGTTTAAGGAGTTCTAAGTTCTAGGGGACTGATACCTAAGGTGTTAAGTCCCATAGCTCTCATAGCCATTTGAACCAAATATATTGATCAAGCAGTTCATCACTAAGCAAGTAAGAAGCGCCTCAAATGTCAAGATTCCCAGTACTCTATGTTACTCTTCTGGGACTGTTCTGGGGAATAAAAAATATTTAAAATTTGAAGAGAATGGTTAAATATATACTACATGATTCCCCTAGATTTGTTTGGGTGGCCCAGTATGTGAAGATATAGCAATTAGTGATAGGTATTTTTTTTCTCTGTCATTTTTTCCCTATCTTAGACTAAGTATTCATATCTTGGATGGTGTGGCATAATTGTGTTTGGTAATAATGTTAAAATGTAACCGCATTTTATTTGTTTTTCTCTAATAATTGAATAAGGAAAGACTTTAAAATCTGTTGTTTATTTTATCTGCGTTTGAATTATTAACTGTGATGTGAAGAGCTGCTATGTAATCGTAGACATGTAAGAACAGAGAGCGATATCGAAGGTACAGTTGAGCAACGATATACAGTGGGAGAGTGGTAGTTAGTATGTGTGTGTGTGTGTGTGTGTGTGTGTGTGTGTGTGTGTGTGTGTGTGTGTGTGAGTGTGCGTTCAGCACTATGGCGAGACGCGCGTTACGATTTGAGATGCGAAAAATTTGCCGAGACAGTGAATCGTGGAACATAACCAATGACGAATAGGATTATCGTCGCTTTGCTTAATGAAACTTGAAGTCATCATTATGAACAGAAAGACAATACAGTTTGTGCATTACTAAATGGACTGTGTCTCAACCTGTACTGACAATGCATTCGTGAGTAGACATATTCATCGGTACCGCGTTGGTGAAACTGCTTTTACATTTAACCGCAGCGCGAGAGCCAAGTTTCCATAAAACTGTGCATTGTATTTGTCTTTTTAATAAACAGTGAGTGTTTGAAGCCATAACTGTAGCGGTGAACGTAATTACAATTATAGATCAGGTGCAGGTACAGAGCGACTGCGAAATTGCGGTTGCAGTAACCATATGCAAACGTGACGAACAGTTATATCGCGGTGGGAAATTATCACGAACAGTGTTTGAAGTACTGAAATGAGAACTACGTGTGTGTAACGAGTAATACACGTGCACATGCTAAAGCTGTGGATTATGGCCAACAATGACCTCTATTCAAACAGTGGCCTGTCAAATGCCACTGCAGACAATTGCAGACGACTTTGCAGCATAACCGAGAAGAGACTTCACCAACATACTTCGCCGTGGAAATACGACAAACGGAATTGCTGTAATAATCTCATCTGCAACTTCACAAGCCGCTGCCGTCATCACCTCGTCGCCAGGCGTCTGCTGCAACGAAGAGATAAGCGACAATGGTGTGCGCTCTCCCAATTAAAGACTAACGGAATTTCGCAGTTCAGATTGCAAATCGTTTGTTTCATCATAAAATTATTTTCTTTCTTTTTCTTTTTAACTTCCGCTACGTAGATGAAACTGCTTGAAGTAAACTATTAACTTTTATGTAGCTTTGCTGACCCACTATTACTTAAAAGTATTTTTCTTTTACTCACACTATGTCTTTCTTTTAAATTAAGCTGCTGTAGTCGCATGTGTGTTGTGTCCTTTTGGAGGGAAGTGCTATAAAGGCGAGTGCAGTGTTATTTTTCAAAGTGAGCTTACATACTTTAATGTTTGATACGGTGGCGCGCCTAAATCACGGCATCAGCCATTGGTTTCTAGGCACTGACCAACAGAATCAGAGCTGCTTTTTCCCTATTGGTCTAAGCTTCGCGGCGAGAGTAAATTGAATGTGACAGCTGTCAAAACCATGCAGGTTATGTTTACATCGTACTTAGAGTCATGTTTCCACACTTTCACGAATAATAACTTTGTGGCTGATGATTACAAGTGAACAGATATCACATCCTACAGTGTTTACGGGATTGGTAACAGAATTTGTGTAATTTACATAATTTAGAGTCCATGTGGAATCACATTCTCCAAGTTCACACAATTCAGAAGTACAATGCGTTCTTCTGGGGCGAAATAATCAGACATCAACTCAATTAGATCATTTCTAACAAAAGCTCGTATAAATACAGGTCAATAAGGTCGCGAAGTACACCTCTGTGAACAGTCAGGCGTGTCCCATTAGAATCGCGAGAGAGAGAAAGCGATTGAACAGATGACAGGGATGATAGAGCTCCCTGGTGGCTGTACTGTGTACTAGACCAGACCTTGTGGCGAACACAGTTTCCCGTCATCTTGGATAATGGTACTTGCGTCATCAGCTGACGTCATAGCGACCATTTTGGATAACGTCACAGGTGAGAGCACCCTCTGGCGGTGGTACTGTGTAATAGATCAGTTGGAGTCCGGAGCCCATGGTGAACATACCGGATGGCTGTACCGCATCAAATTGTTTAAATAAATAGTGCATGTATGATAAAGACTTACGTCCAGCACAGGCCGGGTGCTCTCTCCCCACCATTTCCTAGGATGAGGTGGCGGTCGGATGACCCAAAAGCCCTTTCTTTACAGTCATTTTCTTAGGTTAGTAGCCGGCTGGGGTGGCCGTGCAGTTCTAGGCGCTACAGTCTGGAACTGCGTAACCACTACGATCGCAGCTTCGAATCCTGCCTCGGGCATGGATGTGTGTGATGTCCTTAGGTTGGTTAGGTTTAAGTGGTTCTAAGTTCTAGGGGACTGATGACCTCAGATGTTAAGTCCTATAGTGATCAGAGCCATTTGAACCAATTTTTTTAGGTTAGTAGAGATAGCCGAAGTGACCTTTCTTTACTGCCAAAATTCAAACTTTGCACCAGTTCCTAGGAAGAGGTGGCATTGGGATGACTTAGGGTAATGGAGGTAGCCCAATTGACCCATCTTCCCGCCATTTCTTGCGTTAGTACATGTGTGTTGCATTGTCCTGATGGAATTTGAACTTGCCAGCATTTTATGGGGCAGGGGAGGGGAGGGGGAGTTAGGTTAGTGGAGGTAGCGCAATTGACCTATCTTCCCACCAAAATTCAACTTCCCGCCAATATCCGCCATCTTAAATGACCTCATGGACCATCTTGGATGATGTCATGTGCTGTTGCCAGGTCTACACGCCGCGATGTTTGATGAAGTCGTCGCCGCCATCTTTGATACATGTGGCAACAATGCAGAGTGTGCCCGTACTTTCCTTGCCCCAGTAACTACTGTTGTAACAGTAGCACATGATTATGATTCTAGTGATGATAATGACGTTCAGATCACTGCAAGCGGGTGTGATACAGAAAGTTCGAAAAGAGGCAATGGAAGCAGTAAAAGTGAATTCTAAATTTCTCCTGATAAGTAATTTAAACTCGAAACTGTCATCACAGTGTTTGATGACAACACACTGGAGAAAATATACGATGATTGTCATATCAGAGGTTTCGATGCATATGATGAACTACTGAGAAGATACTCTAAACTGAAAGTTAAAAGCAATATTAAAAGCCTACTGGACTAGGGAGAAAAAAAGAGAAGACAAGGCAGTACAGTTTTCAAAGGAAATCCCATTAAGCAGCATGTAATGGCGAAATTTTATGAAGTACGAGAGTGCGGATCTTCCGTTCATTATTGTAATTGCCCGCCGCTGTGGCCGAGCGGTTCTAGGCGCTTCAGTCCGGAGCCACGCTGCTGCTACGGTCGCAGGTTCGAATCCTACCTCGTGCGTGGATGTGTGTGATGTCCTTAGGTTGGTTAGATTTACGTAGTTTTAAGTCTAGGGCACTGATGACCTCAGATGTTAAGTCCCATAGTGCTTAGAGCCATTTGAACCATGTATTGTAATTTACAATATCGGGCATTGGGCGTAGCCAGAAAGCTGGCTGTACAAGCTTTACAGCATCACTGAGACCTATTTCTAATTTGAAAAAGGAGTTTAGGATAGGTAACCTCACGCAGCACAACTATGCTCCAAACCCAAGAAGATAAGGACAATGGAGAAGAGGTAATTCAAAGAGCTCATTAATTTGTTGCTGAAGTCAAACCTCATACCACGTCAGAAAACATCGAAATGGATCCTGTATGGAAATATGATCAGAGTCAGTTTAACTATGAGCTTTCTTCTGGAAGAACGCTCTCCATGAAAGGAGAGAGAAACCCTGTTTCGACGTTGCAATCAGTTAACAGTGACACACAGCTACAGGATCGATGTTGCTGTATCAATGGTCGGACGATTGGCAGACAAACTCTACATATGATTCCGAGAACAAAACGGAGAATTTGGACCCCTGTGTCAACGGCGCCCTCCATATATCTTCGAGGATGCAAGTGTGAGCGGGAAAATGACGAAAGAACATCTGAAGAGGTTTTTTTCTATCAGTTTTGAGTCCACATTTGCCGACAAACTCATTAGTACTTTGTGATTCCTGATCTGGACATAAGGATGAACAAGTAGTACTTGAAGCTCCTGGAGGAAAAGGTGTAGTTTGAAAATCATTCCACCTAAAACGACAAAATCTGCACAATCTCTGAACATGTTTAAACAATATAAAATATATGCCAAGAGACTAACCGACTATGTTCTAGGAACACTTAGCCAAAATTTAATGACAGATCCTTTATCATGAAAATACATTCTGTCATTTACAATCAATAATCACCAGAAGTATATATACCAATGCTTCGTTAAGCGTGGCAGAACGCTGACTGTGATATTGATGAACCTGTGGACAACTTCAAAAGTGTGACTGAACGTTCAGCACTGATATTATAGAATGTGCAGTTTGACATATGATCAATTTACTTCATTTTGCGTTTTGTAGCCATTCATATTGCTTTGAGCATTTTATTGAAAATCCTCACTTGCATTTATAGTTACAGTATGCGATTGCATTTGGCTTCTAGATTGATATCTGCAGTGACATCCAGGGCATGTATGTAGAGTCTTGCAGAAAAACGACACTCGCCAACAAATGAGGTGTAAGTGATGATCCTATAATCAAAATTTCATAAAGATACTTTCGTTCGAACGCAAATACTTCAATTGTAAGTCCTAATGCTTGCACTATGGGGTCACTTACTTACTTACTTCTCAGAAATCAAGTTAAACACAAAACTTTATAATTTCGCGTCTTGAAGACAGAGCTCCTCACTCTTTCACGTCTAAGCACCGAGGCTTTTACGGTATTTTTACAACTGTCGTACGCTTTCCTGTGCCACTGAGTAGTGAAATTAATGCTGGTGGCAATAAATCGCGTCATATATCAAGTATGTACAAATGTATTTAACTTTAGACTGATAAATAGATTCCCTTGCACAGTTTAGAATCAGCTTGTGTTTAATGAATGCTTGTATAGTTCTTTCATAACTTTCGTCATCAGCTGTGGTATGTCTGAGCAAACGTTGTCAACTTCGTTCAAGATGTGGCTTAATTGTTTGTAACACTGCGTATTACACTTACTTAAGGAGTTGGATAATACAGTACGCAATTTATCGATTTATGGCGCATCTTACTGCGTTGTTTTGCACAACGACGGAACGTGTCAGCAAAGCTGAAAGGAAATAAAGCAGAAATCGTTTAGTAAACAGCCTGTAAGTATTCGGGTAACATTTGAGTTTTGAAATGATACAGCAGAGCTACCACGAGTTTTTGCTAGAGTTTTGAAACAGTTCATTTTGCAGTTTTCCAAAACTGCTGTCAATCCGATCGAGTAGTCTCATGTGGACGCAGAATCGCGAAGTACACTGTTGTGCTAATTTTAAGGACGAAAGTAACGTTCGCATGATGTGTCACTGCCACGTGACGTGGATCGATGAAACTTGGACCATATATATAAAAGACTCTTACTGTATAGCACAGAAGATAAGTGAAAGGAACAGGGTACACAATGAGAGGAACGTAAATGACACTTCTATTCAAAGACAATGATTACACTGAAGCCATCGCGATTTGTGGTTGTTCCTTGAATATTACAAAAGGCGGGACATGGTTCTTAATAGGGTGTGTGATCACCACGGACAGCACTGCATGCTCTACAACTTGTTCACATGATTGGTAAGGAGTTCTTGGCCGGCCGCGGTACCTGAGCGGTTCTAGGCACGTCAGTCCGGAACCGCGCGGCGGCCACGGTCGCAGGTTCGAATCCTGCCTCGGGCATGGATGTATGTGATGTCCTTAGGTTAGTTAGGTTTAAGTAGCTCTAAGTTTAGGGGACTGATGACCTCAGCTGTTAAGTCACATAGTGCTTAGAGCCATTTGAACCATTTTAAGGAGTTCTTATGGTACAGTTTTCCATTCCTCTACCAGTGTAGTTGACAACTGCTGGATGGTTCGCGGTACACGTGAACGTGCCGCAATGGCTCACCCCAACGTATCCCACATCTGCTCAGTAGGATTTAAGTCGGGGGAACGGGGAGGCCAATCCACTCATCGAATATCAGTGTCTCAATGACGTTGACCAGTGAGCGTATCATGTTCAAAAACTTGGAGGTCAGTATGGCCATGCAACATTATGCCTCTTCACACCGTAACACGTGGATCACCAAGACGATCATGTTCCTGGGTACCCGCGTAGTGGGAACACGTCACGCACTGAGCGTGAGCAATGGAGGACAATTCTTTGAGGATGCCAGCCACACGAACTGCCTCACGAAACTATCAGTCAAACAGCTGTCGACAAAATAGCCCGGAAATGGCGCATCCAGGCAATCCGTGACGAAGTGCAACCATAATCTCTACAGTTACATACAATCTCAGAAACTGTTTTAATGCTTCTCCGCTGACAGTCTAAACGCTCAGTAACTTCGTGTAGGTTTAAGAGAACGCAAAGCTCAAGGAGTTCTGAAAGTATTTCTTCTAAAAATATGGATTTTACATGCAAGCCCTTGGAATTTGGTATCTGTCAAGATGAGTTACGTGTTTGAGATTTGGAAGACAGCCTAAAGTCGCCGGGACAGTTGCAGTCGTAGCTATAACATTCTACTTGGTTGACTAATAATCTTTAGTGACCTTCAGACATAAACCTGATGTACTCGTTTAACAACTGCGGTGCACAGTCGGCGCGAACGCCAGGTGCAATCGACTCTCCTTCTCCTCCTCACAGCTTCCGTGGCGTCGCGCCAAGTCCCTCTCGCGGTCGCGGCCAGAACACGTGCAGTCTGTGCCCCGTGCGGCACGCGAGACAAATTACGCGACATATTACTCTGCAGATTTTCCCGGAATCGTTAATTAGCCGACCCGGCTTAATTCGCTACACTGCTACACTTATAAAAACAATAAAAAGAGTCTTCAGCCTCGCATGGAGCCGAGAGAGAGGGTAGAAATTTTCACTACATACGTGGGGCGTTCGAAAAGTCCGTGCAAAAATAAAAACTACTTCCGTGTTTGGGGTAAACCTTTTTTATTTTGTGACGTAGTGTCCTTTTAGACTTATTACACTTCGTTCAACGCTGTTGTAATTTGTTGATCCCTTCCGAATAATAGGAATTGTCCAAGTCTGCATAATAGCTATTACTTGCCACAATCACCTCCTCGTTTGAATAAAATCTTTTTCCCGCCAGCCTTTTCTTCATGTTGGTGAAAAAATAGTAGTCAAGCGAGCCACGTCTGGAGAAAAGGGGGGGATGCGAAACGAGTTGCAACCCTATTTCCATTAATTTTGCGACCAAAACTGCTGAGGTGTGTGCTGGTGCATTGTCGTGATGGAAAAGGACTTACTTGTAGTCCAATTGCCGGGGTTTTTCTTGCGACTCGGTTTTCAAACGGTCCCATAACGATGAACACAATGCACCTGTAATAGTTTTACTATTTTCCAGATAGTCGATGAGGATTATCCCTCGCGAATCCCGAAAGACAATCGCCATAACCTTTCCGGCCAAAGGACTGGTCTTCGCCTTTTTTGGTGCAGATTCTCCCTTGGTATCCCATTGTTTATATTGTTGTTTGGTCTCAGGAGCATAGTAATGTATCCATGTTTCATCTATAGTGACGAAACGGTGCTTAAAGTCCTGCAGATTCTTCCTGAACGGTTGAAAACCATCCTTTCAACACTTCACACGATTCCGCTTTTGGTCAAGCGTGAGCAATCGCGGAACCCATCTTGCGGATGGCTTTCTTATGTCCAAATGTTTGTGAAAAATTTGTTCATTCGAGATTCCCACAGCACTAGCAATCTCATGCACCTTAACTCTTCTATCATCCACCACCATATCATGGATTTTATCAATGATTTCTAGAATCGTAACCTCCACAGAGCGTCCAGAACGTTCAGCATTACTTCTTCCATATGGCCACTCCGAAAATTTTGAAACCACTTACAATCTGTTCTAATCGAAGGTGCAGAGTCACCGTAATGTTTATGAAGCTTCTCTTTGGTCTCCTGAGACGTTTTGCCTTTCATAAACCAACGTTTAATCACCACACGAAATTCTTCTTCGTCCATTTTTTGACAATCACTCGACTTCCTTGATTCACACGGATGCCAAACACAAAGAAATAGACCAATATGGCTTAAACGTAATGTGCGTTCTTTCCAAAGATGCTACTAACTAAACATGACCTCGATATGCGACGGTGGTGCCATCTCTCGGACTTTGCACGGACTTTTCAAGCGCCCCACGTATATACCGCTAATAAGGATCCTATTGAGATATAACTACTTTCAGAAAGACATCGAGATCCTTCCATTGGAGTGGAAAGTATTTCTCGCTAGCTATTTGTGCATCACCTGCATATGACTCCTAACGACTTCCACTGATAATCTATACAACACCAAAACAGGAATGCAGATCAAAGTCAACTTGTCAAAAGACACAGAAACATCACAGTTGAAGTTTCTACAGAAAAAAGAATTTACAGATTTCAATTAAATCTCAACGAGCCCACCACATTTATGCAACACCACCTCCAGTCAGCTCGGTGCTCCACGAGGTTTCTGCATATCGAGAACTACTCGCTCACTAAATCGCACCACTCACCAAGAGAACTGGAAAGGTCTCAATGAGATTTGCAGGGCCGCACACTGAAATGGGATAGGACTTTACGGGTTTAAAATATTGTTGTATTTTGTCTGCATATGCGGTTTCCACAAAATGCAGAAACGAGCGGATCGGACTGCTCAAGAACTACTACCCATATCTTCAACTCTGCGTCCTCTGTCACACTACACATATACTCAGTACTCTGCATACAGCATGTGGAACACCATCAGCAACAACTAATAAAAACGACAAGGTAGCTACCAGGTTGACACCCCGGAATAAACAAATCTAAATCAGGACAGGGCAGTTTTTATTATAATTGTTACACCCTACCTACAATACGTTTGGATTAAGTTTGCAGAGGCACTATTTCCACTAGCTGGCAGAGAAAGTAAAGTAGCCAGATGGAAGGAGGAAACGGAATGAAACTTAATGGTTTCAAAGGGTATGCGATGTTATTTCAGTAATGGCAAAATCGAGTCCAATTACAAACAACTTGTCAGTGTGAGTCAACTAATCACTACGACGTCGCGCCTCCTCTGGCCTGGATGCATGTACTGATTCGGTTGGGAAACGTGCCATAAAGCCGTTGTGTACTCTCTTGAGGGAAGCTGGCCCACAACTGTGGTATCTGATCGTTGATATCCTGGATACTGATATTGAGGCGGAGTCGACGTCCTAAATAGTCCTGCACATATTCTATTGGTGACAGAGCTGGAGATCTTGATGGCCACAGGAGTACATCAACATCAAGCAGACAGTTCATAGATATGTAAACGTAGGCTTCCGCGGCCGTTGTGACAGTCAATAAAATTCTTCTGGGTTTGAGGCCGCATTTTCATCTGTAAAATTCCGACGTTTCGGCGACTGTTGCAAGGCGCCTTCCTCAGGGTGTATTGCTAACTGCTGAATGAGCACTCTTTAGTTAGATACTTACGTATATACTATGGAGGAGTGCTGTCACTGGATGTGAGCGTGAGGAGGAAGGGTATTAGTTCATTTTATTGGTCTTTGCATTGCGTGTTGTAATTAGCGGAAATGGGCGTTTTCCATTGGAGTTTCCTTTACTGCTTGCTATTGGTGGGAAAGCGGCGAATAGGAGACTGAGTGGCGACTACAGTGTAGCGTTGTTTACTAACTGCCTAGTATCGACTAGGCCGCGTCAGCGCTCTATGTACCCTCCACCGCTGTGGAGTACCGCGCGCCTGTTGCTCTGCGAGAGCTGTCCTTCCGCAAAGCTGTCACAGCTGGCAGCCCAGATACTGCAAGTCGGTACCCGTCTTCTCTATTCATATTGTCGGGTCGCTTGACTATTTCTATAGCCTCTCTAATCTCCCTCCTCAAACTAAACGGCTGTTTCGCTAGTACGCAGGCCTCTCGATAGAGGCCATACAGACCATGTGTGAACGAGCATAGTACTGCTGAATCATGGCACCTCCACAGTGTCACATAACAGTGTCACAAGAGGACGCAGTATGTCCTTGACGTACAGTTGTGCCATCAGACTTTCCTCAGTGAGAGCCAGCCGTGACCTGATGTCGTACACGATGACTCCCTATACCATGACGCCATTAGTAGCACTGCTGTGTGTCTCCAAAACATTGGGAGACTGAGACGACTCTCCAAGTCACTCCCATGCTCGCCGACTACGTAATTCAGGTTAGTGTAGAACCGAGATTCATCGCTAAACACGTAGCGACACCAGTCATCAGCAGTCCTTGTTTCCCGATCACGGCACAACTCCAAACGCAGCCGTTTGTATTGCGGTGTTAACGGAAGCCTTGGCATGGGGCTCTAATTCCATAGTAGGCTGCTGCTCGTCTCCGGCCAATGGTGACGGAAGACACAGAAAGCTACAGGAAGTCCATAACCTGTTCTCGGTTGCGAGGCACTGATGTGAAGGGGTCACGATCTGCTTGGTGCACATACGTCGATCCTGCCTTGTAGTGATCGCATGTGGTCGGCTGGAACCTGAACGAGAAGTATGCGTGCCCTCACATTCCAATGCAGTCCAACATTACCCTACTATCACATCCGAATGCCCCACGTATCTGATTATTCCATGATTCCACCAGGTGTCTAAATGGAGACACACAATGAAGTCCCTATCAAACTCTGTCAAATTCTGATAACGATGTGTAAAATCTCCGTGTCCTTTAAATTGATAACATCTGACGCTGTTCACACCCTTACATAGTCTACCGAGCTCGGTAACCACACTAAATACTAACAACACTGATGCACTATGGAAGCAGTTATACATGTCACATAGAATTGCAAATGCAATCATACCTGTATGTACATATTCTCTAATTTATACTGATATGCGTCCATGTGTCCAGGGTGCTTAACTTTTTTGTCAGTCAATGTACTCGTATATCTTACGCTACTGTTACCCACACTAAAATGGCTAGCCCACGAATTGTTCCTGAATAGGAAGAAACCGACGCCAGTGGACCAAGGTAAATGGCTCTGAGCACTATGGGACTTAACATCCATGCTCATCAGTCCCCTAGAACTTAGAACTGCTGAAACCTAACTAACCTAAGGACATCACACAACACCCAGTCATCACGAGGCAGAGAAAATCCCTGACCCCGCCGGGAATCGAACCCGGGAACCCGGGCGCGGGAAGAGAGAACGCTACCGCACGACCCCCAAGGTAAATGATACACAATATCTCATCAGTGTTATCCAGCACTATTGTCGTGCATGTACGCCAGCTTGCGAGTATTGGGGAAAAAGTCTGACGCGTTTCCACAGGCACTGTTTGATACAACATTGCAAATTACGTCGGATGTAGTTGGGGGCTATTGTGACTGTTGAAGACCAGAGGTCACACATCAAGATCTAAACTTTAGGCGGCAAAAACTCGACAGAAATCCACGGTGCGTTAAGTGAAGATTGTGGTGAGTTTATAGCGGACCATAGGACAATTTCACGTTGGGTTAATAGTTTTCATGGTGGTCATATAAGCATAGACGTAATCCAGGACTCGGAAGGCCAAAAACGTAAACAAATGTACCAAGTGTGAAACTTGTGATAGATGCTCTTCAAGAAGATTGCAGTGCGACTTTTGAGAAATTCTCTGAAGCCACAGGAATTCCGCCGACATCAGTATTCCGTATTCCGAAAAAAATATTTGAAGAAGAGAAAAATTTCTGCGAGATGGGTGCCACACTGTTTGACTGCTGAAGAGAAGAAGAAACGCTTGGACGTTGCAACCTTGCTCAAACAACAATTCCACCGTCAACGATTCTTGTGTTGAATTGTCGCTATTGATGAAATGTGGATTGGTCACTTTGAACCGGAATTGAAATCACGGTCCAGTGAATGGAGAGCTGCAGATTCTCTGCTTCGAAAAAAATTTCGACGCGTCCAATCATAGCTCAAGCAAATAATAACTTTTGCTTATGATCAGCAAGGAATTATCATGATAGATAGAGTACCATGTGGAACAAGTATCACAGCAGTGTATTATCGTAACTTCATGCAAATCCTGAGCAGAAAAATGCACAAAACCCAACCTCAGTTACTCGAGGCTGGGCCACTCATTTTCCACGACAACGCTAATCCGCATGTCGGCGATGTGGTAACCCAAAAACTGCCCGAATACGGATGGAAAGCGTTGCCGCAACCTCCCTACAGCAAGGACATGAGTCCACCAGACTTCGAAGTAGACAAAACCTCTGCATGGATGTCGTTATATTTCTCTGGAAGAGCTGTCCATCACCGCTACCCCAGCCATTCTGCAGGTGAAGAGAAGTGGAGTCCTGAATGGTTTCCGAGACGCTGGGATTCGGTCATAGAGGAGCAGGGATACTATGTTGAAGGACTGTAAAGAGATATTGAAAAAACTTTTTATGCGTTATTTATGAAATGTGCCTCGTGATATTTAATAGGACATACGTAATATAAATGCAGGGCTCTGACTCACTGATTCAGTTTCTGGTGGACTCTGATATTTTCTTAGGCGGACAAGACTGTTGATTTCCCACAACCATGAGATCAAAAGCTCAGTCTGAGGCCGCCCTGCCGTTAATTCCCCTCGGACCATGTTCCACCTGTCCCTTGAAAATGAGCTATTGTGACTCCAAAAAGCATCGACGAGCCTGCCTGGCTAATACTATAGATTAGATTAGATGTACTTACCGCTCCATGGGTCCACAGTGAAGAGATTCTTACGGATTTAGAACATGACATGAAACATTTGCAAAGAAAAGAAAGATATGCTAATGTACTCTCCACAGATCATAAATGAAATGGTCCTCGCGAATGTGTTATAAGTCAAATAACTTTAAACATATTCACGCCGACCTAAAGACGGAGAAAAGATCATAATAAAATAAAGGAAAGATATAGGTGTTCTTTTTTTCCGTGCGCTGTTCGAGAGCGCAATAATAGAGAATTATTGTGAACGTAGTTCGATGAACCTTCTGCCAGGCACTTAAGTGTGATCTGCAAAGTATTTATGTAGATGTAAATGTAGATGTAGATGTTTGTATCATTTGCAAACAAAATAAACTCGACATCTGGTAATGCAACTGGTGAAACTGATTTTCCACATTCACGACAAAGCTGTTAGATGAAGTTCTATATCCGTTCGTTCTATTACCTGTTGCCACTTTCCACCTCTCTTTGCTTTCCTCTCTCCTTAACCTATCCATATCTTTCCTAGCCCCATCCAATCCATCCTGAAGGACAGTAATTTCTCCCTCCTTGTTGACTACTTTCCTATCTCTTCTGCATATTCCACGAAATCACTGAAGACCTTCATTTACTTCTCCAATTCTCTTGCCCTTTCAGTCACCTCAATGGAGAAAACTACAACATCCATTATACATTATCCACCATACATCATCACTCGTCATACATGTGCTTACATCACGTCATAAAACTAATGACTCTACGGCAAGTCAGGCACTTTACACTGTAAGTAGGCTGCTTAGGTTTTCTTATTGGTAACGCCACGTAGCGCTCTGTATGAAAAATCACTGGCTGTGCTGTGCGCAGTATGTGGGTAGTTTGCATTGTTGTCTGCCATTGTAGTGTTGGGCAGATGGATGTAAACAGCGCGTAGCGTTGCGCAGTTGGAGGTGAGCCGCCAGCAGTGGTGGATGTGGGGAGAGAAATGGCGGAGTTTTGAAATTTGTAACACTGGATGTCATGAACTGCTATATATATTATGACTTTTGATGATATTAAGGTGCGGGCCGCGGTGGTCTCGCGGTTCTAGGCGCTCAGTCCAGAGCTGCGCAACTGCTACGGTCGCAGGTTCGAATCCTGCCTCGGGCATGGATGTGTGTGATGCCCTTAGGTTAGTTAGGTTTAAGTAGTTCTAAGTTCTAGGGGACTGATGACCACAGATGTTAAGTCCCACAGTGCTCAGAGCCATTTGATATTAAGGTAAATACATTGTTTGTTCTCTATTAAAATCTTTCTTTTGCTAACTATCTCTATCAGTAGTTAGTGCCTTCCGTAGTTTGAATCTTTTATTTAGCTGGCAGTAGTGGCGCTCGCTGTATTGCAGTAGTTCGAGTAACCAAGATTTTTGTGAGGTAAGTGATTTGTGAAACGTATAGGTTAATGTTAGTCAGGGCCATTCTTTGTAGCGATTACTGAAAGTCAGATTACGTTGCGCTAAAAATATTGTGTGTCAGTTTAAGCACGGTCATGTATAATTGTTCAAAGAGGACGTTTCACCACTCGTGGTAAAATAATAATGTAGTAAAGAATAAGTCAATTAAATTAGTGATAAACTAGAAAACACGTTCACAAAAGACAGACCTATATGCAAGTGTATGTAAACAGACTACTTGTCCAAAGCTTTTGCAATTAATAATTTAAAATTTACAATATCCTCCGGAAATATGAAATAAATAATAAAGGGATGCGCTCTGCTTAAACTAATAAAAATAAAACAAAAATTCAACAAGATTCCCCAACTTCATTGCGCCAAAACGTAAACAACGATACGACTACAATCCAACTTAACGATCTCTTCTCGTTTCCTGCAGTAATATGTAGAGGAAAGTGAATCCTTTAATAATAAGCTTAAAACACATACTAATGTACATAGCTATTGAGTAATGTGTATTAAACTAACCGTTATCACAATCTAAATAACTTATTTTTGCAAGAGCACAAAACTCCTTCCCACTTCTGCATCCGTTTTCGCGTTATCCATGAGCGTAACCACACCACCAGGCAGAATTCTTGCTTCTTCCTTATTTGGAAGATTACTCGATGATCACCAAGGATCACAGACAACGGTCCTCAGAGATACCCTTGGAACCACCACTTTCACTTCAGAGAGCTCAAGACAGACCGCGTGCAGCCAGCGAGGGCTGCCAGAAGACTTCCGATTTCCGAGCTGCAAACCACTCTACGAAATTGTATGACAACCTGCCATGCAGCCAGATAGACTTAGGACCAGAATGTCAGCAATGTCACTGGCCATTTCCCATTCACAATTTACAAAGTTTATTTGCAACAGTGGCTGGAAACACCTGGGAACATCACTCTGCCTTGAGTCAGTATAGCAGGCCCTGACCACAAACCATTTAGGAGGATTACCAAAATACCGCCCATCGTCTCTAGACAGTACAAAGTCTCTTTTATCCTGCTACGTTAAACGCCTAGGTCCACAATAGGCGAAGAATGAGCCCAAGCTGATCGCAGAAAATGCGATGATACTGCCTTCATGATTGTTTAATATAAGAGATGTTAACAATTTCAGTAAATTTTGTCTGAAAGAAAGTACAATATTAGTTAAGTCCACAGAACTTTAAAGCGGTTTCTGAAGACCATAAACATTTTTCAGACTGATTATGTTCAGAGTTGACTTTTAGACTAGGAGAAATACTGAGTCTTTTAAAATATTAAATACAACATGTTACGTAATCCTCCTGATACAAAAGAAGAGAAGATCTAGTAATTTTTGTTTCATCAGTTACAATTTAAGTTTGAAGCCTAAAGGAACCACAATTTATTGCACCGGACTAGATACGTATATAACAGCGTTTGTAACGTTATGAGCAGTGTCTGAACATGATTGCACCCTGATATTCTGGCTACAGCTTGTGCGTCATAGTCAACAGAACTGAAAAAAATTGTTTATCTATTACATAACTGGGTTCTGTCTGCTTTTTGCAAAATGCAGAACGTAATTTTCGTCTGCCTCCTTGAGACATAAATGTTGCTGCAAATGACAAGCTACAAAAGCAGTTCAGACGAAGCAAATATGAATCAAACACACTATCAGGTACGGTTCACTTGTTAGAGGACGCTAATATTGGACGTGCGTGCTCTTTGCCTTTATGTTGGCTTGAATCCTGCTGAAGACACTTTTACGAGGAGTCTGAATGTCTGTGCAGGAATGACAGCTCATTCCTCCTCAAGAGCTGAAGACGCATGCAATACTGACGGTGGATGCTGAGATCTGGAACGAAGCTGACATTCTAACTCATTCTTCATTGGGTTCAGGTCAGGTCCCTGGACAGGTTAATCCATTTCGTGGATTTTATTGTCCACAAACCATTGCCTTTGTGATTCCAGTTTACGACAAGATCTATTATCATGCTGATATAAGCTACCATCGTCTCCGAACTATAAGCAGCACACAGTGCTGTAAAATGTATTCAAATTCTTCCGCGTTTAGCATTTCTTTTCTTTTAAAGCGCAATAAGGGGCCGCACTCTAACCACGAAAAACACCCCCATACTGTAACACTATCACCTCCGTACTTCACTGTTGGCACTACATATGCTGACAGGTAAAGTTCTCTAGACATTCTACAAACCCATATCGTTCCAGCGGATTTCCACAGGGCATGATTCATCACTCCAAAACACTCGTTCCTAGTCATCCACTGTCCAGTACAGTCGGTCTTTGTACCACCTCAGGTGCCGCTCAGCACTGACTATAGAAATGTGTGGCTTACGAGGAGTTACTCCACCACTGTATCCAGTCCTTTTTAGCACCCTGAGCGCAGTCATTATCTATTTGGACTCCCGGTAACACTTCGGAAATCACGAGTGATTCATTCTCCTGATTTCCTCAGATTTTGCACTACCATCTGCCGCATGTTTGTTTGTCAGTACACGAGATTTGTCTGATCTTGGTGAAGCTGGTTTCCACTCCAAAATCACTTCACCAGCTGCCCAACTAGACAGCTAAAAAAGGAGTGAAATTTACCTCATGGATTTGTTACTTGGCTGACGAAAAATGACTGGCTTTCGTTCAAAGTCACTCAGCTCTCATGACCGACTCATTCTGCTGTTACTACTACTGTACTGACACAATACTCTCGCATCTTTTTATATAGGCAGGTCCGCCTCTCATGACATCTGGTGGTCAGTTCAGCATTACATAAGTGGGTACGGATACGTTATAGTGTTCAGCAGGCTTGAAACATTTTCGTATCTTGTTTAAAGCTTCTTGCTCGTACTCCTCATTCTTAGACATATTTGAGTTCTAATTTTTCGAAACACGCTTTTTGCCATATACCGTGGACTTTTGGGAACTACCGTGATTTTTAGTAACGGTAGCAAAACGTTTTTATACTCCATTTCCGCCGTGTACAGGGTCATATGAAGTCTCTACGAAATTTTACTTATACCTGACCCAATGAACCTTTTGAATAGCGCAACGGAAATTAATACTGAGACTTCAGCGCTGTGATCCAGGGAAAAGATTTTATTAAACTTTGTTATTGATTCCTCACGCACTGCTCTTTCCATAAGCAATTTCACAGTGGGTATAGGAAAATGGAGGAATGGACGGGGGAGAGGATTAAGATTGAATTATACTCAATGAAATAAACATTTATTAGCTATACAGATCTTTCTTCTCGTCTCACACATTCTATACAATTCTACACATTACATGGTCTACACATTAACATTGTTCCTTAACAGTGGGTGGATTTCCCTTAAACTTCCTTTGCATTCAATACCAGCAAGGGATCGTTGCTCGATTATGATAGGATATGGATACTCTTGGGCACTAAATAAGCTTCGAACATCGCAACACACACCACTCACACAAACCTGAAAAAACTACACTAATAGGTTGCACAGCATCTGCATACCAAAATGCATTTAATCATTAGAGTTGTATCTCAAAGGAAACATGTAACTAAATCCAGTATGCGGACTACAAATCTGTTATATGAATGCGTGCTGCCTGTTGTTTCGGACATGTCCGAAGGAATAGACACCACACATTCATATAACGGATTTTTCTCGATGGGCAACGAATCCACCTTCTTCAGTGCGGATGCACAAATACGTCCGACCTCCTGCAGGAATCTCTGAGTAGCGAGCATGGAGGATATGGACAGGGACTGCAGATTGGGTGCGCTTAGTGGGAGTGTAAGTCCGCTGCGAGGCATGCTGAATAGTGCGTACAGTCGCAATTAACCTAACCTAACCTAACCTAACCTAACCTAACCTAACCTGACCTATACACTGTGTTTGGATGGGTGCAGTGGTTAATGCAAGTGCCTAGTGAGCAGTAGATGCCGGGTTCCAATCCCAGTCTGATGGCGCTGATGGGAGTGTGGGTCAGCTGAGATAGTCCGTGCAGTTGCGATATACACTGTGTTCAGGAGGCGCAGTGGTTTAGACAAGTTCCTAATCCTGGGTTCGAATCCCGATCTGCACGCATTTTCATTCATCGGCCCTAATTCTATATAATGTCTCTATGCCGTTAACATCGATAGTCCCTTCCCTTTCGTCCCTCTCCAGCTTCAGTTTACAAAACGTCTATTAATATCAATAAATCTCAACCTCTCAAAATCTTCCATGGCGTGTGAGTATTCTTTCTGATCAGGAAACTGAGTAGGATACGATCGTTTGATCCTACTGAGTGTGGAAGCTAACTTCAAAGTAAACTGTCAAAAATATAGTAACACTGCTAAAATTCGCCACGCGCAAGTTCGGATATACAGGGTGTCTGTTTCAACATAGAACAACTTAATTTCTCGAAAAATACGAAAAGTTCGAAGAAAAGGTTCCAAACGAAAAGTTAATATTTTAAATAGGAACATACGTTTGTGTTAAAACTGACCATCCCCTAAACCTCACCTCATCCTATTCCACCCACACCATCAAGGAGAAGTCAAATTTTTTTGTATAGGTACCCCCGCCCACATTTTTATTGCAGATTTTTTTTCTACGCAAAAAAATGACTCGGAGGATTTACAGAAAAGATTTTTTCCTATTCATGGTAGATGGCGCTGTAACCGACAAAATTCAATTTCTTCGGGTTTTTTTTCTGTTAAGAAACGGCTCACATGATTCTACGTTACGTTTTCGACAAAAATGTAAACTTATTTTTTCTAAACAGTTGATATTAGTGTTAAAAGTTTAATTCAGTTTTGTAGATTTGATTGTACAGTAAAACTTTTACGTTTAGACATTTAGAAGTCTGACAAATACGATACTTTTAGCGTAACATAATTTTCTGTTCCCTTCAGGACTGATTTCGGTGAGTTCCCACACCATCAGGATGCTTGATTTCGTTGAATCCCCTCGAATTTCACCATCAGGGGGACTGATTTCTGTGTATTCTTCCATCCAACATCCGCACCTCTCCCGCACATTACAGTGCCATCTACTTCGTTTCGAAAAAGAAAAGAGACTGTTCCAGATTAATCCCAGGTATTTTTTGGCGTAGATACTGAATCCACAATAAAGAGGGAGTTCCTATTTTTAAAAAAGTCGACCCCACATGGAGGGCTGGGGAGAATAAGCTTAGGCATATTCAGGAATGTGAGGAACCTAGTAGGTAAAAAAAAAGTAAGGATATAAGCTGCAGGGACGAAAAAAAATTCGCGACCCTAATAAATTTTAGATAGGGTTGCATGTTCCACGATTATTTCCGGGAAGAGTAAAATACACAAACATGAAAAAAATTAATTTGTAATGTTTATTTTTTAATTTAAACTGTCTTTATTAACAATCTTGTACAAATGATGGGTAATTAATAATTTATATTTGCAATGAGAACTGGTTTCTAGTACATTATATGTAATTTAAAATTAAAAAAACGTACAATTTTCATGAAAATTACCGTTAGTTATGTGTCAGTTGGCACATGTTTAATGAATTTTATATTTAAATGATGTAAGTATTAGAAATGACCGGAGATAACGAAAAAAATAATGACCGAAGCAGGACTCGAATGAGCGAACCAGTTGTTGGCAGTCTCGAGGGCTAGCGATTTGTTTCTGTCTCTATGTTGGTTGTTTTTGGGGAAGGAGACCAGACAGCGAGGTCATCGGTCTCATCGGATTCGGGAAGGACGGGAAAGGAAGTCGACCGTGCCCTTTGAAAGGAACCATCCCGGCATTTGCCTGGAGCGATTTAGGGAAATCACGGAAAACCTAAATCAGGATGGCCGGACACGGGATTGAACCGTCGTCCTCCCGAACGCGAGTTCAGTGTCTAACCACTGCGCCACCTCGCTCGGTTGTCTCTATGTATTTTACGTTTCACAGCAATGCTGATAGAATATGCACCTTCATTTAAAAATTGGGACCAGCTAGTAATTAAACTCAGGTACCCCAGCTGCGAGGCTAGCACTCTGCGACAGAGCCAAGCTTACCCAGATGAAGGAAAAAGAGCATCTTTAGCATAGGATACTAAAGAGAACCGGAAAATTTGAAAGTAGCTTTGCTCGAGAATCACTGAGAGTTGCAGTGAGCTGCTTCGTGCCGTTGGTGTATGTGTTGTGAATTTAGTGTGCCATAAATACAAAAAAATTACCAAAATCTGATTGCTGTGTGGTCTCACTGTCAGCGAGCAAAGCAGTTACTGTTTATCAGACTGATTATTTGCTGCAGAGGTCGTACTCATGATTTGTAAAAAGGAAACAAGTAAATATTCCCTTCAGGTGTTAATTCTCTTGGCTGTTAGTTCAAGTAAAAAGGTGCTTGTTCGCATCGAAGACTGAAATGTTTAATGGATCCCGACCAAAATTGAAACTTACACTAGGCGTACTCTGAATGGCACGATGCACTCATCACGATGGCACCATGAGCAGAGTCTTTTCAAGATCTGCTTACTTCCCTCGTTAGTTGCCGTCGCCAGGCGATCTGTAAGGAGTGGGAGATGTCGAATATATCGCAGGAACGCTGAGGTGTTTGTCCAATGGGGAGGGCGCTGAAAATGCGGGAGGCCGTCGCTGTGGATCCATGCTAGTTAAGCGAACGAAAGTCTGGGTAGATTTCGATGGAATATTTCCTTTACTCCGCGTTGGCTTACTTGACTAATCGCAAACGATTAAAAAAGGCGACAAGTCCGTTGTCCTCGACCACATCCGGCTACAAACCGTGTTTGAACAAGAGTCAACGGAAAATTTCCAGCATTCTACAAAGAGGAGTAATAAACAAAAACCACCCTGATCAATATTGATACACATACATACAAAATTATCGCACATCCACACATCGCACACCTCATTCATGGTGGAGATTACGGAAAAAGGGTAGAACAGGTTGTTGGTGTGAATAGCAAAAATAATAATCAATAAAAAATGGGTCCCTACGCTATCCTTCTCTCAGCACAGAAATATAGTAACCAAAAATGCAGAAAATTACTCAACTAGACTAATTGCAAACGACAATTTCATAAAAGGGGGCTGATACATGCCTCTTTGAGGCTGCTTAAAAACGTTTTCACGTGCAACGATAAAGTTTAGTATTTATCCAGTAAACTGAACAGCACGTACGCCTCCAGTAGGGTGCATCGGTCGCCTGGTGCAAGTCTTGTTATCTGAGGCCATTTAGGCGACTTGGTGTCGATGTGGGTGATATGATGAGGAGGACAGCACAACACCGAGTCCCCGAACAAAGAAAATCTCCGACTCAACCGGGAGTCGAATAAAGGCCCCTCGGATGGCATTCTGCCGCGCTGACCACTCAGCAGTGGAGGCGGAGAACACGTACATAATACTTAAGGAAAAATAAGTTGTGCGACTTGCAAGAAAGAGAAAGACAATACAAGCCTACTGTTTATGATGACAGTATCACCGAAACCAGCTTGTGTGTAGAAAACAAAGTGATCTTGATGTTTCCATAACGCTGTGATTTGGGGAGGTCAGCTCCGAAATATTTTATTCTTGCAATGACAATCAGGGAAACGAATAACAAATATTCAGTTCCAAGAAATACATTAAGTGATAGACTTACAACTTTATGGGATAACAAAGAATTGGCCATGAAACCTGTTTTTGGAACTAACAAGATTTCTCCGAGAACATTCAGCGACGAACAGGAAACAATACTGCACGATCAGTAAAAACTGCGGAAAGGGCTTGATTCAATACCATATTTATGAGTGTTGACCCCATGAGAATTTCTCCCTTGTAGAAGGGAACAATCTTTACTATACGTATGACAGATGTTTCACGACAGGTTAAACTAACATTTTGATGTAGGTCAATTCTGTTCAAAGCTTTAATAACTTTATTACTGCTTTTTGCTTATCGCGGTCAGCTTTCTCCCGATGTGGAAACTAAATACTCAGTTTTATTTCTTGTACTTACATTAATGTTGATACCCATTTACTGTGGAATTAAAACTTGTAACAGAACTGACTTTTTTACATTTTACAATTTCATATCTGATACAACCATCCCAAAATTTATACGATCAAAATTTAATGGGTGAAAAAAACATAAGAAATCAACCACCATATATTCTTACGAAATGAGTTTTATGATTCTATTACGTAACGTATCATAGTATTGTTTAGTGTGAAGAATGTTCCCATACAACCTTCAGCAAAACTTATAATTTCGAAAAAGCTTACCTGTCCGATACAATACTAGCTTCCCCTACTTGCGTTGGTATATCACAGCGATAAATGGTGCTTAGTACCCGAAGAGAGGCCGTAATTGTTCAGAAATCGATTGCAAATAATGTAAAACAGTAAACGTAACTGAATGGAAGTGTAGGAGTAAGAGAACTGGTTCTACTGTCCATAGCAAAACAAAGTGTAACAAGGGAACCCACAATTTCCCATAAACTATTCCTGTAGCCCACTAGCTCCCAACCATTCTGAGAGCATTATCGCTGAGTGCAGTGAGATATTAGCTAGTACCCCGACCCCTCTCTCCGCCGTCATCAGCACCTAACTAAACTTTACAACGCTAAAAGAATTTTTTTGAACCATTTCTTTTTTAAAATGATGAAAGGTAGATAACATTTAGTTTATGTTGGTGTTTTCTTAAAACACGAGTTAATGACTCAGTGAGACAACTGATAGGGCGTATTAATAGACATTTATTTTTATATAGAAGGATGAAGCAAATCTCAGGCCACTACACTACTTCTCAGAAAAGAAAGCTAACTATCCATATTGAGGGTAGACATCCGTTACAAGACATGCTTCCTTTGCACCCTGGCGACATTTGGTTCACCTACACCCTGATCATAATTCAGAATCAACCAAATTAAAATGTCTGCACTATACGGAACGTTTCAAGATGAATATACAGGTTTTAAAATTTTGTAGCATTTATTACTTTCAACTTACAATTGTAAATAACACATGAAATGAAAGAGCAACTCGAAAAGTTTTGTTTATATAGCTGTTCGCAAGAGTGACTCAAGAACGTGCTGAGCGAGGGAGAGTGTTTCACTTGCAGCCAGAAGAATAGGTTCGGAAGGCTAGTCGTGAACTGACAGTTCCAAGCTGTAAATCCTGCAGACTAGGGCTGACGTAACTGTGCAAACGAAATGTTGCTGCGTGAGGACGAAGATTTTCTGGGTCTTGTCTTCCGTGGTGAATCGAGATTTCACCTAAGTAAAAAGGTGACAAAAAATTATGTGTGGATCTGGGGGTCAGCAAATTCCCATGAGATGGTACATTTGCAAAGAGACTCCGAAAAGTTGAATGTTTTTTGTGCTCTACTGTGACGGAAATTTTATGGGCCTTTATTTTTCAATTAAGCAACTGTAACTGGTGTTTCTTATCTTGAAGCTTCCTCAACTGGAAGTAGCTGAAACACAAAACTTTATGTGGCAGCAAGATGGTGCGCTGCCTCTTTGGCATAACTCAGTGAGTGATTGTACCTGACCGCTGGAGCCACAGTAAGTCTGAGACAGAGCTAGTTTTGTGTGTCCTCCATGTTCACACACGATCTGACGCCACTTGATTTTTACGTTTGCTGATTCATAAAAGATTAAGTGTATGTGCCTCCACTATCAGCTGATCTTCCCGACTTTTGAAACAGAATTGGTGCAACATTTTCTCCAGACACACTAATTAAGGTTTCGGAAGAACTCGCCTATCGACTCGATGGGTGACGAATGGTACTGAGATCGAACACTTGTAAGAAAAATCATTTGAGCTGTTCATTCATTTGATTGTGAGATGACTGTAGTCAAAGATACAAAGCTTTAAAACCCATATGTTCATTTTGAAACACGCTGTACTTAGTCATACTGAGTCGCTTAATTGCTGGACTTTTTATTTCTGAACTGGCAGAAGCTGGAACACTTCAGGCTACCAACGGTTTGTGTCTGACCACTTTTACTGCTACTAACTAATAATAACAATAATAATAATAATACAGTGTCGGCCTACAGCAGTGTAGTATCAATTACACAGTAACTGTTGTGCTGTGAACTAGTTTCTTTATTATAGCGAATTAAATAATGAGGCAATTTCTGTTCTGTAGTGCGGCTCAAATGGTTCAAATGACTCTGAGCACTATGGGACTTAACATCTGTGGTCATCAGTCCCCTAGAACTTAGAACTACTTAAACCTAACTAACCTAAGGACATCACACACATCCATGCCCGAGGCAGGATTCGAACCTGCGACCGTAGCAGTCGCGCAGTTCCGGACTGAGCGCCTAGAACCGCTAGACCACCGTCTGTAATGCGAACTATCTACAATTCTGAGAACGCATTTTCATAGTACATTAAGCATCTGTGTTGTATGTGCTCAAAATTAGTGTTGCAGATGCTTTTCAGCAACTGTGTGTAGTTGGCGGACTATGTGAAGAAGATCTTCATACATTCATTTAAAAATTTGTAATCCGCAACACTGTCATGAGTTGATGTTAGTATCAGAAAAAGTGTAATTGTTGGTAACATATAACCAGCGGTGCAATCTTACGGAATAGTGGTAAAATGCTAATGTTTAAAAAAAATTAGTTTCGTGAGCAGAAAACAATAGCACGCTTTTATTTTTACCCCTCAGAATCATTACATTTTATCCCTGAGGAGGCAATACTTCCAGGTTGGGAAATTCTACGTTAGACACTAAAATTATGTCTTCTTTCAGATTTTAACACCTGCGGGTAGGGCTTAATTTCGGTCGGAACGACGTTTCGGCCCGTCTCAGGGAATTGTTTTGAACTCACGGGATCACGTCGGCACCGGAGATTTAAAGCAGTACATGTGAGTTGAATCGCAACTTAACTATAATTTGCCGCTGCGTCGGCACCGTGATGGGCAGGGGCTTGGGGCAAGGCACTGTGAGTGTGTGTGTGTGTGTGTGTGTGTGTGTGTGTGTGTGTGTGTGTGTTCGTGCAGGAATTAGGAATTGCACCTGACCCTGACAGGCCACAAATATCTTGATCGTCATTATAAGGCAACTGTTTCAACTTGCAGCTGGCAGCAGTTGAAAAGACGACCTCATAGTCACGAAGACTAACGACTTGTGCCGATATGTGCCGAGTAGAACTAGGGAGCAAAGGACAGGCTGTAGCTTCTGTTGTTTATATTAAATCTTGTTTTTTTTTGATTATGACAAATTATGCTTCAAAAACCTGAATTTCAGAAAATAAGCACTGCTTGTTTGAGTTCCCTGTATCGGAGCTAACGTTGTAACCACGTCTTTGTCATATTCTTCAGCCCAGTGAGATCATTCGGCTCACATACCTTCACATGGCAACTGAGAAGAATGCCTGCGAGGGATGAGGCAGGAGCGGGGAATCAATCCATCCACTCGCTCTCTCCGGCCCCGCGCCGCCTCGTGAACTCTGCTACTGCACATCCGAAAAATGTTGCTCTAGACTTCGTTAGCAGCACTGATGTGTATTATTGTTTGCCGGTATTCTTTAATTTTTTATTAACAGCTCGACTGACAAAGGTGAAAATTCTAGCGAGAAGTGAATGCAGACGTCATATGCGCAATGAAAGCTGAAACGGGCGAGAAAATCAAACCACTGGCGTGGTTTTAATTTAATAGTTGCATACACAGTACCAGTATTAATAAATTAGTGATACAGCATTTACTGATGCTATGTCAACAAATGGAGAATCTGACCATCATTGTTTTCGGAAACATCATTCCACTGAAGGCATGAGACGATTTAACACATTTAGGTAGCTCACATCTCTTCACATTAATCACAGTTACAATTCTCACGGAGCTGTATTCATGAAAAGTTTTTAGAACAATGCAGATTACTCTGTCCAGATCACATCATCCCTTCGCAGCTCCAGTACTGGCGCGGCATTCTCCTCAGCTGCTGGCAGTAATGTATTCGTATTGTTATGGACAAGAAGTCGCTGCGTCTGTGGAGTGAATAAGCGGCGTCGGTAACAAAGCAGAGGTCACGGCAGTCGAGGTTGTCATTCATGCAGCACGCGCCGCCTTAATCTCCTCCTCTGCTGTGACCTAGAACAGCGTCGCACACTAGTAACGCCCAGCTCAGCACGTCGGTACAGCCATATCTGAACGGAATTTGGGGTTTCTTTTACTATCAATTCCACCTACGGTAGCTATTAGTACAACTGGAAACTTCATGCATAAAGTTCTTACAGTAATAAGAATCACACTAATGTTAAAATTTCTGATGAAGAACATAAGAATTACATAAAGGTTTGTAAACCAAGGAAACTTAAAAAATAATAACGGTAACTCGTTGAGCTATGAGCTGAATTTTACGAAACATAGCCAAGGTGTAGAATTCAAGACATGGCACAGATAAAACACAAAAATACAGTTATAGAACAGGAATTTCTGTTCGAGCTTACACGTTTTAGATACGTACAAAACCAAGAGCTACACTGCACCACCTGACAAAAGAAAATGAAGCACTCAGAATACACGGTCGGATGCCAGTGTAACTTCACACATGCACAAAACATTCGTGGATTTGTAAATGATTAAAGTTGCAACTGTCTGTGACAAATAGAAAGACAACCATAATGCATTAGTGTCGTTCGTGTTGTTGCCAGACCGGATAGGATATGAAAGGGGCACGGGCAGCGTCACATCGTGAGTGATGAATTGTAAAGGATACGGAGATGCTGCTAACACGTACGGGGCAGCATTATCAGTAACTGGCAGAGTTTCAAAGGGGCATCATTGTGGATTTCCATTTGGCCAGGTGATCGAATCGTGTAGTATCCAGATTTTTGGGGCATTCATGTGTCACTGGCCTGAAATAAAACTGAATGGAACCGTAATGGCAGACATGGTTCCGGTGGACCATTTCTGACTACCACAAGGTAGGATCGCCATATTGTGCACCAGGAACATCGTAACCCTCTCACATCTAAGCCTGGGATCGGAGAACATGTGATAGACTCCCTGCAACAGCGTGCGCCGTCCCACTCCACTACTCTTAGAGTAGCAGGGTCCGGAACAGAGAATTTCCCACGTGTAGGCTGCCATTAACACAAACAACTCCGTTTGGAGTGGTGCCGTGATGGGGAGGCATGGATTGGTGATGAATGGGTTCGCATTGCGTTCAGCGATGAATCGTGATTCTGCACTACACCAGGTGATCATCGTCAGCGAGTATAGAGACGAATTGGGAAAAGGTTCCATTCTTCCAACGTTTTGGAGAGGTACAGTAGTGTTACTCTTAATGTCATGATATGGGGAGCCACTGTTGGTAATGATTAAGAGAACTCTGACTGCACAATAGCACGTCACGGATGTGCAGCATCTTAACTCTCATGCGACAGTATGTTAGTGCCATTTTTCAACAGGACGATGCTCGTCGACATGTGCCTCGTGTCTCTACGAACTGTCTACTTGATGTTGATACACTCCAGTGACCAGCAAGATCCCCATATCTGTCCCTCATAAAACATGCATGGGACCAGCTCAAAACTCAACTACATACCAGTGCTAACATCGAGGATATTAAGGCGCAGTTAAAACAGTTGTGGGCCAACTTGCCTCAGCAGTGAACATAACGGCTTTATGACTCTCTTCCCAACCAAATCGCTGAATGCATATTGGTCAGAGCTAATGCAACGCCATACTGATAAGTGGGCTCAACTAGGATAGTAAGAAGAGTTCAAGCCAAGATAACGATCTTCTCACATCAGGTGTCAGTCTACAAATTGGGTCTCAGATCACCCACTTGGGCTCCTTATATTCAAGTCCCCCACCCCCACCCCCACCCCCCACCCCATGCGCCCACTCCTCTCCCACCGGAGAACCACCAAGAATTCACAAAATTTCCTGAGTACTTTTCCAGTGAATCTCAATCTAGGATCAGTCTTTCCTGCAGTTAGTTTTACGTGTTCTTTCCACACTGAACGCTCCATATGCATACTTCTACATGTTTTATGGAAGTAACAGCTTCTAACGATTGTTCTCCAATCGTGTCTATTTATACGCAATGCATTACATCTATTTATGTTAACGGTCAATCGCCACTCCCTGCACCAAGTGTTTATACAGACGAACTCACTTTTACGTCAGAAGACTTCTTTCCAATTTATTTATTTAATCGTGTGTCTAGGGCGCCCCGTCGGGCAGACCGTTCGCCGGGTGCCGCTCTTTCAATTTGACGCCACTTCGGCGACCTGCAGTCGATGAGGATGATAGGATAATAATGAGGACAGCACAACACCCAGTCCCTGGACGGAGAAAATTCCCTGACCCAGTCGGGAATCGAACCTGGGCCCAGAGGATTGACAATCCGTCACACTGACCATTCAGCTACCGGGGGCGGACTTCTACTTCTTTCCATTGACAGTGACATACTGTGTACTGTCTGCTAGAAACTCTTCAGTTCAGTCACACAGTTCGTTTGATATTCCGTACTCTCGTATTTTGTTCACTAGACGGCAGTGCGGAACTGGATCGAATGCCTTACGGTAGTCAAAGGATCGTCATTTGGGTCTCGTGGACGAACAGAGCGAGCTGGGTTTCGCACGATCGGTGTTTTCGGAACCCATATTGATTGCCACACAGCAGATTACCGGTCTCCAGAAATATCATAATACGCTAACATAATACATCGATCGACATCGGAAATACAGGCCTATAGTTTTGTGCGTCTATTCGACTTCCCTTCTTGAAAACGGGAATATCTGTGCTTTGTTTTAATCATCATTAACACTTCGCTCCTTCAAAGACCTACGGAACACTGGTGCTAGAACAGGGAAAGTTCTTTAGAACTCTCTATGTAGAATCATTCTACTGCCCCGTCAGGCCCAGTGGCCTTCCCTCTGTTGAGCGATTTCAGTTGCTTTTCTATCCCATGGTCACTTATTTCGATATCAGCCATTTTCTCATTCGTGCGACGATTTAAAGAAAGCACTACAGTGCAATTTTTCCTCCGCGAAACAGTTTCGTAAAACGCCGTTTGGTATTTCGACTTTTTCTATGTCGTTCTCCGTTTCGATGTCATTGTGGTCATAGAGTGTCTGGACAGATGATTTCGATGCGTTTATTGATTTAACATTAGACTTAAACTTGTTAGGATAATCTGTCAAGTCGATAGACAGAATTTTACTTTCTAATTTGATGAACACTGCAAGCATAGCTCTCCTTACGCCAATTTCCGCTTCGTTTAATTTTTGTTTACCTGTGAGGCTTGGCTACGTTTAAATATGCAGTGAAGCTCTCATTGCCTTCTAACACAGCTGTCTAACCGCGGTGTTTTTTTTTCTTGAATTTAATTCTGTTATTTTCTGAAAATGTTGTTTATAATTCTGCTAGTTAATATATTACTGCTTTGTTTCTGCTCTTGTATTATAAATAAAACGTACAGCATCTTGAAACATAAACTTTGGTATTGGTATTTAGGATCAGTCAGTTTCCTGGTATAGATAGTAGAACGTTCTTGGTATATTATTTATTTTGTGATTTGGGCTATTATTTAGCAGTGATCAGGTGGGAAGCATAATTCTGTGGTATCATAAAACCTTCTGAGTTTTTTGATAGGAATATGTTATGTACAAAAATAAATACATTGTTTTTTTTTATTATCCTGATGACTTCCAGATTAGGCACTTTGAACCTTTCGTATCTGCGCTCTTCTTTTGATAGCCGTCGTATATACAGTACTGCTTCGCTTACACTTCAAACTTGGTTACAGCTGCTGTAGTGACTCATACTACTGTTATTACAATTATACTAAAAGACAGAGAAATCGTCTTGAACATACAGAACAGCGTCGACATGGCAAACTAGAGAAAGTGGAAATGTGGAAATGTATTCCAGAAAATAACGTTAAGAAATTACTTGTGGATGTGCAACAGGAATTCAGCCGGTTATATGATTAGAAGATTATTCAACACGTTGAAAATGGCCAGCCTGATTTTACTTGATGGCATTTCTAGCTCGAAACTGCCAACTGCTGCTGAGATTGGATGTCGCCGACATTTTGCTGCAGTACTTAAACTATGTGAGTATTTTACTACGGAAATTCGGAAGAGAAATATGTAACAGAATCAAAAATGATTCCGATTGTGAATTGCTTGATGGCACATCTAAACAGCTTCACATCGAACTTCTTTATTTTATTATTTGTTAAAATTAGATAAAGCATAGTAAACATAGAATATTGTATAAGAACTGTTTGGTTGCTAAACTGTCTAATCGGTCTGCTTTGTAGAAAATCTTTCACAATTCTCAATCCACGAATCAAGAAAATATCCAGTAGTTTGTGCCAGAACAGTTATCACATAGAGAAGTTTTTCGTTTGGAGAGAGCTCTTCTGATGATTAAAAAAATTGTTTCTTCAGTGACTCAGAAAGGACCTGCCTATGGTCATAAAATTGGTAGACATGCTGTTGATTCATCAGAGGTATATTTTAAATTATCCAAATCACTGAGCCCTTTGCAGCAAATGCAGGAGGATATGAAAGTTATTACCCTTCAATTGCACAGTGACCTTTCTCTAAACCTGGAGCCATAGTCAGCTAAGAGAGAAATTAGCTTTCTGACAAACAACTACGAGGGCGTGCTGAAAAGTAATGCCACCGAATTTATTATGGGAATTCTCGTAAAGTTGTTTAAATAAAACAAGTGTAATTAATATTCTACATTTTTGTTCTGGATGTCTACATTTTTCTTTCCCAAAATAATTACCTTGGTGACGAATACACTTCTCCCAACAAGAGACCAATTTGTTGATACCATCACTGTAGAATGTTTGACTTTGTTGATGGAGTCACAACCTCACCTACGCTTGCACCACTTTATCCCTATCAAAATGACGTCCTCGAAGGTGTTATTAAGGTTTTGAAAACAGATGAAAATCAGATGGCGTCAAGTCTGGACTGTATGGAGGATGATCGATAACAGTGAACTCAAGGCGTCGGATTGTTGCAGATGTCGCAGCACTCGTGCGTGATCTAGCATTGTCATGCTGAAGCAGAGTGTGCTCCATGTGCTCAAAACCTCTTCTGCGGTTAGAATCTCGAGTACAGCACGCAGTTTGTCGCGCCCCGACGTGTTACATTATGCACCGCCATGCTAAACGCTACAATTCGGAGCTCTCTAGCGGCAGGGGGTTGCAACTTGTGTCATTGAAGCGGGAAAGTCAACAGAGTAATATTCATGACCCGTCATAACTCAACGTATATTGAGAACAGAATAAGAAATCCGGAGGCACCACTTTTCAGCACACCCTCCTAAAAACATTAATAGTAATACGCTGTCGGCCATTACAACTTCAACAGCGTGAAGATAAAGCATATATCAAACTGGCATGACGAGCGCTACTTGCTTGGATAGGCAAAACATCGAATTTCAACGCAACAGCAAAAAGGAGGTATGAGTAATGCAACTTACGTCCTTCTAGGAGACTCGCTGGACAGAACTAGACAGATTTCTTGCATACTGCATTGTGTTAGTACACAAGAGACATGTCACTCACAATTGAATTTCATGCACGATGGTGTTCCCGCACATTTCAGTGTGTCTGCCAGGAATGCGTATTTTCCTGAGCGCTGGATGGGTAGTGGTGGGCCGGTTGCTTGGTCAGCCCATTCGCCTGACATAAACCTCCTGGAGTTTCGCCTGTGGGTACACGTAAAGTCTCTCGTCTATTCAGCTGCTGTTGTGGTTGAACCTACTCTCCATACACGCTCTGTGGCAGCCTTTAACACAATACAAACAAGGCCAGGTATTTTTGACCGTGTGTGAAGTGAGGTGACACACGGAGGCTTGTATTAAGACAAGAGTTGGTCACCTCGAAAATTTCCTCTGAGACGTAACCAAAGTGTAAATGTTGGCGTTACAGACGTACAGTGCAGCTGGTAGGAACTGAAGGTCAAACAAACATGTAATTATGTATTTCCATGCCCATGTCGACATAGCCTTTTATTCTTCTTGTTAGGGACGCTCTGTATAGATAAAGAAGCAACGAATGACGCACTTGTAGCTCTCATCGAAGCTTCGTTCAGTTCGATGCCCAGCCGCGTGAGAGCCATTGTTGTTTGCAGAACTGACAACTCTGGGTACTATATTTCACATCCAGTACACCCCTGCTATAATCTGTACGAACAATAAGTGATATTCCAGTATTTCCTAAATCGTTCCTGGAGTTTCAGGTTTCAAGACGAGCAGTATTCTTTCACACAGCGTATTAGAAAAGGAATGGCTGAATTACATATGATTCTCTACGAAAACAGTTTTGTTTGTGCTAATGACACGCGTGTGTTGTATGTAATTCACGTTACAATATATATTTTTGTTTCTATCTGGAATATTTGGGAATATTTGTCTTTTACAGATTAGGTTTGTTTTTTCTTCAATAGGTAAGCTGGTTCATGGAAACGTAGCATAATTCCTATACTTAGCTTATATTCCAAATAAGCCCATTAGCGTAAAACAAATGCTTAAAAATACATTAAAAAAGTATTCATTACCTTGTGATTCTGTCGGTATCGATACTTTTGTTCAGATGTAGTAGCAGTAGCGACGGAATTTTAGGTACAAGTATCAATATCAAGAATCATATCGACTCTGGAATCGAACCGTAGAGAGAAACTAGATACATTCCGATAGTAGTGAATTGTGTGCATCACTGAATACAGGGACGAGAAACAGTGATGCTACACAGGACGGTATGCTACTTAACAGTTCTCTGATGGCCAGTATTCCTATCATTATAATAAATAATCGTAGCAAAAGTTTTAGTATTAGTGCTATCGTTAGTAACATATGTTTCAGTAGCAGTAAATCCTGGAGAAAACAAGGCGGTAGCAGTAGTAATAGAACCTTTTATACTCCTAATATTTGTATTGTTATTGTCGTAACAGTACATCCCGCTGTAACAGTACTAACAGCAGGTGATAAAGGTAATTGTAAAGTTAATCAAAATAGACAAATTGCGAAAATTTCGGTGGTGGTGTTAGTAGTGGTAATAGGCATTTTACATCTGTAATAAATTTATTTTTTTATTGTAGTAGTAGTCTATGCTATTGTAGCCGTAGTAAGAGCAGTAGGGGATAAAGATAACTGTAAAACTAGTCAAAATAAGCGGAAATAACAAAAACCTATGGATCTTTTTCTGCCATACTGAACGAGAACCTGGCTGAGGGTGAATAAAGATGCCATAGGAAAACTACATGCGAATTAGCGGATAGATAACCATCTAAATGTCAGAGCGATAGTAGAAGAAACAAACAAAGATAAGTAAAATACTGTGATAAACATTGTAAACTTAGTTCAGTGTACAGAATAGAAAAAGAAAATAAGTAGTCATAAAAAATCACATAAATGTAATTATATATGTAAAGGTCCATTGTTATCATCAAGAAAGCGGATTATAAATAAATATAGGAATGTCCCTATGCCCGGGAGCGGCCTGTTTACTAGCAGCGGAGATATACTGCAGTTGTGAAACAGGCCGCTGGAACAAACACACTGGCGTCGTGCCAGGAATTCTGACTAAAATAATTTGTTGACGAACTGCGATATAAATTTAGATATCTCGAAAGTCTTCTGAAGGCGCTGATCGGCATCCGCTGTTATGCTGCAAATGGTCCGACGACTACTTACATTTCGTTTTCCTTTAATAACTCTGGAATATGATGACCCGGCGAGGGACAATACGCGCAGAAAGTGCTGTTAGCAGTCGACATGAATGCAGAGTGCACTCAGCAGCATTAGTATCTGTTGTGGTTGGCAGGAGAGCCAACAGCGTGTTACTAGAGGAGGCCGAAAGGCAAGCGTTTTAGCTCACGCAGGCTGGCGTGAGGTCTGGAACAGGACAAGGAAATTAGAATTTAGAAACAACGGACGTAGCTGGTGGAATACTTAACTTTAAACCATTAATGACGAACGTCGCTCTTGACGGTACATGATTCTCAATATCAATAGTAACTGAATATGGCGCCTTGCTACGTCGTAGCAAAAGACGTAGCGGAAGGCTATGCTAACTATCGTCTCGGCAAAATGAGAGCGTATTTTGTCAGTGAACCATCGCTAGCAAAGTCGGCTCTACAACTGGGGCGAGTGCTAGGAAGTCTCCCTAGACCTACCGTGTGACGGCGCTCGGTCTGCAATCACTGTTAGTGGCGACACGCGGGTCCGACATATACTACCGGACCGCGGCCGATTTAAAGGCTACCACCTAGAAAGTGTGGTGTCTGGCGGTGACACCACAGTAACGACGTACAGGTTTCCTCGGCGAACTTTATGGTTTGCAAAGTTACTAGATGTACATCCACGTTATTGTCGTCATTTTCCTTCCACAGTATATAGGCAGCTTCCCTAGCAAGTTCCATGTCCAACTTAGTCACTCGACGCTTGGCTTCTACCAAACTGTGACCACGACACGCTGCGCGATTGTGTCCCGACACCGGCAAATTATGCAACAGTGCCACACAAATTTAACACCAGCTGTAAGCTTATGCCAAACAGTAAGAATGCTATAAGAAAGAAACTGTTGTAAAACGATACCCTGCAACAAAAAAACATGAATATACAATATTTTATTTCTTCTTGCAGACCGTTTTCTTTAAGCTATGTTATGTGTAATTTCAACTGTTTTTGGGCACAAAATGTAGAAATTAAACAGCTGAATTGCAACAACTGCTAAGGTTTAAGTTTTTTTTCCTAAAATAAGAATTTCACGTGTGTTACAAGAAATCAACAAGCGACATTTACACTGAGATGGTATAGCGCTATACACACACGCAGATGGCGGCAGTATCGCGTGCACAAGGTATAAAAGGGTAGTACATTCGCTGAGCTATGATTTATACTCAGGTGACTCGTATGAAAAAGTTTCCGACGTGATTATGGCCACACGACGGGAAGTAACAGACTTTTCATGCAAAATGATAACTGTGGCTAGACACATGGGACACTCCACTTCGGAAACCGTTAGGGAATACATTTTTCCGATTTACACAGTATCAACAGTGTGCCGAGAATACCAAATTTCAGGCATTACCACTCACCATGCAGTGACTAGAGTTATCAATGTTAACATACAAGTAACACTGCGTGGACTAACAACAGAAATCATTGTGGGACGTACTACGAACGTATCAGCTAGGACAGTACCGTGAAATCTGGCGCCGCCCGGAGGGGCCGAGCGGTTCTAGGCGCTACAGTCTGGAACCGCGCGACCTCTACGGTCGCAGGTTCGAATCCTGCCTTGGCCATGGATGTGTGTGCTGTCCTTAGGTTTAAGTAGTTCTAAGTTCTAGGGGACTGATGACCTGAGAAGTTAAGTCCCATAGTGCTCAGAGCCATTTGCATCATTTTTGAAATCTGGCGTTAATGTGCTATATCAGCAGACGACCGACGGGATGCCTTTGCTAACAGCACGACATCGCATGCAGCGCCTCTCCTGGATTCGTGACCATATAGATTTGACCCCAGACGACTGGAAAAACAGCGGTTTTGTCAAATGAGTCCCGATTTCAGTTGGTAAGAATTGATGGTGGGGTTCGAGTGTATAGCA
Organism: Schistocerca gregaria; assembly: GCF_023897955.1. Classification (NCBI taxonomy): domain Eukaryota; kingdom Metazoa; phylum Arthropoda; class Insecta; order Orthoptera; family Acrididae; genus Schistocerca; species Schistocerca gregaria. The sequence continues at coordinate 505,874,956 of NC_064931.1, read as the reverse complement.
GATGCTAAGAAGCCATGGACCCAAGTTGTCAACATTGTGCAAGCTGGTGGTGACTCCATAATGGTGTGGTCTGCGTTTTCATGGAATGGACCAGATCTCTGGTTCTAGCAGCACCAAAGCAAAACTTATAAAGCACAAAGCAGAAAAACTCTGGCTGCAAACCGAAATAAGGCAGTTACACAAGAAGAAGGACTTACTAAACGGAAAGCTACTCAAGATGCAGATAGAAGCAGGAAACAAAATGGAACCCACAGTTCCAAAAATACACAAAGATGGAAAACCGATATGTCCCATGGTCAGCCCTCTAAATAGCCCAGCATACAAACTGTCACAAAAACTGAATAACATACTGATGAAAAATTATACACATGAAACAAGATATCCCATAAAAAACTGCATGATACTAGCTAAAGAACTAAGAACCAGAAATCTCCCCCAAGATGTGTAGTTTATATCACTTGACATCATCAACCTTCACTCAAACATATCCATACAAGAAGCTCTAACAGTAATACAAAAGGACCTTATGCAACACAAGAAACTTTCATACACAGAGATTGTCGAATTTATGGAACTCCTTCAGCTAACCCTAAGTTACAACTACTTTACCTTTAAGGGCAACAGTTATACACAACCAGATGGCCTAGCAATGGGATCGTGTATATCTGGTACCATAGCTGACATATACATAAAGCACTTACAACAAAAATTATTTAACTGCCAAGAATCTTGCCTAAAGAAAATAGAATTTTATAGAAGATATGTAGATGATACACTACTGTTAGTGAAAGGGGATACCAAACATTACAGGCATTCTAAATTATTTCAATAATCTACATGAAAAAATCAAATTTACTGTGGAACATGAGCAAAATAAAAGCATCAACTTTGTGAACCTAAATATTACAACACACAACAACACATGCTCATTCAAAATTTATAGGAAAAACACAATGACTGACACCACAATCCTTGCAACCTCATGTCACCCAAAGATCCATAAATAGGCAGCATACAGGTCAGTGCTACATAGGGCAATAAAAATACCATTGAACCAAGTAAACATGCAACAAGAAATGAACTCAGTGAGAAAGAACGCAGTTGCCAATGCTTACAATGTTTCCGTGGTTGACACAATCCTAGGCAAAGTGAAGAAAGACCCAGGTGCAAACTGCACCACAGAAGAAAAAGACAAAAACAAATATATATCTAGTATCCCATACATAGGCAACATATCACAAAAGATTGCAAATGTTTTCAAAAATCACAAAATTAAAAATTGGGTTTTCTACATCTAATAAACTACAACAAAAACTAATACGTAATATAAAGTATAATCGTGATCCATATTCAGATTCTGGAATATGCAGAGTCACATGCCAGAAATGCTCCATGTTCTAACTAGGTCAAACAGGCCGAATTTGTAACACCAGCTATACAGAGCACATTAAAGTCTACACACGGAACAAACACACTACATCAGCTATAGCAATACAAACATAATACAGGACACCCATTTGGAGAAATAGAGCGAACTGTCAGTGTACTCCGCCCATTAAATAAAGGACATAAAATGGATTTGCTAGAAGAACTGGAGATATATTCACATTGCAGAAAAAGTGATGTTGAAGGATTAAACGAAAAACTTGAAAGCGAATTAGTGAATTTCTTCAGATGTTTCGATAGTATACTTAAATAAGAATAGTAAAACATAGAAGTAAGCACAATTGTAAAATCGATATAAGTAATTTAACGGCCAGATTGTTAAGATAAATAACCTCTGTACAAAAGCATATCATAATCTGTAGTATATATATGATGTTATCTCTGTGGACTACCTGTAAGAAGATCTTTGGGACTTTTTTGTTTATAGAAAATATTTTCGATGTTTAAAGTTTTCAGAAGTTGTGTGTGATGTTTAGTGTGTGTGAGACTCTGCACAAATGGATCATTAGAAAACTGTAAGTAAAAATTCTTCTAAATTTCACCACTAACTTTACCAAAAGAATCGATAACCAACTAAAAAATCGCGTGTTTTTATATATTGCAGTAAAAGTCAACGAAATGAAGCAGACTCTCACACATTGACAACATCAGAAGAAATGGCTTAATACACATAAAAAAACGCTCTTGAAAATGGGAATCAGTTCCAGAAACGCGTCGTGCGAAAAGTAAATAAAGAAAAATCGTGACTGGTAGCAGAAGATTTATCTATAAACAAACCTATCCAGGAAGACAGCACCGAAGTACACCCGAAGCTCCGTGACATGTACAGCATATTCTACTAGCCGTAAAAGCACGTGGTAGTGGTGTGGCCACGACAGAAACCGAGCTGGTTATCTGGGAAGAGACCTTCCTTGTCAATGTGCCTCTGAAAACCTATCAGATGTAAACTATAAAATAGTTCCGACAGCGCGGGAGGAGGGTTATTGGTTGATAATTCGCACATCCTTGCCAACCTTAGGAATTTGCGACGATCTCGGGGTGCTTCCAGGCTGTCGGGACTTCTATGATTAAAGGTTTACTTCCAGATGGTCCGCTGCTGCGAGTGGTAGGTGTCTTAGCAGGACATTAATAAGTCTGGCCTCCAAATTCTTGAGGTCAAAGAAGTTTAACTGTGTCTTTATTTCTTACGATTTTACTGGTTCTATGATACCGTCTTCTGCTCGTTCCGCTAGAAATACTGATGATAGCTCAGCGGTAAGGTCGACGTATTTCAGATCCATTGGGTCAGCGATCGGTGTAAAATTACTGGTGAAGGCAACAGTCACGGCGTTCGCTTTCACATCATATTCGCAGTTGGTGTTGTAGTCTACTAGACATGGTGGGATTTTGCGTGACTTTTTAGTGAACAGTCGCACCGTTTTCCATGGTGCCCCATCTTCAGACTACAGGTTAGCAAGTTTGTCTGTCCATGAGTGAATTCTATGTTTTTTCTACAGCAGCTTTAATTTTTCTCCTCATCCTACTTCACCGTCGCTTGTTGTTCTGATTCCGGACGAGATGCCATTCTCTGAAAACAGTATCCTATTCCTTGACAGCGTTCAGCAGGTGATGGGACGTTGGAGACGCCTTCTCTTTTTTCGGTCTGCTGGTCCTGAAGTGGTGTCTTTAACTGCTTGGAGCGTTTCTCGGATTACGTGTTGAACATCTGTATATGCTCCTACTTCTTAAGGATCAGAAGCGTGTTGCACACTGTCGTTCATTCATTATCGAATAGTTTCCCACTATATGTCGTGGATACCAGGTCCTGTACGTCTTGCTGACATGGCGTCCATCTGTACGTTGAACAAAAAAAATGGGTCAAATGGCTCTGAGCACTATGGGACTCAACATCTGTGGTCATCAGTCCTCTAGAACTTAGAACTACTTAAACCTAACTAACCTAAGGACATCACACACATCCATGCCCGAGGCAGGATTCGAACCTGCGACCGTAGCAGTCGCGCGGTTCCAGACTGCGCGCCTAGAACCGCGAGACCATCGCGGCCGGCTGTACGTCGAATATGGCTTGTGTATCGTCCGAAGATAACATGTATTTCACTCGCTGTGATGTCATATGGTAGTAGCATTAAAATGGCTGTATATAAGACATCTGGCCTTCCTCCGGTTATTGGATAACACGTGGGATCGAGTGGGCCAATAGCGGTAGCGTTGTTTGCTCTTACGGCACGCAGATGCCGGCGGCCGCTTGTGTTAATCATTGTAGAGGTCCTAGTGTTGTTTTTTGGATTAGAATCTCCACCGAGAAATGTTCTGCCACGCACTGCTACAAAAGTCGTGATGTTGGTGGGATAAAGAACTCCTCTTGTGGGCCTGTAGGCAGCTATAAGGGTAACTCTCCCTTCCACTGCGTTGACTCCTATTTCAGTTCCTTCTGTTTTTGCCACTGTTGGTAGTTGCAGGAGATGGTGACCAAGCGATTTATTTATGTAGGTAGCTGTTCCGCCACCTTTAATCGGAAGATCGTTTCTGTAACAGCACAATTTGCTACTGTAACGTTGATACGGTCCTCTAAATGCGTCTCTGTGACGAAACATATGTCGACTGCGTCTGTTACAAATAAATCGTCGGAATTCTCCTGCTTGATTGAATAAGTCATTTGTACTGCAGAAGACGATAGTTAACGTTTTTTGTTGGTGTTAATTTGTTGGTGTTAACATATCCTACGGAGGTTGAGCCCTCTCCCACAACAGTATGAAGAGTGATTGCTATTTGACTTGGAATGTCGCACATCACATCCTCTAAAAACTTCAACATGTCGGTTAGATTGGTTAAGGTCTGCTGAAGTCCGGAGTTTTGCTTCGAAGATCTGTTCTCTTTAGGAATATTGCTTTCGTTGTATAAAGCCCCTGAGGCTTTGGTGACTGAAGGGAGGATCGCGATGTTTGCTTTCTCTGTTGTCCGTTGTCCTTCAGTTCGGTAGTTTGTCGGCATTTTGTATCATTTAAGACAGCAGCTGCCTAGCTGACTCCTGTTTCTTCCACCGCTGATTTCTTTTTCTGAGATTACTCCCTGACTAGTGTTCGCTTGTACGACTCGAAATCCTTCCAACTGGCAAAATGATATCCCTTACAGTTGAACATTCCGGTTTTCCCTTGGAAGCGACTTGTGTGCATTTATTGCTGTTGTGGTTGCGGCCTATTTCACACATTTTTCGGGAATTTATAACGCTGTGCTAGTCCTCTTGCAGATTTATGTTTCTCAATGTTGAAATCTATTACGATACCCTCTTGACGTCGGAGAGTCTTCTGTTCTCAACGGTGTCCAAGACAACGACGAAGTACAGGGGTATGATCTTCTTCGTCTTTGAATATATCATTTGCACAACGGTGTGGATACTTGATCGTGTCGGTCGAGAGTCCGTTTCAGATAATTAGAATCGACGTTTATCGCGAGCTTCCTCATCGTCAGCTTCTTGGAGCCCTCGTCGCGGTGAGAGTAGATGTAATATCCAAGCTGCAGTTCTTTAACTAAGTTAAATGTTACGTTGTAGTCTTTGAGAGTGCACGCCATGATGTAGCTTCCAGTAAGGGGAACTTCCAGGTGTGTTCCCTCACCGATGATGGCACCAGCTGTTCGAACACATCGGTGTATTTTCCCTTCATATTTTACAGCGATCACTATAGGTTTAGGCTCTCACTGTAGTTGAATCCTACCCAGACGCATGGATAATATCACAGCCCGCATCCTGTGACTCACAATTTGAAAACTAACATGTTATACGGAGGTGACAGTAGAACTTTTGGTTTGGTCACCACGTTGATATGGGAGTGGGGGGGGGGGGGGCATCCTTTATTAAAGGTAGTTGAATCGCTGTTTCTGAATGATGCCCTTCTTCTTCGTTTTGATGGTGCTGTGGATGTAGCATGCTTTGATTGTTTTTTGCTGATGGTCCAGGGGCGGCGTCTTTACCTTGGCACTCATCTTCATTTGCACAATCGGTGTCAGAGATGGTGTCGAAGGAGTGGTGGCTTCTCCTTCTCGTTACGGCTTCATTTTTCAGTTTGGGTAGGAGCCCACACCTTGAATCTCTTACGGTTGATTTCCTTAGTTTCCACGGCCCTTGGGGCTGAAACTGCTGCTTGTTCTATGGCAGGTGTTGCCGTAGCTGCTTAAGTGGTGGGTTTAGCCGGAATCGTGGTAGCTACTGTCGGAGTGGCTGGATCCTGTCCAGTTCTGGTTGATGACGAGACGTCTCCTAAGTTAAGCTGGTTTTCCGTGTTATAGCAGTCCATCTCGTCATCCGTCATAGTGAATCGGCCGGCTGCGATAGCCGACGAGAGAGAGCTCGCCACCCTCCGACCGGCCGATGGCCGCGGTTGCGGAGCCGGAGCTATGTCCTCATCGCTAGCGCATTCATCTGTCCGCTTCGCTTTGACATACTGTCTCGGAATGTGTCTGTGCAACTGTTGCGATCAAACATCTGTCTCGTAAAGCTATTACCACTTCCATAATTTAAGAAATACTAAAAATGTGTATTTTGTTTTCGTTCGCGACGTATGTAAACAAGCTATTAGAGCAGCGGTGTGATTGCTGCTGAAACCATTTCTTTTTAATTTTCGTATGAATTCGTTTATTACATTGTAGCCCGTTACTGTTATTTAAACACTGTTTGTATTCATTCTCACTGAAATTACCAGTATCAGCAGTTAACTAATTTTTTCCCCTATATAAAATGGACTACTAGAGCTAACTCAACACTGCTCCCATCAGCATAACTTTTCTGATGTTAATGAAGTTTATATCCTTCACCGCACCAAACTGTATATACCACTACTTTTGCCCTACAACTTGTTTGCCTTCTGTTTGTCACTGCTATACACAATAAAGATTTGAAATTTATAATAAGAGGCGATAAAAAAGTTTCCGTTCGAAGGCCGTACAGTCCAAAATCGGTGTGCTAGCCAATCAGAATCGCAGTGAGCATTGGAGCAATCATCACATCGACGTACCAGGATGAAGATACCCGTTCGGTACAACTCAGTGTCCTTCTATGTGAAGAAGTCTGTAACTAGCTGCTGTATGTCCTCCTCCGACAGGAGCACTTTTTAATGGGCCGAAGCTGTAATAATCGCATGGAGAAAGATCAGGACTACTGGGTGAGTGCTCCAGTGTCTTCCACTTACGTTGGCTTAACTTCCGCGTTACATCACTTGCGATATGGGGACTAACGTTATCATCAAGTAGCAGTACCTATTGGTACACCGTTCCACAACGGATGTCTATCGGTGTTCATCCTTCGGCATAAAAGAAAAGAAAAACAGGACGTTGGTCCCATTTGGACGCATTTGGTAATAACGTCGCTATAGTTTACGTCATTGCATTTGCCGCATGCATGTCAGGAAGACAAGAATGCCGCACTAATCCCTTGCCTACATGTCGGTGCTTACGTACCCGATCGGAGTCGCGCTGCGTTGCTTACACGCTGCAACAACGCCCTCCAACGGAAACTTTTTGATCGCCCCTTGTACTCTAAACAGTCTTAAGACGAATTTTTGACTGCCACATTCCGCAAGGTACTACAGTACGTCGCTCACTGGCACACATTGCCAGTTCCGTGGGCGCTGTGGAGGGTGTTGTAGCGGAATCAGCTTCTGCCGTCGTCTGCCTCCCAGCCTCTCTTTGCAAACATTATAAAAACATTTTATGAAACTTGTAGAATGAAGAATGAGATACGTCAAAGAAAAAGAACACAAACTATTGAAAGAAATAAAGCTAACATTTTGGCAGCGGTAGCACATAATCCATATCTCACTATGAGGCAACTGGATTGTGCAAATGGGATTAGCCAATGACGTGTTCTGTGAATAGCATATTACAACGCGTTTCCTGCTTCCCACATTTCCCTCCATCAATAACTCCATGCCAATGACTTCCAAAATAGGGTACAATTCTCCAAATGGTGTCTACAGAAACTGCAAGGTGATTCGGCGTTCCCATGTAAAATTTCGTTTACAGATGAAGTACCGTTTACGAACCATTGTCAGATCAAGCTTCGCAACATGTAATACTGATCAGCTGGAAAACAGCACAGGCCGGGAAAAGTGTACAAACAACTACAATCTTGGTCTATCAACTAGTTGTACAGAGCTTTAGAACGCACAAGTACCTACAGTTCGTAACAAATGTGATGCCACAGTTATTGGAAGACATTCCACTGGATACAAGGCTATCGAAGTGGTACCTACATGACAGATGTCCACCAATTCCACACAGATAACTACATAACTTCTTAACACAAAATTTGCTGTTATCTGGATCGGTCGTTCAGGAAATAAAAATGGCCTGCGATCTCACCATACTTAACACCTGTGGATTTTTTTTATTGTGGAATAAATTAAAAAAGAGGTCTACAACTAATCACGAACGATTCCGGAAGACACGTGCAGTAATGCCTGCCCATAATCACTTTATACAATGTACCAATGCTGAAGGTCGACATTTTGACCACTTGGTGTGACAGTAACAGTATAAGAGGCAGACAAAGTAAGACGAGACACATGGAAAAAGTAAGTAAAATGTTTATTATTTCAAAGGAAATGGCCATAACTCTTATTACATTTATCGCACTGTGAGACAAGATGGTCAATACCTTCACGGAAAAACGTTTGCAGGCGCCTATGGAAACAAAGTGGTACCCAGGCATGTACCTCTTTGTCCAAAGAAAAATCGACAGCCACAACTGCCTTTAGGAAGAGATCGGGACTGTAAGGAGGATTTGTAAGGCCTTCCTAGCGAAACTTCTACAGCATGGTCAAAACAATCTTGGCTGTGTGTGGATAGGCCATAAACATATTTCCTTGAAGGTACTGATCATCTAGCCTTACAGTCAGATCAACATAATAAGAACTATGGCGATTACTTTTAAAATAATAAACAGTTTACTTACTTTTTTCAAAATAATAAACAGTTTACTTACTTTTTTCAACTATCTTCTTTTCATCTCATAATAAACAAAGGAACCACAGGTAAGTTACATGTCTGCTTACATTAGGTACAGCAAGGCAGATGTTTTTGGTCCTCTTCTATTGATGGCAGGACAGTGGCATACCATCGCATTCCATTCATGTTACATCAGTGAAGTTCTCTTCAAAGGCTATTTCCAACGCCTTAGAAAAGCAAGTAGTTCCATATGTCATGGTGACATAATTTAGTAGCTATAAACGTTGCAAATTGTTTGATTCTGTCACAAAATTTGCCATAATATCTGCTATAACCTTTTTACATCCACACTGCCATGTATATTCGATATGGATATTTGGTGGTGGATGTTTTTTAGCCATCTTGCTGTACACACAGCAGAAACACACTCACACTTTGCAAAGAAACTGAGGTGCTGTACGCAAAGGAATAAAAACACTTACAGTAAAAAATCTGAACCTACGTTTCATCTTAATATTTGTGAGCACTGAAATATTGATGTAAGGGCTGTATATATTAACGAAACAGACTTATATTCATTAATTTCAACATCTAAAAAAGATGAAGCTAAAACATTCAAAAAATGGGTTGATTTATCCTCAATTGTAAAAGATGGTGAATATACATTACAAAAAGAAAAAGAACGACTTACAATCGAATTTGAAAATTAACCAACAATACAAGAAGAACTAAAATAACAGCTTGCTATAGAACTGCAAAAAGAAAAATGAAAATATAAAACTAACTAAAATATATAAAAATGTCTAAAATAGATCAAAATGATAGAATAAATGTTCAGAATACAAAATTTTTACAAAAAGATCATTTTTACAAATTTTATGAAACAATTAAAAATAAAATTAAATCTAGTTTACCTACATATAATACTGTTGAATAACCTGATCATGGACTTGAATATTATTATATGAGATGTTCTATTAATTATTGAGCTACTGAAAGATATTTACATCACCTTTTAAATCACATAGATGATAAGAAGATAAAGAATTATGTAATATGAAGTTTGTTGATATAAAATATTATGTAGATTTTTTATTGACAGAGAGAGTGACTTGTTGTCAAACAAATTAAAATTAAATGATGATCAAGCCAGAGATAAAGTACTTAACAATGTATTAATGTCTCCTCGATAAAAATGGTAACATTAAACAATATCGATAAATTACAACTAAAGTGAACAACAAGAAAATAGATAAATTTCCTTAGGTAATCTCAGTAAAGAAAGAATAATAAAGCAATGTTACTCAGTAGTACCTAACAAAGATAAAATACTTAGAAAAATTTTGAACATTTATTTGTTAACACGTAAAAAATAAACAAAAAAGGTATATTTAATTTAACTTAAGAAACATCTGTAGATAAAATTAAATATATATATATTTGTTTGTTATTTGTAATAATCATAAACAATACTATGTCCTCTCTTTTCAGCTTAAATAGATGGTTAACACATCATCAGTCAATTGATTTTTGAATTAAAAACATCATCATAATCAGAAAAAAAGAATAAATGAAAAAAAGAGTTGAAATTCCTTATTTATATGAAAAATTTTCAAAAAATAATTTTATCGTCATTTACCCAATTATTATGTGCATTATCATATCCTAGCCATTTAACATAAAAACCTATCACATTTTTCCTCAAACCTTTTTCAACTAGATACATATCCAGAAATTTTCCTTTGTATTGTTCATGCTCATAAAAATTTCTCTTCAAATCTTTTAATTATGTAATTGGACCTGAAAACATAACATCTTTAATTTCAAAAATTTGTGTTGACCAATTAGTTACACAACCTTTTGCAAATATTCCTTTTCATTTACTCATTCTCTCTTTATCTTCTATTTTATATCTTCATTTATTATTATATACAATTTTAGATGATTTATAATTCTTTTCATTAACTTCTGTTGGCATTATTTCTGTTGTTGATGTATTGTATTATTATGTTCATCAACTAATTTTGAAACTAAATCAATCCATTTATAATTTACACACAACACAATATTTTCCGTAATTTTTTCCTTCAGTATTCTATTTGTTTCATGGTGTGGGTTCCTGTAGTCATGTCCTAGTTCATGAACTGCGGGCAACATATGAGTGGCCAAGTAAGTGGTCCTGACAGACGGGATACCAGTTACTTTGGAAGAAGGCTGGGCATCTCGGACATATTCTGAGTCGTGGTCACCTTTGTGCTCATACGGCAAAGACCACCAAATCCACCGGTTAGTCCCTCAACTGTTAGGGGTAAAACCCAATGGGATTCGGGGCAAGTAAGGCTAGCAACCTGCTTCCCTGGTACTTTAAATATCATGCTGGCAACAATCAGAGCAAAATGCCTCGGACCTTTGGAGGTGACAGAGTCCCACCTCTAACTGACAAACCAGGGACTCCTAAGATACGACTTGGCAAACAAATGGTAATGAGATGGGGAGCTATTAATATCAATTGGGGGCTACTCAGGGAAGAAGGTAGAGCTGGCAGAGGCTGCAAGTAAGATGGGGCTGGATGTTTTAGCTGTTAGTGACATTCGGTTAAGGGGTGAGAAAGAAGAGGAAGTGGGAGAATACAAGGTCTACCTGTCAGGAGTCAAAGCAGAAATAACACAATGGGGTGTAGGGCTTTACATCAGGAAAGAATTGGAACCCAGCGTAGTTGCAATAAGGTATGTAAACGAACGACTGATGTATATATGTTTGACAGTGTCTAGCAAGAAAATTAGGATTGTGTCAGTATATTCTCATTGTGAAGGGACAGATGAAGATAAGATGGATAGTTTTTATGAGGCACTCAGTGATGTAGCTGTTAGAGTAAAGGACAAGAACAGTGTTCTGCTCATGGGGGATTTTAATTCCAGGACTAGAAATCGAACAGAAGGGTATGAAAAGGTTATGGGTAAATTTGGAGAGGATATGGAGGCCAACAGGAATGGGAAACAACTCCTGGATTTCTGTGCCAGTATGGGCTTAGTAACCACAAACTCCTTTGTCAAACATAAGAACATTCACCAGTATACTTGGGAAGACAGGGGAACCAGATCTGTCATTGACTACACAATAACAGATCAGGAATTCAGTAAGGCTGTGAGTGACACGCATTTATTAAGGGGATTCTTTGATGATATTGATCATTATTTAATCTGCAGTGAAATTGGGATTGTGAGACCAAAAGTGCAGGAGGTCAGGACCATATGTAGGAGGATAAGAGTAGAGAAACTTCGGAATAAGGAAATCAGGCACAAGTACATGACAGCGATCTCAGAAAGGTACCAGTTAGTTGAATTTAGTCTATTACAGTCATCAGAAAAGGAATGGACAAGGTACAGTGACACAGTACTAGAAGTGGCTAAAGAATGTCTTGAAACAGTAGTGTGTAAAAGTAGGATGAAGCAAACAGCATGGTGGAGCGACACAGTCAAGGAAGCCTGTAAAAGGAAAAAGAAGGCGTATCAAAAATGGCTACATACTATAACTCAGGTAGACAGAGAAAGTTATGTTGAAGAAAGAAACAAAGCCAAACAGATAATTGCATCATCCAAGAATAAATCTTGAGAAGACTTTGGAAACAGGTTGGAGACTATGGGTCAAGGTGCTGGAAAACCATTCTGAAGTGTAATTAGCAGTCTTCGAAAGAGAGGTAAGAAGGAAATGACAAGTATTTTGGACAGGTCAGGAAAACTGCTGGTGAACCCTGTGGATGCCTTAGGCAGGTGGAGGGAATATTTTGAAGAGTTGCTCAATGTAGATGAAAATACGATCAGTAATGTTTCAGATTTCGAGGTAGAATGGAATAAGAATGATGATGGAAATAGGATCACATTTGAGGAAGTGGAGAAAATGGTCAATAGATTGCAGTGCAATAAAGCAGCTGGGGTAGATGAAATTAAGCCAGAACTCATCAAATACAGTGGAATGGGAGGTCTTAAATGGCTACACAGGATAATTGAAATAGCGTGGGATTCGGGACAGGTTCCATCAGACTGGATAAAAGCAGTAATCACACCAATCTTTAAACAGCAGTAATCACACCAATCTTTAAACATGGAAACAGAAGATATTGTAACAACTACAGAGGTATTTCTTTAATCAGCGTTCTGGGTAAAATCTTCTCAGGTATTGTTGAAAGGAAAGTCCGAGTATTAGTTGAGGACCAATTGGATGAAAATCAGTGTGAGTTTAGGCCTTTCAGAGGTTGTCAGCACCAGATCTTTAGCTTACGGCAAATAATGGAGAAGTGTTATGAGTGGAACAGGGAATTGTATCTATGCTTTATAGATCTAGAAAAGGCATATGACTGGGTTCCTAGGAGGAAGTTATTGTCTGTTCTACGAGATTATGGAATAGAAGGCAAACTTTTGCAAGCAATTAAAGGTCTTTACATGGATAGTCAGGCAGCAGTTAGAGTTGACGGTAAATTGAGTTCATGGTTCAGAGGAGTTTCAGGGGTAAGACAAGGCTGCAACCTGTCTCCACTGTTGTTCATATTATTTATGGATCATATGTTGAAAACAATAGACTGGCTGGGTAGGATTAAGATGTGTGAACACAAAATAAGCAGTCTTGCATATGCGGATGAATTAGTTGTGATGGCAGATTCGATTGAAAGTTTGCAAAGTAATATTTCAGAGCTAGATCAGAAATGTAAGGACTATGGTATGAAGATTAGCATCTCCAAAGCGAAAGTAATGTCAGTGGGAAAGAAATATAAACGGATTGAGTGCCAAATAGGAGGAACAAAGTTAGAACAGGTGGACGGTTTCAAGTACTTAAGATGCATATTCGCACAGGATGGCAACATAGTGAAAGAACAGGAAGTAAATTGTAGCAAAGTCAATGCAGTGAGCGCTCAGCTACGATCTTCTCTCTTCTGCAAGAAGGAAGTCAGTACCAAGACTAAGTTACCTGTGCACCGTTCAATCTTTCGACCAACTTTGTTGTATGGGAGCGAAAGCTGGGTGGATTCAGGTTACCTTATCAACAAGGTTGAGGTTATAGATACGGAAGTAGCTAGGATGATTGCAGGTACTAGTAGATGGGAACAATGGCAGGTGGGTTTCCACAATGAGGAAATCAAAGTAAAACTGGGAATGAACTCTATAGATGTAGCAGTCAGGGCTAAGAGGCTTAGATGGTGGGGATATGTTACATGCATGGGAGAAGCAAGGTTACCCAAGAGTCTCATGCAGTAGAGTAGAGATAGAGGTTAGAGGGTAGGAGCAGTCAGGGCAGACCAAGGAGAAGGTACCTGGATTCGGTTAAGAATGATTTTGAAGTAATAGGTTTAACATCAGAAGAGGCACCAATGTTAGCACTGAATAGGGGAACATGGAGGGATTTTATAAGGGGGCTATGCTCCATACTGAACGCTGAAAGGCATAATCAGTCTTAAATGATGATGATGATGATATTCTATTAATTAACAACTTATACTTTTAATTGTGCACAAGTTTAATAATGGTTAATGTTATATTTTTCATAAGTTCTTTAAAACTTATTGGTAAAATCCTTTTCCTCTATGTGTTTAAATATTTCTTGGAATGCTTGTGACTAAAATTTTTCTAATGCTTTTTACTTGTTATATCTTTAACTGGAATAAACCAAGCAAATTTAGAAGAAAACGTCAATTACAGATAGTAAATGTTTATATCTTTTATTTTTGAAATTTCTTTAATTTATCAGACACCATTTCTACTAAATCAACTCTCCATAACTTATCTGTATCCAGTAATTCAACATTTTTTCTCTAAACAATTTGTCTCATTGGTTTATGTAGTTTGTTGATAATTTTTTCACAGGTATATACATTTTTTTTAAATATTTCCGTCAATCCTTTGTCATCTATTTTTGTTGATATGCTTCGAGAAAAATGAGTTTCAATAAATGATTTATATGCAAAACACCAGATATGTTTATTATTATATGCTTATATTAAATTTAATCAAATAAAAATGAAAACTCTATTAATTGTTTATAACGTAGGTTTCATTGTAGCACTAAATAATATATTTTGCACAGTTTTCTAATTCTGAGAAATGCATTAGTGACATAGTTCTTTAACCATGAAAATACTTGCGTATTCAGCATTTGTAACTAGACTTGTTCAGTCTTTTTGTAAACATCATTTGTTAACTATGCCTTTTTTATGATTAGATCATTCATATACACTAATCTTCGGTCATTAAAATCAATATAACAATTAATTACTTGAAACATGTTACTTTCTCCAGTATTAATTGTTTAACTAAATTTATTATTTTCAGATCGATACCGTTTTAATCTAATTTTGATTTTTCTTATTCTCTAGATTTTACTTTTGCAGTTATTTCGTGTTTTATTTTATTTCCAAAAATATCGATTTATTAAATTCCAAATATCATTAAGTTTAAAATTAATTGATAATAGTTTTAACATTAAAATACACAAATTAGCATTAATTCATCATAATCTTGCATTCTCTCAACGTAATAGTACAGCTCATTTTTCCCAACGATTTTATAATTTCTTTTGGTATGTTACAGATTCAAATCTTACTGTCATATTAGTTAATTTGTCGATCATAAAAACACAATGAAACTGCTTAAACCTCATTTTCTTAACAAGTTTTTCTACGCCAAAATTACATATTGGATTAGGATGCATATTAATTATTTTTCAAGTCTTATTTCAACCTGAATCTTTTTTGCTAATCCTAAATTATGTATTTTTTGTTCTTCTACTTTAGCATAATTTTTTTATTTCTCATGAACTCAGTTAGCGACAATAGTTCCTCTGTCAGCTAAGGAATGAGTCACTCCTAAAGCTGCTAATAAAATTGTTTATTTAAACTTTATCCTTCTTTCTCTTTTGTTTTATATTCAATAATTTTTTTCATAGCAGGTATACTTAATGTTATTAGCGAATTACCATAAATTCCTTTTTGTCTCTTTCTTTACTGAGTATCATTTTAAAATTATCAGTACAATGTAAATGTGCATTATTGAGATTAATTTTACATGATTTAGCTTTAGTTTCTCCATTTAGTAAAAAAGTAGAATCAATACTGAAATTAATCATTTATATACATAAAAAATTTATAAAAAATTTAGAGTCCGTATCCTTTTCAACTATTCCTCATCCCATCCCTAATTTTCTTTTTCCATACATTATTTACCTATCCGCTGTTGCAGATAATGCTTCTTCAGCTAATTTTGCATACAAGGAATGAGGATAAAAACATTAATAATTTACTTTTTAACATTTGTGTTTAAAGAGTCACTAGATTCAATCAACTTTTTTTTCAATATGTTAAACTTTTATGTTCGATGTTTATGTTCAATATTTATGTTCAATAATTGTTTTTATTAGGCTTTGATTGTTCTTGTTTCAAAATTTTAACCTTATTTTGGTATAACTCCTTCATTTCTTTTTTGTCCTATTTATTGTCAAAAATGAAAACTGATTATCACTTTAACATTTACTACATTTTTCCTTAAAATCAGCAAATCTTAATTCTTTACAAATAAATGTATGGCAAATATGATACAAATTTGCATCACCTCATCTATATATATTTAAGAAAATTTTGTATTAACTCTGAGTAATTGCATAGGTGTTTTTCAATATGTTTCAGTTAATTGCTGAGAATCTATTCCTGTATTTCTACCTAGAGTATAATAATCTCTAATTACATCTTCAATTTCAAATATAAATTCATCAAATAAAGCAACTGAAATGGTATGATTTAATCATCTTTTCCATAAAAGTAACTATATTCACCATCACTTTGTATCTATTTCCATACATTTTTGTTATTTTGATTGATCTGAACTTCTAGAATAAACATATAAATGATTAATTTTATTCCATTTCGGTGCTAAAATATGTCTATCAATCATTACTGATGTTTCTCCACATATACTTGGACCAATAGCCAAAAAATTGAATTACGTAAAAGTTGCACTGTTTGGTTTTGATTTATTTGCTTAAATTTCTATTTTTGGATCGCAATTTGTCTCTTAATTAATAATCATTTAATGGTATTAACAAAATGATTATTTCAATAAAGTGATTATTCATCACTTCTCAAAATAAGAATAACAGTTCCTATTAGAGATAGTTATAAAAATGCCGTAGTACTTGGATTTTATAGAATATTTTAACTCCAAATGTCACAATTACAAATTTAAACTATATTGTGATCGAGAAAAAATTGAAATTCCTGGTTGTCAACAAATTCAGAGGTTTAGAAACATTTTTCCCTATAAAAAACCAAACATACACATTATGCAAATGAAATTTTCAATTCAGTTATAAGTGAGAGTGATGTTAAATTATTTGTAGATATAAAAGGAGATAGTATTGGAAATTTTTTGAAATTTAATAATCAAATTATTGAAGCAAAAAAATATAGCAAATGACATTCAAAAAATTGTGCCATTTAAATTAATTAATGTTGATTTTGTCTTAGCTCATGGAATGTTTGCAAAAAATGAATAACTGCATTCTGAAACTAATGTTGTTGCTTCTTTGAAACCCAATGTTAAATTTATGTAACAATAATTTGTGAATCGAATTGTCCATTATTTGTTTATTTCATGACAAATTATGGGATTTAGATATAAATGTTACTGATGTAAGGGATAATATGACAAATGTCAATAGTGCTACTGTAACAGGTATTTTAAAAACGAATTTATAAATTTTAATCATTATAAATGAACAAGATTGAGAGCTATCAGTTTTATTGTTTTTTGGTGATAGAGAAAAGTAAAAATAATTGAAGTATTCTTAATATAGATGTATAAATTAACAGAAATATAGGATTTGGTTGGCTACATCAGAATCATGCTCAATTTTACTTAAATTTTAAAACTGTTGCAGCGGATGGAACGAGTTATCTAACATGTGACGTAAAATCTAATAAAAACTTGATAACTAGGTCGAGAAATATTTGATTATGCAAACATAAAGAAAGAAAATAAAGTTTGTCGAGAACAGAACATTGTTTTATTTCAGCATAAGTTTTATTCCACTTAACTTAGTCTCTTAGTTATAAAATTTTTATGGAATGGCATATAATTAATAATGTTGAAATAGTGGCTAAGAAAACTGGCGTCCTATTTTCACTTCAGGTATTTGGTGGAGATTATAAAGAAGTAATGTGGGAAGGAGATTTCACTGTAATTTTTACTTATAGCTCGAGTTCGAATGATGTTATATTCAGACGACCTGAATTTTGGAGTTGAAATTAAAGGTACTTGTCCAAAAGAAGAAAGAATTATAGTCGAAGATGAAAATAATTATGAGCTTGAACAACGAAAACCTATGTTGAAGAATCCAAAGATATCGACCTTTTTGCAAATTGATGATTACATAAATTGCAGGATTAAGCAGTATTAACAATTTAGAGGTAGATGTCACATGTTACCACAGTTCAAAGTAGTTTGATATGACTTCTTTTATTTCTGTTGTGTTGCAAACTTCTAGTGAAAATAATCTGTTGATTGATTCATTACTACATGATCATGTTAAATTATGTATATTACAATTGAAACATGGAAGAAATGAAATATTTCCGCATGAAATGTTCAATTTAGAACCACCAGACAGTTTTTTGAAATCTTATTATTCGTTTCGTGGTTTTTTTGGAATGAACTACACAATTAAAAGCAGATAGTGATATAAATCTATATAATTTCATTACAAATTATCGTATTCATATCATAAATATTTATCTAGTAAAAGGTGTTGTAGGGACACAAAAAACGACAACAAATGTATATCCAACTTTTAATGATAAAATACCAGGTGATACACTTTTTACATAATTATCTATAGAAAAAAGAATTTAATGTATAATACTCAACACAGAATATTATCTGAGAAGTTAAATTTTTCTTAATATTTTACATTTTTTTGAAGTTATGAAATTCTTTTAATCTTTTTCTATTGCATTCTTCAGATTCAACACCAAAGATGGATATTTTATCGATAGCCAAATTATTAAACAGATCTATGATCTCTTCAACTGTACAAATTTTTAGTTTTGGTTTTTCGTTGTTCCAACAGCTAAAGCAGTCTTCAGACTGCATCTTGATTTTTTAGTCCAATTATTAAAAAAATTTTAATAAGAAAAAATAATTTTATATACACTTTTACATTAATCATTTATTGCTTATTGAGCAAGAAATTTTTAACAATAATATGTAAAGAAATAAATCTTCCAGCATTTTGGGTAACTTATTTTGTTGGTTAATTAAGATTATAATATCATAAAAGAGAGAATTTCACTTTCTAAATTCTTCCCTAAATATATATGAAACTTTCATTACATCTAGAAAAATTTCAAAATCAAGTACATCATCTCCATAAGTATCTTTAATATAGTCAGTGGCATTCATATCTTTTACACTTGTCAAATATTCTGTAATTTAAGAAGGTTTAAAATAATATTTGCAATTATTACATTGAATTTGTTTCTCTTTTTGTTTCTTACTTATCTCAACAAAAATAACTTTGGAAAATTTAAATACCTCCCAAATATTAGTCATATTCAATGTCTTAGAAAGTTTCTCTATTTCCTGTCTTGATTTTTTGAAGAAACTTGAATGAAATAAAATATTTTTTATTTTTCCACTATGAAAAACTTACATTTTTATATTAAACATTTTTCTATAATAAATATTTTTCAATTTTTAAATTAAGTTCTTTGCTATACAATAGGAGTCGTATCTAAAAACTCAATAATGTAAACAGTAATAAATTATTTAAGAATGTTAATGAGCTAGATAATGTTTTATGTCTTATTTCTGGATGCAGTAATTTGTACATAAGATATGGAGAAAAAAATTATATAGAACTAAATAATTACTGTGAAATTATTTTACCAAAGAAATACTTGCGGCTAATAGGTGAACGGGGTTTACAATTGTTTGAAGATCAAAATATTGAACTGAGATATAAAGAAGGAAATAACAAGGATATTATCATGAATTTAATACTATAGAGTTTTTAGTTTGAAGTATTTTTAGTGTTTTATGTTTCATCTCTTGTTAAGATATTAAAACAATGTTTTAAATTTTATAAAAATTTTGGAAATATAATCAACATATTCTAGGAAAAAGACATGAAAATGAGAAAATGATTTGAAACTTTTGTATATATACTTTTATTTGAAATTTTTAGAATGTATTTGATACATCTTTGGAACATATTCGGACAAATGATGTGAATGTCTGAAGTACCTTCGAAGATAATTCTAAATTATTGGTGAATATTTTAAAATATAGTAAAAATGCTTCAAGAAATCATGAAAATGTGTGAAAAAAACGTAAAAATGTTTGAAAAATTACGAATATTCTTTGTACATTTCTATTTGACTTTCTTATTACTAAAATCAACTTTTTGAGAAAATAGTGATTTTTGCTTGATATTTCGCATTTTTGTGGTTTCTCTTTGATTTTTAAAAAATTTATACTTTGCTCTAAATAGCACTAAAAACCGTCTTTTATGCCTACTTATTGTCAATCTAACTGAAGGGAAAGCTATTTGTTAAACACCTTATACTTTGGATACGTGATTTCATTACTAGGAATTACTTGCAACAAGCAACTGCAGCTCCTTATGTAGGAAACTTTTATATGAAGACAATGAGGACTAACAATTTACCTTTACACTGTGTTTCAATACATTTGTGAGAGCTGCACATAGAGTTATGATTAAAACTGAATAAGTCAACGTTAAGTAACTGAATATCATCACTTTCATACAAGTTACTGCAATGTGACACCAACATGAGCTGGACATTGAAGGCTTACACATGCCACAGAGAGGCAGTAGCTTATCTCCCACCTTTGCCTTGAGATGTCAGTCCAAATGACATTTAAATATCGAACAGGTAGTGTTCATGCGTTATTAGAACTTGCTGACAGATTCAGTTCAGTGCAAGTGTCAACACACTGCAGTAGTTGCTGAGAGTAGCCTTCACATACAGGCAGAAAGAGGCAGCAGGGGATGTTAATTCATAAGATGTAATGAAGGTGAATGTACGCCATGTATAATAAATGTATAGCTTGTGTTAATAATCACTTTATCTGGTTGAATAGCCTGGTGCAAGTCTTTCAAGTGGATGGCAGTTTGGTGTCCTGTGTGCCCCTGCCCAGTTATCCACCCATTTTAATGTGCAATTCAAACGTTTTGTTTCTGACGAATCTCCACATCATTGAGAGGTGAATTCAATGTTAAAGAGCTGAGATAAATATCAGCGGTCAGCCTGCAATTTGCTGCCACGACCTTTTCTTTTACCATGACATCACCAGGCCCAACAGAGATTTTGGTCAGGCTTCCCTGCTCTGGAATTGCAGTACCTGTACTGTTAGGTGAAAATAACATCGTTTTAACAGCGGTGTTGAATAGTTATTTATAAATTATATACACATACCTTCATTTTGAAACAGTCTATTAATCAAAACCGAATCAAAATCCGTAATGTATTTTCTGAGATTAGCTTTGACATACAGACAGACAGTGTGGCACAGTATAGTTTACATATGTATCGATAGAAGACAATAGAAAACATAAGAAGAAGACAGCTGGAAGATAGGCAATGAATTTGTTTGCCTTATCAATTCGATTCACTTCCTCTCGAATATTTACAAACTTATTTCGTAGGTTTCATTCTGTTACATGTTACACAAATTTTCATAATAAGAATACCTCATATTACACTCATACTAACACAAAAAACTTACTTTCGTCACCTTTTTAAATACACTGGGTAGTTACTGTCATATTCAACAATCAATGGGCAGTTTTAACACATTAGCGCAGACAAAATACACTTAAGGTACAAAATTATTTAAACAGAACGTTATAATTATGGATTAAGTTGTATCTAGTGGTTGCAATTGCTGAAGTGAATGAATAGAGTTGGTTGTGATTGTTTGGCGAGTTAAAAATGATGTAATTTGGCATGACATTACTGACTATGAAAAACAGTAGATGAATGAGCTTGAGGATGAATAGGTTGAATAATTAACTATGAATGGCATGAAATCTGTTATAACTGTGCTGGATCAGGACTACAACGAGGAGAGACAGTGAGAGAAAAAGATGCACCATCTGATGTATGTTGCTGTGAGTACAGGCACATCTCTTCCTCGAAGATCAAATTATTTATCTTATGCATTAAAATGGTTCTTCGTCTCTCGTCAAATTTTCGAAGCTTTGTTGTAATATGTTCGCCAAAAGTAGAGCATTCATCGTGATGAATATTTCCCACACTATCCAAAGTACTGTACGCTTGCATGGGCCTTGGTTCTTTTTTCTTGCTTTTCATATTCTGTTGTTTAGCAGACTGGGAAACTTTTCGTTTGCGCGACCTTCCTTCTTCATTAGTGGCAACACATGTGGCAAATTCCTCACGAGAAGTGTGATCTATACTTGATGCTTCTCCAAAAACATTTTGTGAAGAATCTTGGAAGTTTTCTTCATCATCAGAAATCTGAAACGGAAAATTAGGCTATTTTAATTATGGAAATTCATACACACAAGTATCTCACTTCACCATGATGTATACTATATTATGCTGTATTTTGCTCACTTCGGCCTCTTACCATCTTAATGGATATACATGTGCCTGTCATGTGCCCCATCGCCCACGTTATCAGTGACAGAATCACTCTTATTCAACACAGTATCACACTTATCAATGACATCATCATGTCATGCCTCTTTTCAATAACATCATCATGCTGCCATTCTCATCCTCCTCCTCCTTTTCCGCTCTCTCCCTCCAGCCAATATTAGTATAGCATTTTACAGGCATTAAAATGAAGCAGTCAATGACAATTATTATTTTAGTGAGTATTAAGAAGAGACAGTCAGCCACCAGAATTTGCTTAAAAGTAGTGACATGTCGAAACGTATTTTACTCTCAATTGAATAAAATGGCATCATGTTCAAAGATATACAATATTTCCATGTGGAAAAAAATATGTAAGCTTCATTGAAAGTGGCACCTTCTTCAAAGAAGTTTTGCCTCTGAATTGCTCACACATATGTATGCACACACACACGTCAATATTTTGTCAATATTCTTGAAAAATGTACAAATACACTAGCTTAGTCATTGGTAACACCCACTCACTCACACCCACACACAGCTCAGAAACGTGTTATTCACTTCAGAGCAGGCACTTGTTGGATGGTAGAGAGAGAGAGAGAGAGAGAGAGAGAGAGAGAGAGAGAGAGAGAGGTATTGGAAGGAAAATCTCCAAAGATAAATACTTTGATATCAAATTCATTTTAAAAAAGATTACATTCAAAAAGAAAAGCTAGATACACACTTGCTTGATGGTGCGCATTTACATACACCATTCAGCATAGCCTATTACAACAAACAATATTCAAAGATGAAGTTGTTTAATGTTTTTACATTACATGTTTTATATTTTTTCACATACTCACTGTCTGAGGAAGTATGATTGACAATTCTCGATCACAAACATAAGTGGACAAACTAAATTATCTAAATTTCTAGTTCACAAGAAAGTATACATCATACTTAATTCAGGGCAATGAGAACATACTTTGTTGGCGATTACAAATTTAAGGTACTCAATCTAAAAGGAATGTTTTTGTATGAGTACGTGGATTCAC
Organism: Schistocerca gregaria; assembly: GCF_023897955.1. Classification (NCBI taxonomy): domain Eukaryota; kingdom Metazoa; phylum Arthropoda; class Insecta; order Orthoptera; family Acrididae; genus Schistocerca; species Schistocerca gregaria. Next base: position 505,851,874 of record NC_064931.1, on the reverse strand, counting down.
AAAGATTACGAGGCTGGTAGTGTGTTCAAGCTACAATTTACAATTAGAGATACAATTTACAATTACTATTACAATTAACATTGACAACTACAACCTACAGTTAAAATTTTTCACACACACGCACACACATTATATATATATATATATATATATATATATATATATATATATATATATATAGATTTTCCACATATTTACATTGTTTATCATAAAACCGTTCATCACCTTTTTCTTTGTCATTTATCAGTGGAGTAGGGACCCCAAGCCGATATATTCACCTTATCAAGAATTGAACGATCTAGAGACAACCTGCAGAGATGGGGCTTCATAACAGAAGATTCGTCCTGTGATTGTGGACAAGAACAAGCTACATGCTCCAGTGCCTTTTGTGCCCTATATCCTGCACAAAGATTGATCTCCTGCAAGCCACTCCAAGCGCCTTGGAGGTTGCAAAGTATTGGGCACATGTAATATAAATACAATTTGTGTATATATATATATGTACATATTTATTGATGTGTACGGCTACTGCAAATCTGTATGTTTCTGATTTGAGAATAATAATAATAATAAAGAAGAATAAAACATCTATCATCCCTGTGCAGATAAACCTAGTTTGTGTAATTTACTTGTAGAAACAACATGGTTCTTTGCTTAAATTACATACTCCACAGTTGTTTCAACTTTCAAATTAGGCATCCAGACTCAGTCTCAAATACATACATCTCTGCTCATAAATCAACAAACTCTGTAATACTTCCACCAGTCAAATCGTTTTTCATTAATTAAAGCACTTTTTTGTTTAATGTATAACCATAATGTCAGTGAATAAGAAGAATAGTCAAAATATCCCAAATAGCCATTCCTACTGCAATTGGTTTATCAAATACTGCAGGAAGACTATTCAGTTAAATGTCCAACAGATTTTCTTCAAAAAATAATACCCCTTAGACAATTAGTTTTGGTAATTAATGCAGGTCCTCCTTATCAAACTTCCCAAGATGTCGCTAGTCTTATGGTCCACAGGTTTTGCATGTATTGCATGGGTTTTCCAAATAAACTGTCATTCATAAGTTTAAAAAAATTCTCTCAAAATCATTGCTTGTTTTCATATGTTTTTGTGCACTAATCTCAGTGTATGGCTCCATTCAAGAAGCTTGTCTAAATCATAAAATTTTATGAATCTCTTTTAAAACTAATTTATGATGTAAACATTATTTCAGATTCCTATAGTGAATAACAAAACTTTTCTTATTATACAAGGTACAAAATAATTTCTTAGGTTACTTACTATCAAATGGTGATGACATTTTTTTCTGGACATAAGAGCAAATACGAATCGAGTGTAAGTTACTGTAACATCGATCATATGTAAAGGCTATTCACATCCTGATATACAATGTAAGATATGTCACTTTTTCTATCACAAACGGTCATGAATCTGTTGTTGGCTATGGATGTGTGCAGTAACAATAGACAGTATTGCCCCTAGTGCCTCTTTCAACAAACTGGAATTGTTCAGTATTGGTAATAAGTTGCAACTGTGCTTTAATAATTTTCAGCATCCCATGCCAAGCCATGTGAAGAAATGTAATGCATATAACACAATTCATACATATTAAGATATAGATTGTGAAATTTTTCGATGACATCAGCAATAAGTAGATCCAAAATTTTCAAATATAAATCGGAACAGTTTCCATGTATTTTACACTGAAATACATTACATATGTTTGTAAACTCTTTGGCAGTTGGCTTCTGTTATTGTTTTCTCTTTCAATAAACTTTTAAACTTTTCTATTGATGGCAGACGATCTTCCAGCAGAAACGATTTTTTGCTTGTATATTCTTACAGAAAAATACCTTTCTATTTAACAGAAGTAAACTCATGATCATTGGGAAAATATCTCCTCATCATGATGAGTTCACAGGATTTTAGGTAAGATGCACACTTTTCATGGGGGTACTTTAAGAAATTTAGCGAATCAATAAATCTGAAAATTATATTGCATATCTTCTCTTGGTGCACTAATGAAATACAGTCCATAGATTATTAACTTTTTTCATATTAGATAGCAGAAGAGAAACACAATCTGGATTTAGTTTAACTTCGTTTTCATCTCCTGTTATTTGTACCCACTAGGTATCCAGCGATGTCTCATGTATCATGCCTGTTGTAATTACTCAGATTACGGAATTTGAGGAGCACTGTATATTGAGACCTGCAGTGCACATCGCAACTGAGTGTACTGCACTTTGGTTGCACTGTTGAAATGACAGTGGTCTCTATATTTGACATCACCTTCCTCAAACAATTCCCTACACATGTGTCAAACTTCTATCAAGGCGAAATGCTAATTCTTTTCTTTGCTTATTATCATTTCTTTTATTTTGAAATTAAAGGTCATTTATACTCTCACAACTGGATACAGCTGTCCAATGAACCATTTCATGCAGTCGCTGCCTTTGCACAATCTAAACTCGGAATATCCTTCGTTGTATGTTCATCCAGGCTGAACAATCTGTGCAGATGTATCTCATACAGATGTCCAATGAACCACTTCGTGCAGTCGCTGCCTCTGTACAATTTAAACTCGGAATATCTTTTGTCATAGGTTCAGCCAGGCTGAACAATGTGTGCAGATGTATCTCTTCGGAATACAAGCCTGAGTCACTGCTAGAACTACAAGTAACAAGTGGTTCTAACATGCATTCCGTATTAGCATAAACTGCAAATGGCAGCTTCAGTTTGTTGCTAAAGTTGGTAAATTTTATAAATTCGTTCTTGCCACAAGGCATGACACTATTGGCTTGTCTACACCGTATGCAGTCAACTAAATGTGCATCTAACTTATCCCTGGAATGAAACTACCACAGACAGCGTTTACACACTACAACTGAATGCTAATGACCAGTAATGCTACTACTTGATAGCCTGAAAATGTTTTGTAGGCAATAGAATTTGAATGTATCTGTATTAATGATCTGCAACATTAATACATTTACAGGTTTCTCGGACAGTAATTGGTAATACGTAGCGAAATTCTTTCTCATCTTGCTTTTCTTCTACAGTCATCCATTCATAATCTGAATATTGGATACCACGGATCTTTAGAGGCATGTTTTCATTCTGTTTATCGGATATCGGCACATGGCTGAGCTCTGTTGGAGACGGTATGTTGGCAAAGTTTAATATGGTTACATAGGGAATCTGTTTATACGCATGTGTGTATGGTTGTTAAGAGGATATAAACCTGTTAGAATTGACCACCTGTAGCAGGCAGTGTCGTTTAATACTGCCTGTTTATCTGCTCTCACTTTTGGTAGTTTCGTGTGTAGTCCTGCATAAAATACTTCTTTTTCACTGACATTAAGACACAGTTTAAATGTTTCTTTCAGTACTCAGCTGGAATCTCAAGCTTTCTTAAACAGTTTATCAGTGACATTAGTCGAGACCAATCATCACTCGTTTTGGATGGCATTAAACTTGCATTCCATGTATTGAGATTCATTTGTTTTTCTTCACCTGTTTTTCGCAATAGAAACTTACAGCCTACCCAAAATTGATTATAAGAGGTTGGTTAATTATACAAACTCCGTAATCTATACGAAAATGCGCTCCTTAAACCGAACTCGATTAGCTACGAGACCTATTCGTATTCGACACCTAACTGCGGAAAAACTTGAAACCATTCAAGATCATTGATTACATTTAATTTAATGTGTTTAGATGCCAGTTCACCCATTATTATGATGTGCATACTAATGCAATAATATCACTAGGTTAGTATCAAAGTCAGCAGCAACAAGGTCCAAGATGTTCAGCCTGCTCTGAGACTTGTCAGACTGGGTACTAGCTGCTGCACTCCTTCAACTGCTGCTCAGTCGGGGCACTAGATGGTGGCTGCTTGCAGTAAATCAGGATGGCCAGGCACAGGTATGAAACATCGTCCCCCTGAATGCGAGTCCAGTGTACTAACCACCACCACCACACCACCTCACTTGGAATTGGTTGCCGAGGGGGGAGGGGGGGATGGAGGGACTGCGGCTGCAGTAGTGGGGGTACATTCGCATTTGCCTTCCACCCACCGTCCCTGTCGCATCTCGCGTCCGGAAGTCGCGTTCTGCTTTGATGGACTTCAGTATTGGTTCTCATATCTTTCCCAGCTGGAAGCCCATGCCCCTGTTGATTTAATTATCAGTCATACAGAATTCACTCACTTCAAAATTTATCGGTAGAATCCAGGACTTTCGTCTGCTGGTAATTCATTTCATGTCCATTTACAGTGCAGTGTTCCGCTATTGCTCACTTCTTGTGACGAAATAAGCGGGTGTGGCACTCATATTCTGTACATCGATCTTTGATTTCCGTGTAGTTCGTTCAGTATAAGTTTTCCTGCATTCACGCAGAACTTGGTACAACCCCCTCCCCCCCTTTTTGAGACCTCGGTCGTCTTTTACAGTCCCCAATGAAGCTCATATTTTGACTGTCAGGTGGCAAACTGGCGTTACGTTGTGTTTTCGCGGTAGTCTAACGATGAATTGTCAGCAAACGGTATGAAAGCGGCCATCTTGTCTTACGCCATCATTTCAGCCTTTGGGGCTATTACGTCGCAGGGCCGTCCGAATTTATTGGTTGCTGTATCAATTCTCGTGGAAGACGAATTCCAGGTACCGCAGTTCTAGCGTCAGATTTCGTTCGTATGAAGTGCGGTACGTCCTGTGTCCAAGAGTGCTGAGCATGCTGTTCCTCTCCGAAGCCGGCCGCGGTGGCCGTGCGGTTCTGGCGCTGCAGTCCGGAACCACGGGGCTGCTACGGTCGCAGGTTCGAATCCTGCCTCGGGCATGGGTGTGTGTGATGTCCTTAGGTTAGTTAGGTTTAAGTAGTTCTAAGTTCTAGGGGACTTATGACCTAAGATGTTGAGTCCCATAGTGCTCAGAGCCATTTGAACCATCCTCTCCGACGGATGGTTTCTGCTGGAGGCACGAAGATATAAATCCGTATGTGTTGACTTACAGTATACACTGCGGGCAAGTAAGCCGTGAGACCTGTGCTGAATTAAGACATCGACAAAAGGAAGTTTGACATTTTTTATTTCCATAGTGAAGTGGATGTTTGTATGGCTGAAACTCAGATGCTTTAAGAATTTCTGTAGTCATTCTGGGCCATGTAGCCAGAAGACAAAAGTGTCGTCGACATACCGAAAGAAACCAACAGGTTTTAGTTCGGCGGTTTCCAATATTCTGTTCTCAAAGTACTCCATGACTAGTTTTGCTAAAACAGTCTGCTCATAGACGTCGGAACGTGTCTATAAAGCTGTGTCAGCTCAGGGGTGAAATTTTCGTTGATTATCCTCTATACTCTCTGCAGATTCGTGGGAATCGACCGACGGAACCACCTAGACCTATTCGGATTGGACGTACAAGAAATCAAACGAGAGACAAATCGCCAAGTCTTCTCAATTTCCAGTTAAGCAGTCGCAATAAGCTGCAGCTAGCAGACGCGCTGTGATCAGTCTCACCGGAAAACAACTGCACGACGCTGATCTTTGCGCCGACAACCCCATCTCTTTCAACAACTGCGATTGTAAGCCTGTGGAGCAGGCTATCTGAGTAGTACCAAGCGATGCCACAGACGATATTCCTCGGGAAACCTGCTGAATTCTCTTCAACTCGGTTCCATCACAGAACAACATATCCAAAGCAGAAAGGACAGCACTTCGCATTCTCAGCGAAGTCAAAGATTCGTTGCCCTTCCAGCCCAGGTACTTCTACATCTGCATCTACAAAGATACTACGCAAGCCACTTTACGGTGCGTCGTGGGTGGTACCTTGTACCACTAATAGTCATTTCCCACTCGCAATGAATGTTGACGCCAGTAGAATCGTTCGGCAGTCAGCTTCAGATGCCGGTTCTCTAAATGCTATCAATAGAGTTTCTGGAAAAGAACGTTGTCTTCTCTGCAGGGATTCCCATTTAAGTTCCTCAAACATCTCCGTAACACTTACGTGTTGTTCGAACCTACCGGTAACGAGTCAAGCACCCCGCCTCTGGATTGCTTCGAAGTCTTCCATCAATCAGACCCGGTACGGATCCCAAACACTCTAGCAGTACACAAGAATATGCCGCACCAGCGTCCTATATGCCATCTTCTTTACACGTGAACCACTGTTTCATAAAATTCTCCCAGTAAACCGAAGTCGATCATTTGCCTTTCCTATCACAATTCTCACATGCTCGTTCCACCTCATATCGCTTTGCAACATTACGCCCAGATATTTAAACGACTGTGCCAAGCAGGTTATATCTTCCTACCTATCTGTATTAACTTACCTTTTTCCACATTTAGGGCTAGCTGCCATTCATCACACCAACAGAAAATTTTGTCTAAGTTCTCTTCTATCTTCCCACAGTCACTCAACTTTGAAGCTTTATCGTACACCACGGCATCATCAGCAAACAACCGCGGATTGCTCCACACCCTGTCAGTCAAATCATTTATGTATATAGAGAACTACAGCCATCCTATCGCGCTAACCTGGGGCACTCCTGACAAAACCCTTGTCCCTGATGAACACTCGCCGTCGAAGTCTTCGAGCTATTCACATGTCTGTGAACACTTATTCCATATACTAGTACCTTCGTTAACAGCCAGCAGTGAGGAACCGTGTTATATGCTTTCCAAAAATCTAGAAATATGGAATCTGCTTGTTGACCTTCATCCATAGTTCTCAGTACATTATGTGAGAAAAGGGCAAGCTGATTTTCGCAAGAGCTACGCTTTCTAAAACCATGCTGATTCATGGACATAAGGCTCTCACTCTCACGGAAGTTTGTTATATTCGAACTGAACGTACGTTCGAGGACTCTGCAGCAGACGTAAGTTAGGAATATCTGTCAGTAATTTTGCGGGTCGGTTCTTTTGCCGTTCTTATATACTGGAGTCACCTTTGCTCTTTTTCGGTCGATGGCGACTTTGTGCTGGGAGAGAGATTCACAATAAATTGAAGCTAGGTAAGGGGCTAATGCCGCAGAGTACTCTCTACAAAATCGAACTGGGATTCCATCCGGACCTGAACAATTAGTTGCTTCTCTATGCTAGATATGCTTATTACTATGTCGTCCATGCGGGAGTCTGTCCGATAATCAAATGACTATATGTTTGTACGATTCTTCTGTGTGAACGATTTCTTGAACGTGAAATTTAAAGCTTCGGCTTTCGTTCTGCTGTTTTCAACTGCCACACCAGACTTGGTCAACAAGGGACTGAATGAAAGCCGTAGACCAGCTTAGCGATTTTACGTACGACCAGGATTTTCTCGGGTTCTCTGCCAGATTTTTTGCTAAGATGTGACGGTGGTAGTTACTGCATGCTTCACGCATAGATCTTTGCACAAACATACGAACCTTATTTCCTTCGCCTGTCGTCATTCGTGCGTTCCCTCTGAACTGAGAATGCAACAGCCTCTGCTTCGTCAGCATCTGCCAAATTTCGCTATTAAACCATGGTGGGTCTTTTCCATCCCTTATCCACTTACGAGGCACATAACTCTCCACTCCACGATTTACAATCTCCTTAAATTTTGCCCATAATTCCCCCAGATCCATCTTACTGAATTAAGTGATGCCAATTCATTGTCTAAGTAAGATGCTAATAAATACTTATCTGCTCTATCTAGCGCAAACACTCTCCTTGCCTTCTTAACTGATTTTTTAACTATCGTAATCACAGTTGCTATAACGACATCGTGATCGCTATTAACCGTTTCAATACTGACATTGTCCATAATGTCCTCCCCATTTTGTACCTACAAGGTCTGAGATATTTCCATTGCGTGTGGGCTGCCGAGCTAGATGTTCAAGACAATTTTCAGAAAACGTGTTCAAAAGTATTTCGCATGACTGTCTGTCTGTACCTCCAGCAATGAACCTATAAACATCCCAGTCTATAGTCGGCAGGTCAAAGTGCCGCCTCCAACAAATATTGCATGACCTGGGTATTTACACGCTATTGACCCTAGGCTTTCTTTGAGTGACTAGAACTGTCACAGCAGAATCGGGTGTTCGGTAAAAACATCCAGCAATTAACTTGGTTTCACCTACATCTGTTATACGCTACCAGATGACTTCACTGTCGCGCTCAACTTCGATCTCAATACAGCCAATATTTTTGTCAACTGCAATGAACACTCTCCCTCCTATGGTCTCTAATTTGTTTTTCCCATATACGTTCCACGACTCGCTAAATGTCTCAGAGCTTTCAACTTCGTGTTTCAGCCACCTCGTGGCCCAAAGAATAATGTGAGAACGAAAACTTTCCTGGAGGGCAGAAAATTCGGAAACTTTATTACGAATACTTCGACGGTTTAGTGATACAGTTTTTACAGCCGCATTGTCTTTATTCTGAACGCCGAGAAGGCCAACGCCATCGTTCTTCTCCAACACAAGGACTATAAACGGAAAATGCTAAAGCTTCTGGACGATCCAGCGTACCAGAAAATAGCAGCAGATCCAACCAAGTAAGTGCAGCAAAGCACTTCCCCTTTGTTAAAAAACAGGGCACTCCATGACGACGTCGCCAAACCATTTCGCCAGTGCACTGCTGTACCGCCTACATTGTTTGGCCTGCCAAAGACTCAAAAAGAAGGCATTCGACCAATAGTTTTTTTTATATACCCCGCTGAATTATCTGTCTGACCTGTGGGCCCTCACGTCCGCAAGTGTGCACATCACATACGAAACTCGGGTGATTTCATCGGTCAGCACAAGGAGCTAAGGCTTCAGGAATCTGACGTTATGGTCGGCTTTGATGTCGTGTCACTTTTCACTCGAGTCCACTTGAAAGACTCCATACAACTAATCAACGAGAAGTTCAGTTTTAAGCTGACACTGTTTTATAGACGCATTTTGACATTATCCTATTTATTTCCAGTCGACAATACCATGAGCGAATTATGACGTAGTCATGGGCAGTCGCCTCTCACTAGCTGTAACAAATTTGTTCATGGAGTACTTAGAGAAATAAGTACTGGAAACCGCCAACTAAAAGCTGTTTGTTTCTTGAGATATGTCGACGACACTTTTTTCTTCTGCCACATGGACCAGAAAAACTACAGTAATTCTTAGAACATCTGAATTCCATCCATACAAACATCCAATTTACCATGGAAACAGAGATAGATGGCGAAGTTCCTTTTCTCGACGCAATAGTTCGGGGAGGCCCGATGGCTCTCTTGCCCACAGTGTATACCGTAAAGACAAGGCGTGCGGATTTATGTCTCCAAGCCTCCAGCTGCCACCATCCCTCGGAGGAAAACAGCTTGCTCAGCACTCTAGAACACAAGGCGTACTCCTTTTCAGACGAACAAAGTCCGACGGTAGAGCTGCGTTACCTGGAATCTGTCTTCTACGAAAATGGGCTCAGCAACCGATGATTCGGACGGCTCTGCGACGCAAGAGTTCCAAGAACGACACGGAGGCCGAAATCAGAGCATAAGACAATAAGATGACGGCTTTCATACTGTTCGCTGGCAATGTATCTTCAAAAATTGGCAGGATACTGCGGAAACACAACATAACGCCAATTTGCTGCCCGACACTCACAATGCGAGCTTTATTAGGGTATTTGAAAGACGACATGTATCTCGAAGAAGCGGGGGTGTAACAAGTTCCGTGTGTCTGCTGAAAAACTTGTATTGGCCAAATGATCTGCACAATCGAAGATCTATGTACAGAACAACAGCGCCACATCCGCTTATTGCAGCCCAACAAGTCTGCACTAGCAGAGCAGTGCAATGAAAATGGACATAAGATGAATTACCAGCAAACGAAAATCCTGGCTGTTACTGATAAATTTGGGGACTCCATTTTCAAAGAAGCGAATGAAATCCGTGTGGCCAATAATTTAATCAACAGGGATATGGCAGGCTCTGAGCACTATGGGACTTAACATCTTAGGTCATCAGTCCCCTAGAACTTAGAACTAGTTAAACCTAACTAAGCTAAGGACATCACACACATCCATGCCCGAGGCAGGATTCGAACCTGCGACCGCAGCAGTCGCGCGGTTTCGGACTGCGCGCCTAGAACCGCGAGACCACCGCGGCCGGCAACAGGGATATGTGCTTCCAACTGAGTAAGGCATGAGAACCAGTACTAATGTTCATCAAGCAAGCCGCGGCATCCCGGACGCGAGATGCGACAGGGGCGAGAAGGCAAATGAGACTAACCACCACCACCACAGCAGCTGCCACCCCCCCCTCCCCCCTCCTCCCCCCCTCCTAATCACATCATCACCGAGCAGGGCGTCGGGCCGGCGTTACCCGACCTTTGGACCGGCAGGCATTAATACCGTCCGCCCACAGCACCATATCACGATGGTGGAATGTTTATTCGCCGAAATATCGTCGACTTCCGGCAAGTGGATCCACCAGTACACCCTAGAACCTTGGAAGCAGCATTTGCGCTGCCAAAGCCTCAGGTCACATAAAGTAATATATATTTAATACTGTATATATTATAGGAAAATACATTTATGTTCTTTAATCAGTCTATAGTGTTTGATTGGTTCTAGAGTGTTCATCCATCTTGTTACAACGATGGACACAACAGACATTTCTGGTGACAAGGATGGGATAGCGACTTCCTGGACCCATCGAAGAAGATTTCATGTCTGTGCATACTGAATTAATCAGTATTTCCTTCAGTGTTGGAGGAACTAATTGAAATTTTTCTTTTCTAGAAACAGCCAGGAACGGAAAATGTCTAGAGTTCTTTATTTTTGCATTTTCAATAGTGTTCCTAAAGATGTTGCATACTTTAAGTGATTTAAATTTTGTACGCAATGGCAATTTATGAAGAGTAAACACTCACTGCGCATATTTAGTTTCATAGTCAATAAATCCAAACAATGCTGGCAAGCATAACCAGACTGGCGAAAACACTACAAGCCCACAAACAAGCAGCGACCGAAGCACAGAGTTTCGATGGCCAGGCCTCGTCTCCTCCCCTCTGCTCTTTTGATGAAAACAAGAGGAATGGACGGAGTACCACATGCAGCTCGACAACCATATTGCAGCTTAAAAAATCACAGGTGACTCACGGTGTTCTTTATTTTTTTCTTAGGTAGGAATGCATATTTTTCGTTTCTATAAGAAACTGTTCCCTCAAGTAAAGCCCCAAACTCTACCCATGAGGAAGTGGTTTGGAATTTAGGTTAATTTTTGAAGCTCAAATCCATGTAATTGCTGCTCGTTTCACATATTTCGTATGTCTCGTAGTAGTACTCAGTTTTGCAAGGAATGCATCACTGAACTCAAGGGCATGACTAGGAACTGTAAATTTACCAACACTTGTGGAGCTTTTTTTCAAGACAAAGTGCTTCGCAATGGCTTTATTCAGAACCTGACAACAGAATATGTACTGCGATTCTCAAACATCACTATCCTTGCCTCAATGATGTACGTAAAGTAATCGAAGCCCAGGAAGTACAAGACTTCGCAGAACTTGACTTTAATGTTCCTGTTGTGGCAACACTCATCGCAACTAGTTCAAAGCAGGCTCTGCCCGGCATTGATCATGTACACAACAGTCTGCTATGTCATTTACTGTTCGTTTACGTAGGTGAGCCAAACGTACGAAGAAATTCGATTATACCGACCCGTTTTTGGTTAGTCATTGGACGCGTGCAAAGTTTCCTCAAGTGTTGTGTGACACATGGTCGCAAAGACTGCTCCTACCACCATGCGGAATGACGACACTGTCACAGATCCGGATACAAACAAATGTGCTTGAAGAAAAAAAAAGGCAAAGCAAACTCCTCTTCAATCGAAATTTGAGCAAATGGAGATTACTATGATATCATATTTTGAATACTTGCCCCGCCTAGCAATAATCACAGTAACCGTAAACGCAAGCACACGAATCGCAAAGCGATGTGCACATCGCAAAACTTGGCTAAATCAAAGCAGCTCTCTTCATATGGACAAACAGCAAAAAGCTCTGCAACTGAAAACAGATAAAAGCACTCTTCGAAATGTCAGAACCGATAGTTACATTCAGAGAACAAACCGCGTACTATTAACATCTTTACAGATTTGGAATCAATCTGTACCATTTCAGTTAGATATTGGTGCTAAAGTCGAACGGATTAATGAAACAACACCTTTAGCTTCAAAAGTCACGTCCCCGCCTCACACACTACGATGGCGAAAGTATCTCTGGTTTTGAGACACGTACTTTTCCTAAATATGGAAATACGACTGCATCAGTGCCATTCACAGTAGTTCGCTCATGCTTCAATATCAATACTTTTGGCATTGATGCATTTGATTTCTTTGGATTAGATATTCAAAACAATGTGCATGCTGTTGATATGTAAGTTTCCCACAGCAGCATTGACCAACTGAGTGAAAAATATGAATATTTGTTAGATAGTACACTCAGACACGCAAAGAATTTTTAAGCCCATGTTATGCTCAAAGACGATACTCAACCACAGTTCTACTGCGCACGTCTAGTGCCTCATGGCATTCGCAGTGCAGTTGCTTCTGAACTCAACAGATTATATCAAACCGCTGTCTTCAAACCTGTTCCTACTAGTCAACAAGTATCGCAAAATCGAACAGCAAAATTAGACTTTGTTGCGACTTTAAAGCGACAGTTAACACTTCCACGTTTTGAGGAGCTAAAGGATCGGCAGTTTATTTAGCCAATGGTTACCCTCAACTTCCCCTGGACAAGGAAACTAAACGAAAAAACAGTGTGGTGATCGATACACACGTCGGCTTATGTCAATACCAGCGCCTTTCCTTCGGAAGCACATCTACTCCTGCGTTATTTCAACGTTTTTTTGAACAAGTGAAGTCGAAAGTTCCGTCGTGATCAAATTATTTGGATGACATCATTGTGTCTGAACAAACACCGGAACAGCAACCCAAAAATCTGGAATCTCTTCAAACTTGAACCGATGCAGGCCTAAGTGGAATTTGCAAAAGTGTTCATTTTTCAACACCGAAATGGTGTATTTGGGACATCCCACTGACGCTCATGGCGCTCGTCCCTCTACTAAGCATTAAGAGGGCATCCAGAGATTCTCTTCTCCTAAAAATGTACAGGAATTACAGACAGTTCTTAGCCGACTGACATCCTATATTAAATTTATTACGAATGCAGTGCAAATTGCTGCTACTTTGCATCGCGTCCTACATAAGAATGTTCCTTTCCAATGAAATGTAGAACACGAACGATCATTTAAAAAGTTAAAAAATACATTGCTTAGTCGCCCATGCCTTATTAATTTCGATCCGCAAAAATGTGTATTGCTTGCAGTTGATGCATGAACGCCCAATAGCGCTGGCGTTCACCTCGACCCAAGTCTACTACAGTAGCTGGAAAAGGAAGCCTTAGCCATCATCTACGGAGTCACAAAATTTCGTTAGCATCTGCATGGTAGAGAACTTTTTGTCGTGAAGGATCATAATCCATTGACTGCTGTTTTTCACCCAACGAAAGATGTGCCTGATTGCACAGCACTGAAGCTGCAATGATTGTCACTACTTCTTTCACATTACCGATATGAAAATTCTCTATTGCTCTCTTCCTGTCTTCAAATTGATGAATTTTGTTCGCGAGCACTGCAAGTTTTTCCCACTAATTGTGGCGGGTCACAGGATCAGTCACTACGACTGCTCATGTATTACATTCGAATTGGTTGACTGTGATCTGAAATCAATTTACTATGCGCAATGCAACAGCCTCTCTCTTCAGAGTGGTGTAATTTTCTTGCATACTTCTAACGAACGAACAGAGGGCATCATTACCACGTCACTGCAGCAACATGATTGAAAACCATTACACAGACAACACTGAATTGTTAGAACTAAGCAGCTAGCGCACCATCATTGCACGTGGCGTGGGTTTGACAAGCAGATAGAACAGAGCACTGCCCGCTGCCACGCAGGCGCGAATAGCTAGGCAGTGGCGCGCCAGGAATTATTCAATTGGCCTCTCCCTGACGGTCCTTGGCAATGGATCCACATTGATTTTCTGGTCCCGTCTGGAACACACAGCTGCTGATTATTGTCAACGCAAATAGTAGATATCCACTTATTATTTCAATGAATTCGATAATTAGAGCTAGCACTATAAAAGCAGTCACTTCCTTCTTTTGTTTAGGAAATTTGCCACGAACAGTAAAATTATTTCGTACAAAGTTCCGGAGTTCTTTCATAGCAATTTCAATACTTTTTCCAACAAAATGGGATTCATCATATACGCACGGTACCATTCTTTCTATAATCGAGTGAAGCCAAACGTTTCATTTGCACTTTCAAGGCTCTGATGTCGAAACTTCGTTCTTCGCACTCGAGGGAAAATGTTTTTTTCGTATTTCTCAGCACTTACCGAAGTCTCCCGTTATACGATGCTTTGCCGGCAGAATTAGTACACAGCCGGGCTCGGTGACCGAGCGGTTATAGGCGCTTTAGTCTGGAACCGCGCGACTGCTACGGTCGCAGGTTCGAATCCTGCCTCGGCATGGATGTGTGTGATGTCCTTAGGTTAGTTAGGTTTAAGTAGTTCTAAGTTCTAGGGGACTGATGACCTTAGGTGTTAAGTCCCATAGTGCTCAGAACCATTTGAGCCATGTGAATTATTCACGATTGTTGTCATCGCATTGTGCTGCACCTATTTCACCATTAGCAGCCTGCTACAGACGCCAACTTCGCAATGGAGTTTCACCCGAAGGGCAACGTCTTTAAGGAGCCTCACAACTGAGAATCTGGCATCATTATTCAGACGACTGATCGAGCACATTATAGTGTTCGCGGCAGAACAGGCACCCACCGGAGGCACCAAAATCAACTACGTTTTCGTGATTATTGTAAGCGTGCCATCGGTTTTCATATTTTAGAAACGCTGCCTGCGTCGCAGACTACTTCCACTGAGCAGCCCTTGCTGGTATCTGACGTTCGGCCACGCGGATTGTCAGATGACTTTGCTGTGAAGTAGACCCTTATCCTCCTATGCCGCAGCCCCTGCCAACGCCGCAGTATCGGCCGCTGGTGACAGTGACGTCAGTCACGAGTGGGCCTCGCCAACATATGTCCTGCATCAGCCATGCAGCCTACGGTCTCCACAACAAAACCAATGCTAGATCCACCTGTGCCACTGGATGGGTGTCCTATCTCCGGTTTTGTGGCAGTTGTTCCCGGTGGTTCGCAAGACGAATGTTGGGACACTGGTTGGCTGGCGCCATTTGCTGTTGTACCGTAGCCGACTCCATCAGTAGCACCATGGTGCATACCTCCACCATGTCGTCATCCCAACCCATATTATGCAACACTGGTGCACAATTTTGGGTGGAAATAAAGTGGTATTGGGGGTGTCATGCCGACCACACACAGGGTATCTGCTCTGCTCACATCTCCACAGAAGAAACTTTGAAAGCAGCCGCCGCAAGCCGCTGCTGTATAGGGCTCCTCATACGCAGCCGGATGGCGCTACATCTGACATCAGAGGACGCCGAATTCACATCACCGCACTGCCTGCAATTGTGATTGAGTCACCGCACTCAGAGCTCCACATCAGATCAGCCTCAAATTACTTTCAGATCACGCGAAGCCTACGGAAGACCTTATGAATCTAGTGTGACGCTGTTGCTACTCTGCTAGTAAATATTGCAGCCCAGTACTATAGTCCGATTAAAATTTCTTGATAGGTGACACTTCACGCGTTGTAGATTGTTTCCTCCTCTCGGAGCGCTTACCGTTACTCCCGAATCGTTCCCGTGGCCAAACTGAAACAACAAATAGTTCACTTTCAGTTTCTTGTCCGCCTTCCTTTCTTGATGTGTTTGGTTCGAGAATACTGGGTCTGACCCTTTTATTTCGTATTTCATCACAAAAGATAACCACACCAAAAACAGCACGTGCACACACACACACACACACAGACAGAGAGAGAGAGAGAGAGAGAGAGAGAGAGAGAGAGAGAGAGATGCTAAAGAAATACACATGTTTCATACACAACACTCATCAAACTACTACTGGATTATTCCGCACAATACGTGATCCAGTGTCGTTTATACTGTTATTATAATAAGATAGATCAGCTTACATTAGATTAGCTTCGCGCGGAATTGCGTAAAGCCGAATTTTTGGACGCTGTCAATTAATTGTCGTGACTGGAACACCAGAGCCACGAATACAGGAGCCTTTTACAATGTAATGGCACAGCGAAGTGATTAGCGTATAAATGTGGCGTGTAAAAGGTCGAAGGTCAGCTGGTGCGGTAACTCAGCGTTCCTCCACCCAGAGCGCTTACCGTTACTCCCGAATGGTTCCCGTTGCCAAACTGCAACAACAAATAGTTCACTTAAGTATTCGACAATGAACTTGAAGGGGTGTCATGTGACTTTCGCCCATACCAAACGATTTAGAACACAAGGAAGAAAAACAAAGATTCGAATTTCGTGAAATGCAGCAAATTGTTTTATTTTTCTAAATCTAATCAAAAGATTTTGATTATAATTTTTATTCAATCAACTAGTTTAAATGCATTTTTTTATTTCTAATAATTTGCTGCATCATTTCTATCATCGTATTGACTTTTTTATTTGCTCTTATTTTTCTTCCTACCATTCTTTTTCGTTTGGAACCTAGTTGTGTCGCCTATAATCTACAACCAAGTGCTAACCAGGACTGCTCATCGCTTGGTAACGCGGCACCCCATGTAGACAGTGTGAGGATATTTCCAGAATGAGATTTTCACTCTGCAGCGGAGTGTGCGCTGATATGAAACTTCCTGGCAGATTAAAACTGTGTGCCGGACCGAGACTCGAACTCGGGACCTTTGCCTTTCGCGGGCAAGTGCTCTACCAACTGAGTTACCCAAGCACGACTCTCGCCCCGTCCTCACAGCTTTACTTCTGCCATTACCTCGTCTCCTACGTTCCAAACTTAACAGAAGCTCTTCTGCGAAGGTCCCGAGTTCGAGTCTCGGTCCGGCACACACTTTTAATCTTCCAGGAAGTTTCATATCAGCGCAAACTCCGCTGCAGAGTGGAAACATCCCCCAGGCTGTGGCTAAGCCATGTCTCCGCAATATCCTTTCATTCAGGAGTCCTAGTTCTGCAGGTTCGCAGGAGAGCTTCTGCAAAGTTAGGAAGGTAGGAGACGAGGTTCTGGCAGAAGTAAAGAAGTGAGGACGGCGCGTGAGTCGTGCTTGGGTAGCTCAGTTGGTAGAGCACTTGCTCGCGAAAGGCAAAGGTCCCGAGTTCGAGTCTCGGTCCGGCACACAGTTTTAATCTGCCAGGAAGTTTCAGTGTGAGGATAGTTTCAGGTAACCACTGACAACTGCAGTTTGCTTTTACCACTAAAACAGATTTTTTTTTAGGAAGATGGCTATGCAAACAAACATGAAATTTTTCTGTCTTGAGTTTGCTCGTAAAGTTAGCCTTAAACGCCGTGAACGAAGCAGTCATGATTTTAGTTTTGCTCCAGATTGTTGATTGCCGTTTTCTCGGATAGAATGCAAATCACGTGTTTGCACTTAGGTTACGATTCAGGGCTACAAAACCCGTCGTCTACCGCAGTTCATTCACTGGTCACTTACGATCAGCTGTCGATAGAGTACCCCCCCCCCCCCCCCATTCCCGTAATTAAGTCCCATAGTGCTCAGAAACATTTGAGCTATTTCTGTGATACCTCGCGAAGGCCGCTTCCAACGTTGCCCCGCGTTACTGATCAACAGCATTAGTGATGTGACTTGCCAAGTTTGCATCTCGTCTGTAACAGAGTTGTAGCCGGCAGCGTATGTGGCAGCACTTTAGCGGCAAGTGACAGACGTGAACCATCAAGAAAGTTTAATCGGACTAATAGTGACACACACACACACACACGAGGGGGAGAGAGAGAGAGAGACTGCATAGATTGTAAACAAATACATTTGTGTTTCAACCATTCTAGGGTTTGATGTGTTGTAGAGTCCGCCTCGATAGCTCATACTAAGGGGCCCGGGTTCAGTTCCCTTCTTGGTCGGAGATTTTCTCCGCTCAGGGATTGGGTGTTGTCAACTCAAAAGACTTGCAGCAGGTGACAGGTCTACCCGACGGGAGGCCCTAGCAACACGACATTTCATTCCATGTGTTGTAGAGTACACCGGCGGACACAACAAAACATGTAACATTACATTTTTTGTAGAGGGTTGCTGCACATGTCGAATTTTGTTATGATCAGCCGCATTTTGCGAAGAAAACGACAGTCACTGCTCGCTCTCTCTCTCTCTCTCTCTCTCTCTCTCTCTCTCTCTCTCTCTCTCTCTCTCTCTCTCTCAATCTCTCTCTCTCTATCTCTCTCTCTCTATCTCTCTCTCTCTCTCCCCCTGCAGCTGCTTGCAGTAACTGAAACAATAACAATAAATGACAAAAAAGAATACATGAGTTACAGCAAGTATACAGCACGTAAAAGATATAAGATTTTTAATAGTAATATTTTTGTATCTTACTTACATTTCCTGTGATGCACACGTGTCTTAAATGAAACGTGTTGAACGACAACGACAGCTACGAATGGCACATCATCAATATCCTGCCTCGAGTGGAAATCCTGCTTTTACAATTCACTCCCCTGCTGAGTAAGCCGAATAGTTCCAAATACTTCTGAGTAGTTCTGACCCTTCCTGCTGAATCAGTAAGTGGTGGGAAGGGCAATAGTCTGTACATGCCCATGGACAGAAATTTCTCATCTCGCGTGAAATGCCTAGCCAACGAGTTCCCACCATTTGCAAGCATTTTCCAATCTATTCTAACAGACAAAAATATGGTAAGTCCTGTCTTGAAACTATATGCATTATACACTGAAGAGCCAAAGAAGCTGGTATACCTGCCTAATATCGTGCAGGGCCCCCGCAAGCACGCAGAAGTGCCGCAACACGACGTGGCATGGACTCGACTAATATCTGATGTAGTGCTAGACGGAACTGACACCTGTCAATAAATCCGTAAGAGTACTAGGGAGTGGAGATCTCCTCCGAACAGCACGTTGCAAGGCATCCCAGATATGCTCAATAATGTTCATGTCTGGGGAGTTTGGTAGCCAGCGGAAATGCTTAAACTCAGAAGAGTGTTCCTGGAGCCACTCTGTAGCAGTTCTAGACGTCCTGGCGTCCGTCGGAATGCACAATGGACATGAATGGATGCACGTGATCAGACAGCATTCTTATGCACGTGTCGCCTGTCAGAGTCTTATCTAGACGTACCAAGGGTCCCATATCACTCCAACTGCACACGCCCCACACCATTACAGAGCCTCCACTAGCTCCAACAGTCCCCTGCTGACATGCAGGGTCCATGGATTCATGAGGCTGTCTCCATATGTGTACACGTCCATCCGCTCGATACAATTTTAAACGAGACTCGTCCGACTAGGCAACGTGTTTCCAGTCATCAAAAGTTCAACGTCGGTGTTGACGGGCCAGGCGAGGCGTAAGGTAAAGGCGCCAAATTTCGTCTCCCAGTCTGTTTTTGGCTCTGAATATCATATCTCTAAATCAGTTATTCCCAAAACATTTATATAACACCAACAACTAAGTCTACACATGGTATTTAGCTCAAAATATATCAGAAACGATTTATCTTTACAGAAAAAAACTTCAAAAACAATATACCTTTACCAAATATGAAAAAGTGGTCCTATTTTCGTCCCCGACTAATACGTCTTGTAAAAGAGGTTTTAACAGTTTAAAAATAAGGTAATAATAATAAAGGTATGTTACAATATTAATTTATATTAGATACAGGTTACAAACGTTCATGTTTGATACAAAAAATGCGTCGTCGCTTAGATGAAGATGAATGGATAACAGGCACCCCTACGATATCTCTTGGGATAACTGCTGTTAATTGTGTCATCTGTGTTCTGCTTGAAGGTTGAGAGACTGGAAAGGCCGGCTGTATAACTGTGTTTGTTGAGGGTAGATCCTTTTCAGGTGGGTCAGGAGCTGAGGAGGCGTCACCAATCGCCAAAAAGTTTTCTGGGCCACACACATTCGGGTTGTAAGGCAGAATCCCAATTTTCTTAAACCCATTCACAGCAGTTTTTACAATCGCTGCCTTTTCATAGGCTTCATTGAAGAGCTGAGCAAACTGGAGGTAACCAACAATCCTGCCAGGATGGTCAGATAGCCAATTTTCTATTGCCTGTGCACAAAATGTTTTAAAAGAAAACATGAACGACACATCGAGAGGCTGCAGTGTTGAAGTGGAGTGAGGAGGCAAGCAGATTATGGCAACACCATTATCACGAGCAGTATTAAAACATTCACATTGCGAGAATGTGAATACTGTCGTGCCGGCAGAACAGAGAACCTAAGGGGGACGGAATTAGGCACGGAGACGAAATTTGGTGTCTTTACCTTAAAGCTTTGTGTCGTGCAGTCATGAAGAGTAACGGTTGGGCCTTCGGCTCTGAAAGCCAATATCGACGATGTTTCGTTGAATGGTTTGCACGCTGACACTTGTTGATGGAACAGCACTGAAATCTGGAGCAATTTGCGCAAGTGTTGCACTTCTATCATGTCGAACGAATGTCATCAGTCGTCATTGATCCCGTTCTTGAATGATCTTTTTCCGGCCGCAGAGATGTCGGAGATCTGATGTTTTACCGGATTCCTTATATTCATAGTACACTCGTGAAATGGCCGTATGGGAAAACCCATTCTTCATCGCTACCTCGGAGACTGTGTTCTACCACGTTCAATCCCACTTATATCTTCATAAACTACCACTGTAGCAGCAGTAATCGATCTAACAATTGCGCCAGATACTTATTATCGTATAAAGGCATAGCGCCGTATTCTGCCTATTTACATATCTCTGTATTTGAATACGCGTGCCTACACTAGTTTCTTTGGCGCTTCAGTGTACCTCCCTTTATTGCTCTTGCCAGCTTAACTTCTTCTAACATTTTAAATAAAAGTGTGTAAACTACACGTCTTTGTGTTTGTGGACTGTCTCGTATACAACTCGCACAATTGCAGACACAACAGATAATATCACACGTGTGTACTGTATGGTTAACGCATTAGGTTGGTGCATAAGTCCCTAGCGTTTTTCCATAAGTTTAATGAACATAACATACGCCTAATAGAGGCTTTAGTCATCAATAATATATCCTCCTTCACTATTCACATCAGTTTGCGAACGCTGGGTAACTGTTCGATTCCGCGATTGTAGAAATCACGTGCTTTTGAGGCGAAGAATTCGTTGAGCCATGTTCGAAGTGCATTTTCAACCGGAAAGGAAGTTCCTTGAAGGGTATTCGATAGACAACGGAAAAGGTGAAAATCTGAAGGCGCAAGTTCAGGTGAATAAGGTGGATGCGTAATGATTTCCCAACCCAATTCCTATTTTAGTGTTTTTTGTCAGTCTAGCAGAACGCGGGCGAGCGTTATAGTGGAGTAGCATCACTTCACGCGGTCTTCCTGGTCGTCGTTCTTGGATTGTGTCTGCAAGATGTCTCATTTGTTGGCAAGAAATGTCAGCAATGTTGGTTACACCTCGGGGCAGCATTTCGCAGTATTCCACACGGTCGCTGTTCCACCCGACACATGACATTGTCTTGCGTGGATGCGCGCAAGTCTTTAAACGGGAAGTTGCTGGTTTGTTTGGACTCAACCTTCCCCTTATTTTGCTTACGTTAACATAAAGACACCATTTCTCGACACCAATAACGAAACGGAATAGGATCGGTCGGTGTTGTCACGAGCCAATTGATAATGACCAAGCAGACATGCACATAAGCCTATGGCCATACGCTGATTTTTGTGATTTTAGCTTAGAGCATGCAATACCCATGCCACTGACTATTTAACCTTCCTCATTGCATGGAAACGTGTCACGATGGTGGAATGATCACAGTTCATCACATTTGTCAGTTCTAGAGTACACTGACGTCATCCACAATGACTTATCGTTGTGGATTAATGCATTTGCACGATCTTCTTCACACCCCGAAAGTCTTCCTGAACGTGGGGAGTAGCTTACGTCAACACAATCCTCCTCACAAGGAGAAAACTATTTTCTTGCCCTGCTCTGTCCAATGGCTTCATCGCCATACATGGTGCAAATGTTTCTGAGTGCCTCCGCTGCTGTCACCCCTCTATTAAACTCAAGAAGAGGGTTCAAATGGTTCAAAGGCTCTGAGCACTATGGGACTTAACATCTGAGGTCATCAGTCCCCTAGAACTTAGAACTACTTAAACCTAACTAACCTAAGGACATGACACACATCCATGCCCGAAGCAGGATTCGAACCTGCGACCGTAGCAGTCGCACGGTTCCGGACTGCACCACCTAGAACCGCTCGGCCACAGCGGCCGGGTGAAGAAGAAGAATACGTCGGAAATACTCCGATTTCTCCAACTGGCACTCAATTTTCTAACCTCCACAGCTCCACTCACTACTCTAAATGACAATATGTAACTCAGATAGCAACACTGTAGTACAAATAAAAAATGACAATCGATAAATACACCCATAGCAAACGGAATACCAACATGCAAAACAAAGACATCACGAACTTATGTGCTAACATAATATATAAAATTCGATGAAAATTCTCCTGAATATTTCCGAGTGCGGTCATGCAGTGGTAAGAAACTGGAGTTCTGTTCGTGAGAACGACGGTTCAGCCAACCGTCCCGACATACAGATTCAGTAATGGCTAGAACTGACGATATAAGAACAGTACAATAGGAACACACAAGCCACTGAAATCTGATTACATATCATAACCTCCACACAATATCATAAAATACAAAGTTAAAGACAAGAGTAGTAAAGTATTCGCAAATGTACAAGGAGCTTACATAATTATTCTTGTTCGCATAACGATAGCAGCGGACTGCATCATTAAACTGTTCAGGGTGGAAATCATGTTTAAAAATGGTCAACTTAAGGGCTAACGATAAGCATCTGTGCTGTATACAGGGTGGTCAGAAAATGTGTGAAATGCTTGTAGGGATGTTACAGGCAGGTTGTACTGAGACATAAATGTTAAGAAAGAAATTCGATACGTTGCTCCGTTTCCGAGTTATTTAGCATTGAAGTTGGCCAATCGGGGCGTCGCGCGCTCGCATTCAAGCGGCCTGCAGGGGCGGTGTTGCCCAACGAGTGCTTTGTCTCGTTAGCTGAAACTTGCATTTTATTAATATGAGTATTCCAACTACGTTGTTTTTATGTCATTACTAGCCACTAGCTGACAGACTTCAAACAAGACAGTCATTCCTCAAACGCCAGTGTACAACTTTATAATGCTAACTTTGTACTTGTAGCAACGGCTTTCCATGAAAGTTTTAATAAAACTGCTAATCATCATTGCGGTGCTTAGTTTGTCAAAACACAACAAAGAAATCATTTTTATAAAATTAATTGTACGAGAAAGAATTGCGGGCCGGTGTGGCCGTGCGGTTCTAGGCGCTTCAGTCTGTAACCGCATGACCGCTACGGTCGCAGGTTCGAATCCTGCCTCGGGCATGGATGTGTGTGATGTCCTTAGGTTAGTTAGATTTAAGTAGTTCTAAGTTCTAGGGGACTGATGACCAGAGATGTTAAGTCCCATAGTGCTCAGAGCCATTTGAACCATTTGAGAAAGAATTTTTACAATTTTTTTTCAAATTTAGCTCTTGTTGGCTGTGATATCAACAATGACTGAGTTTACGTTGATACTGCTTGCTCTGAAGTAAAGCTTTTTCTACGGCATCCCTTTGCACATCACAGACAACGGATATTTATTTACATAAGTTGGTAAATATATTGGGTACATAGATTCAGCGTAGATGCTACTGGTTATTACTCCATTTTATCCTCGATTTTTAAGTTTACCATTTTTAAAAGTGATTCCAGTTTGAAAATTTTGATGACTCAGTTATTAAGTAATAGCTGACCTCTTTTATTTCTTGTTTTAATTTTTTCCAATGCTATTGTTATGTAAACAAAAACGATTATGCAAGATCCTTCTACATTCATGAATAGTGGACTACTCTTGTTTTTAACTTCGTTATTTTATGGTGTTGTAAACAGGTTATGACATATAATCACATTTCAGTGGCATATGTGTTCCTATTGTATGGTCTTATGTCCTCAGTATGAGGCAACAGCTGACGGACCTTCCACAGTACGTTCTCCTCACGCACCAGCGTACGTTTTACAATTTTAACTTTGTATGTTCTTAGTTTGCAACACTGATTAATTTTGATCACATTTATATCTGTATATTCCTTAATATCTTTTGTACGAATATTATGTATGATCTGTAATTGCAGAAATTTTAAAAAACGCTATACTCAATGACAGTGTATAAATAGTTATACACCAGCGCCATCTAGTTTGTAGCATCCGCACCAAACTCCATACAGTTAGCATCGAGAAAAAAAATGGACCTATATTATGTAGAAAAGCTGATACAAGGTCATTGTTTAATCAACACTCTTGTTATTCACGAAATACAAATTATTTTCGTAGCTCCAAAATATGATGCATCATAACCGTCATGCGTTAAGTCCCATGTGATGGTCTTCTCTTATTAAGCGTTTCATTCAGTGCGTTCTAGTGTGTTTGCACTTGCATGCCATGACATTAAGGTTGATCAGATACTGTTTATCTTTATTGGATAGACTCATTTTGCATGTTGTAATCTATAAAGCATTGTGTCACATTTCTGAGTAAGTGTTCAGTTTCTTTCGTCTGTCATGATGTACAAACTATTTTGGATATTATTACATGTTTCCCATGATACCCATTACATTGTAGGACGTTTGAATACTGAGTAACGCAGAAACGCGTTAGGGGTAATAAAGTCACTGAAGTATTGTGGTCAAGACAAATAGTCCTAATATAGTGAAACTAAATCACGGCATTCACTCACTCACTCACTCGACTTTAGGATATGTCTTGATCTCGTTTCTTTGTAGTTCTGGCACTGGTAGTTCCTCGCCTACTTAACTGCTTTATTCGTTTGGCTTTTTAATTCTTCTCTTTTTGGTGTGTCTGCTCAAGGTGTCATTCTTGTGTGATTAACCTATTTCTCTTATTGCGCGCTTTATTCACGCAATAGGTTCAAAAAAATGGCTCTGAGCACTATGGGACTCAACTGCTGTGGTCATTAGTCCCCTAGAACGTAGAACTACTTAAACCTAACTAACCTAAGGACATCACACACATCCATACCCGAGGCAGGATTCGAACCTGCGACCGTAGCAGTCGCACGGTTCCGGACTGCGCGCCTAGAACCGTGAGACCACGGCGGCCGGCCACGCAATAGGTCCGGCCAGCTTGTGGTCGGACGCTAATGTATCTGGTTACCCAGACTGGCTAATAGGATTTTCAGACCACTGCGTTTCTTCCTAGAAGTGGGGGGCGGTCTGTTTGATACGGTCCTTTAACGTTGGAACGCCACCCTGCTCATGAAGCTTCCTAGTGGGGAAGCGTCTGGGAAGGTGGAGAGCAAAGCGTAGAGCTTTGTGCTGCACTTCCTGTAGTTTTTCAGTGTGGACGTTCGTAGCATCGCCCCATACCACATAAGCCTTCTCTATAATTGGGCCTAATAAGTACCAGATATAGCGTTAATCCACACTGTGTGGATAGCGTCGTTGTTGTGTTTATGATTGGGCAAAGCGTGCGTAGGCGACACAATGCTTTTCCTCTTACTTCGCGGACGTGAGGTCCCCAGGTCATGTGCCGATCTAGTGTGACGTCAAGGTATTTCCCGATTCGTGACGATGAGATGGGGCCTCCCATGACACGAAACAGTAGTAAATATGTAGGAAGCTTCTTCCTCGTGATTACCAGGGACTGGATATTTGCCGCATTCTTCTTGAGTCGTCATTTGGCTTCCTCCCAAGATCCAAGATTGTCGCATGCATCTTGCAGACAACGCCTAGTTATGTGCGCGCTGAGACTGCGCACAAAGAGCTCAGTGCCGTTTGCGTAAAGCGCAAGCTCGACTCTGGGAGTTTTCGCCATGTCAGACGTATATAGAGTGTTCAGTAGAGGACCGAGAACGACTCTTGCGGCACTCCCTCCCGGATTCGTCTTGGTCTGGATGTGAAACCCTCTGCTCGAACGTGGAAAGTGCGGTCACTCTGAGCAGGCGTATGTGTGACACCGATACTCTCAGTACAAGAAGCTTGTACACGAGGCCGTTATCACACAGCTGCTGTACGCCTTGGGCATGTCGAGGAGTACCGCCCCAAGGTACTTTCTACGGTTCAGCGCTCCCATTGGCTGCTCACTCACCGCAAGGACTGTCGTTGGGTTGAGTGCCCCCTCCGGAAACCGGACTACACTTCCGGCAGGAGGCGCTCAACCTTTACGTGCCTGCACAGCCGTTTGGCGTAAGGCCTTTCACAAACCTTAGGAACGGCTGGCAGTAGGCTTATCGGCCTGTAATTGTGCGTGAGTCTTTTATCCTTATCAGGTTTAGGAATGGCAACAACCTCCGCGTGTTTCCACGCAGATGGGAAGCTGCCATTGTGTAAGACGTTACTGAAGATACCGGTCAGAAATGGACTGCGCCTTGCGGCATTTGGCGGCATTTGGAGGAGGATGGTGTTTTCGATCTGATCAACATCGCGTACTTTACGGGGGTTGAGATGGGAAAGTGGTACCTGCACGTCTTCCTCAGTTACGGCGTCAATGACGTCGTCCAAATTTCCCAGGAAAACTGGTAAACAATCTTCCACTAATCTTATGTTGTTGTCATCAGCTACGTCGTCAATAGGCATGAAATTTTCCGCGAACGAGTCTGCCAATGCATTTGCCTTGGCTTGCGGCTCGGAAACAATCTCACACCTGACTTGTAGAGGTGAAATGCTATGTTTGTTCCACAGAAACTGTTTGGTGATGCTCCATGCTCTGTTATCATAAATTCGGAGGGTGGCTATTTTGCCCTCCCAGTCCCGATTTCGGTGCTGGTCGACAACAACTTTTATTTCATAGTGAAGGCGATTCAATCACCGTTTCGTCGCAGGTTGTCGTGTCAACTGCCATTCACGATATTTGCGAATTTTCTACGTGATCAGTTCCCAGATGTTTGGTGGAAGCTGTTGGGAGAAAACTCGTTGCCGTTGAGGTCGCCTGGGAATGGCTATAAGTCACCGCAACATCTTACAGAGTATTTATGCAACTTATATCTGAATTCCAGGACGAAGAAAGAATTTCATAGGAAGGCGAACTGAACACCTGACCAGTGGCAGTACCGTCGTGTTCAAGGCCGATAAGCAGTGAGGGATGGGTGATCATCAAAATTTAATCAACATCTAGAAAAAATAAAGCCACGTAATTATATTTTTTTCTTTTTTTGCAGGTACATGTATGCAATCCTGATACAAATTTTGATAGCTACGCCGTAGCACAGTAGCATTCCGCTAGAGAAACCAAAACAAAATGGCGCACTTCGTTGATAAAGTAGGGTATGTGTGATAATTCATACTTTGGTTTTGAAGTTGAACGACTCTGTAACAATCGGTGCTCACTTGGTGTATGGTAATAACACATCATGCAGTAGTGGAAATCAGTATAAATGCTTGGATATTTGTAGAAAAATTAACAATGTCGGTTGGAATAGTTTTGCACAGTGTATAAGAAATACTGTGAGATCGAGTATACCAACAAATTCACTGAAATGGTATCGCATTTGATATCAGTATTACAGTATACAACAAGACATAAAAAATTATGGTGGTATGATTCTGGTGGTAGCGGGTGGAGTTCAGTATAAAGGCAGTCGGCTCTGTGGTGTGTGAGTGTGTGCGTGCGCACCTTTACTGCAGATAGGTAACTGACACCATTAGTACACTGCCTGTTGCGTACGAACACCACGACTGTGACAAAGCCACGCGGAAAATAGTTATCACGTGATGAAAAATCAAAAACTGCTGCGCACAAGGAAATGGGGCTCTCTAATCGTCAAACCGCCAAGAAGTTGAACCGTTCAAGTACATGACTGATAATTCCGTTAGATTGGGCCCACGATATGGACAGAACGGAAAGTATGGGCGAAGTAGAAAATTATCTGAGGAATCGAAACGATTACTTTTCCGAAAAGCAAGGGCCACAATCCGTTATTCTTCTCAACTTGTTGCTGATTTACAGTTTCCAATAACTGCCAGACGCGTACTGCCAATTCCGTTGAGTGAGAAACATCTTACATACGAGAAAAGACTGTATAAACCTGCTGTAACACTGAGACCTAAACAAGATAGATTCGAATTTGCTGAAAAACGTATGCTATGGGCTTCAGAATGGAATTAAGTCATCTTCAATGATGAGAAGAAGTTTAATTGGAATTGGCCGGATGGATTTCAGTATTATTTGCATGGTCTGATAACAGAGCAGCAGGGAAGAATGAGCAGAAATTTTGGTGGTGGGAGTGTTATGATTTGGGCAACCTTCCGCGCTAAAGGAAAATCACGCATTGCTTGGATGAACACTAGAACGGACTCCAGCATGTACACTGAGATGTTCGAGACAGAATTGATTGGAATGTATGAGGACCTAGGCAACGAAAGTCTAATGTTTCAACAAGATAATGCATCTGTGCACGTTTCTGCTACAACCAAAAAGTAGTTTGAAAATAAAGATACCGATGTCTTGCCCTGCCGTGAACGTAGCCGAATTTGAACCCCGTGGGAAACCTTTGGGGAATACTTGGAAGGCGTGTTTATCGCAGTGAAAAGCAGTTTGAGGCCATAAGTGAGCTGAAAAGAGCTGCACGAGAAGAGTAGGTGGCAGTTCCACTGCAAGAGTTACAAACCGTATCAAAATCAATGCCGAAGAGAATCTTTGATATAGTTAGCAAGAACAGGGATTGGAGAAAGCACTTACAATGCAATAACTTCTCCTGCATAGCGAGAATCTTTATAGCGATTTCCACCCAGGAAATGCAAATGTCTTATTTTTTTAGTCGTGTTATGAAAGAAATTATGTAACTTCGTCATGATTTTTTAGATCTTATATTTATCTACTGCTTTCATAATAAATTCTATACATGAATGCTTCAGACATTGTACTGTTACTTCCTTAGGAACCCTGCCGTTATACTCATTTCCACTATTGTATAATACAGCGGTTAGGTGGCACAGACGCCTCCACTGTGGCCAGACACGTCTGAATGCCGAAGATGGAAGTGCCAAACCATGTTTCTGTGATGAACCGGGAATCGCAAGAGAAAAAGAGGCCGTGGTGCTCGAAGCCCAGCGTATCACAATCGAGACAACAGTTGAAGGTGCCGACTGTAGAGTCTCTGGATTCGTTGCACGTGTTACAGACAGACAGTCTTGTGAAGTAGATATAATCGCTTTCTCCGGAAATTGTCTTGAGCAACTAGTTCGACAACCCACACGCAGTGGGAATATTTTATATCTTGTTGCTAGAAACAGGCCTAACCTTAGCGGCTGTGTCAGAGTGCAGTATGGACGGAGCTATTTCTGAAAGAAC
Organism: Schistocerca gregaria; assembly: GCF_023897955.1. Taxonomy (NCBI): domain Eukaryota; kingdom Metazoa; phylum Arthropoda; class Insecta; order Orthoptera; family Acrididae; genus Schistocerca; species Schistocerca gregaria. The sequence goes on along the minus strand of NC_064931.1, from coordinate 505,822,379 downwards.
CGGTTTTCGGTTACACCGGTTCTTTTCGTCTGCAGTTTAACGTGTCTGTCAAAATCGCTCAAAATAACCGGTTTCTGAGATAACCGATTTTCGGTTTTTTTATTGGTATAACTTCCGGTAATAGACGTAGACTTCGAAAAAAGACTGGAAAATTCTAATGAATGTAAAGGAGTAGAAGATCACGATCGATAAGAGGTTCAGGTTTCTGCAGAAATCGATCTTATTTTATCCAGCAAAGACTGCGAAGGGGAAGGAGACGGGAGCGGCGAAGGCGAGAGAGAAAAGTCACATGTTGATGACTTCCTGCATCGTAGCTTTTGGATAGTATAAATTTTTCACCCTGAAGCAATCACAAAATTAAGGGTTCAGTTATTATCCAAGTTTATAGCAGTTCAATAAAGCTATAGGTATATCAATCAAATTTACCTGCTCCTCCAAGGAACATCGTCGATGTTTTCTCCTTATATGATGTTGCAAGTTTGTCATGCCTCCTGACATTTTTAATCTTTTGAAGCAAATGCGGAATTGCACTTCCCTATTACCACACTTTATTAAATATTTTCAAATGAGGGACAGTACCATTCTGCAACATAACTGAAGCCCGATGATGACTGTGAGGAACTACCATATAAACCAGAGAAGGATAAGTCTTGCACACTGCATGTACACGCACACTTCCTAATATGCCAAGCCACGCCGCAACAGATACAACATTGTCTTTGCTGTGCTGTACCGATTCTTATATCATGTGCTTGTTGATAGGCTCTAACTGTAGGCGATGTTATTAAAATAGTACTGATCGCTTTTTCCGAGTATCTATAATAATGTAATATTTCAAAGCAATAGAAATTTTAGGAACAGACATTACTCGATTTGTAAAAAAAATTTATTTAAAAACAACAAGTTTTAGAACTTCTGCCATCACAAATTGATATGGTTATATTTTTATCCAGTTATTAGTACAAATGGAAAGAAACACTTATAACCGACACCAAACAAGTACCGAAATGTACTGGTTATTCAGAACTAAACATACCGGCATCGGTTTTAACTGCTCGGTTTTTCCTATACTTAGTATGCAGAAAGGGATCGGCAATCAAAATGTCATAGCAACGATGGTTAGTAGTTAGTTAGTTAGTTAGATATTCCATACATAATTTGAAGGATTCTTTTATCGAAATGATGTGAAACGAGTCAGTTTGCTGGAGATGTATACATGATTAGTGTTAACATTAACTAACATGTTACTTTTTGGTTTTATTCATGTAACTTTACTTAAAGAGGAGGTTTCTTTTTCACATGCTACCAGTTTTTCAATAGATATTCGTCCATCGAATAGAAGGAGCTACCCAGGAAAAATTATTTTAGGCTAGATTTAAAATTTGTTTTGCTACTTTTCAGATATTTTGTGTTATTGACCAACTGACCAAAACATTTTGTTGCTCCATATTACACTCCTTCCTGAACCACTAGCAGTTTTCAATAATGGGTATTAAAAGTCATTCTTCCCTCTAGTTTCTAGCTATGGACTTCACTATTCTTCTTAAATTACACTCCTGGAAATGGAAAAAAGAACACATTGACACCGGTGTGTCAGACCCACTATACTTGCTCCAGACACTGCGAGAGGGCTGTACAAGCAATGATCACACGCACGGCACAGCGGACACACCAGGAACCGCGGTGTTGGCCGTCGAATGGCGCTAGCTGCGCAGCATTTGTGCACCGCCGCCGTCAGTGTCAGCCAGTTTACCGTGGCATACGGAGCTCCATCGCGGTCTAACACTGGTAGCATGCCGCGACAGCGTGGACGTGAACCGTATGTGCAGTTGACGGACTTTGAGCGAGAGCGTATAGTGGGCATGTGGGAGGCCGGTTGGACGTACCGCCGAATTGCTCAACACGTGGGGCGTGAGGTCTCCACAGCACATCGATGTTGTCGCCAGTGGTCGGCGGAAGGTGTACGTGCCCGTCGACCTGGGACCGGACCGCAGCGACGCACGGATGCACGCCAAGACCGTAGGGGACCGCACCGCCACTTCCCAGCAAATTAGGGACACTGTTGCTCCTGGGGTATCGGCGAGGACCATTCGCAACCGTCTCCATGAAGCTGGGCTACGGTCCCGCACACCGTTAGGCCGTCTTCCGATCACGCCCCAACATCGTGCAGCCCGCCTCCAGTGGTGTCGCGACAGGCGTGAATGGAGGGACGAATGGAGACGTGTCGTCTTCAGCGATGAGAGTCGCTTCTGCCTTGGTGCCAATGATGGTCGTATGCGTGTTTGGCGCCGTGCAGGTGAGCGCCACAATCAGGACTGCATACGACCGAGGCACACAGGGCCAACACCCGGCATCATAGTGTGGGGAGCGATCTCCTACACTGGCCGTACACCTCTGGTGATTGTCAGGGGACACTGAATAGTGCACGGTACATCCAAACCGTCATTGAACCCATCGTTCTACCATTCCTAGACCGGCAAGGGAACTTGCTGTTCCAACAGGACAATGCACGTCCGCATGTATCCCGTGCCACCCAACGTGCTCTAGAAGGTGTAAGTCAACTACCCTGGCCAGCAAGATCTCCGGATCTGTCCCCCATTGAGCATGTTTGGGACTGGATGAAGCGTCGTCTCACGCGGTCTGCACGTCCAGCACGAACGCTGGTCCAACTGAGGCGCCAGGTGGAAATGGCATGGCAAGCCGTTCCACAGGACTACATCCAGCATCTCTACGATCGTCTCCATGGGAGAATAGCAGCCTGCATTGCTGCGAAAGGTGGATATACACTGTACTAGTGCCGACATTGTGCATGCTCTGTTGCCTGTGTCTATGTGCCTGTGGTTCTGTCATTGTGATCATGTGATGTATCTGACCCCAGGAATGTGTCAATAAAGTTTCCCCTTCCTGGGACAATGAATTCACGGTGTTCTTATTTCAATTTCCAGGAGTGTATAATGGCTTATTGTTGACGAATGTTAGTAGCGAATATAGTGATTCTCGCTATCTCAGCCTCAGAAGCCCCGACGGCACCGACCGACCGCAATGTCACCCTCTGCTGATTGACGGCACTGGATGTGGATATAGACGGGAATGTGGTTGGCACACTGCTCTCCCGGCCGTTGTCTGTCTTCGTAATCGGAGCCGCTACTTCTCAGTCATAGAGCTCCTCTGTTGGTCTCACAAGGGTTTAGTGCACCCTTCTTGCCAGCACCGCTTGGCAGGCCCAGACGGTGATCCATCCAAGTACTAGCCAAGCCCGGCAACACTTAACTTCGGGGATCTGACGGCAACCAGTGTTAACACTGCAGCAAGGCCGTTGGCATATATTGTGATGATGCAGTTAAAATGCCTAACTCCTTGAGGAGGTACCTACATGGCGACCAAACGTGAACACCACGCGTTATTCTTACTGTTGGCTTTTGTGGAATCAATACTTTCTTTCTAACTGATGAGTTATGCCAGAAAATTATTCCATGAAACATTATCGAGTGGAAATCTATACTAGTAATAAAACTGTAAAATGGGCGTGTCTGTCTTTTGAACACGCCAATCTCCAAAATTATTAAACGAATGTCGGGCCCGGTGATTCCCTTCGTGAAGTGACATGGGCCGAGCAACAGACCTCGCACCACTCTCTGGTCATCTACACCGAACTAACAACTGGATGGACCTCGTCAGCCGCACCAAGGCCACACTGAATTTTCACTGCGATAGACGCATGAACCTCCTGCAAAAGACGCAAACAATTCATGTATTTGTCGTAAGCGAAATGCACTACATGGCCCACGTACTTCCGCTCCCTGAGGCTTTGGCGGCTGATATTCAGCGGGCATTCAGCTGGTTTCTTCTCCGTGACAACATCTTTAAAGCACAGTTCGCGGCACTCATCCTGCCTCACTCACGGGGCGGCCTTGGGATCATCAACGGGTGACACAAATGGGCGACGCTCCTCATCAACTCAAATGAGAAAAGAAATGCGGAGTCAGGGCCCGTGCCTTCTTTGCAGTCTCTTCACCAACATGATACCAATGAGTCTAGCACCACCGATACACCTCGCGATGATGCCTCCCGCATACCTCCACATCCAAAAACATTTTCTTGAATTTAGTTAATGCACGCCAGTATCGAAACACCTCACAGCTCCTCAAGAAGACAATATACGCAATCATGACAGAGGCCGCACCTGGAAATCCCATGGAAGAAGGGGAACCACAGGTTACCTGGACAGTATTGCAGTGAAATATTCACCAGCCGTTCTTGCCTTCACGGATTTTCTCACGGTGGTATCTGATTGTCAATGAAAAAATCCTTACGACCGACAAACTGCACCGAATCCGATTCAATACTATCTGAACGTTCGTGAACTGATGCGGCCTGACGGCATACGATACCCAATTACTAAACAAAATGCAACACTACTGATGATCGGACACACAGCCACCTACATTATTGAGATCCGAGATGCTACATTCTCTGAATATTTGTCTTATATTGAAGGGAATATTTTCGGATTGTGCGGGATGGCAATCACTGGAAAACGTTTGGCAACATGCTGCATATCGTGATCAGGGAATACCCCCAGGTCCTTTCAATTACGCCAGTTAGTGTATAATCGAAACAATAAGAAAGTAGAAATTATACGGAGTCTGTTGCTTTGCTATAGCTATTTCATGTAAGTGATATATGTGTGTGAGTAGCGATAGAAGTCGGAACCAAAGGAAAAAACAAGTACATGGACAAATATAAATTTCCTCAAAACCACGACTGACTTTTAATTGTTTGGTGGGGGACAAGGAAGGATCCTCCACGCGTGCACTATCTGAGATAAGAGACCGAGAATCATCTGTCAGATAATGCCGGCGTCCCCCGGAAACGTTGCAATAAAAGACAACGGCCAATCCTTCCAACACCGGAAAAGCAAAAAGAATGGGCCCTTCTCAGAGCCAACTCTGACGATTGCAATCCTAAACGCAGAGGGTATCACCAAAAACAAACAACAAATCATATCACAACTTTGCCGCACGCACAAATGGGACATACTGTATAAACAAGAAACACACAAGAAAGAAGGGGCAATAAGACCAGAAACAGAAGGAATGAAATTAGCCATAGAAAATCCACATCCTAAATATGGCAGCGCTGTCTTCACAAAACCTGAGATGGCCATAACATCAACTAACAGAACTACATACAATAACATAGAATTACTGACTGTCGAGTGTAGCACCTTCACCGTAACGTTAGTATACAAGCCGCCCGGAGAGAAGTTTAACTTGACTTTGCCGCCAAACTTCAACAACCAGAAAACATAGTTCATGTTAGGAGACTTCAGCTGACACAGCACATCATGGGGCTACACACATACAGACAATGGACATAAATGAGAGCAGTGGGCGGAAATAAATAACTTATCCCTGATCCATGATCCCAAGCTACCATGCTCGTTCAGCAGCAAAATCTGGAAGCGCGAATACAACCCTAATATTTGTTTTGTAAGCGCAAACGTGGAAGACCGATGCTTAAAAACTGCATACACACCTCTTCCTAAAACACAACACCGACCTATCGGAATCCAAATATACGCTGCTTTGAGAACAACTAAAATAGCATTCCGCAGACGCTTCAACTTTAAAAAAGCTAAATGGACAGAATATGCCGTGGAACTGGATGCAGAAATAACAAATCTACACCCAATTCCAGAAAATTATCAAACTTTTGTAGAGACTCTCCAAAATATTTCTCGAAGAGACATACCCCAAGGCTGCAGAGAGCATTTCATCCCAGGTCTCTCTGACGAATCAAAGAACATCCTGAGGGAGTACAAAATGCTTTACGAATAGGACCCCTTTAATGAAGAAGTAGTCCAATGTGGAGAAACACTAATGGAAATGATTAGTGAATTAAGACAAAGGAAATGGGTCGAAACTCTGGAAAGTTCAAATGGTTCAAATGGCTCTGAGCAATATGGGACTTAACTTCTGAGGTCATCAGTCCCCTAGAACTTAGAACTACTTAAGCCTAACTAACCTAAGAACATCACACACATCCATGTCCGAGGCAGGATTCGAACCTGCGACTATAGGAAACTCTGGAAAGGATGGATATGACCCACAGTAGCAAAGTCGCTTGGAACTTAATAAAAATATTTAATTGTGACTTTGGGACAGCTAAACAATGCTCTTCAGTAACACCCAATCAAATTGTCCATCAGCTCCTAATAAATGGAAAACCCAACAAGAAATGTCAGAAAATAAAAATCAGCAGAATTCAGAGTCAAGAGTGAAGCATGTTCGACATACCATTTACCATTAAATATCTTAATCATGGAATGAACTCAATGAAAAACGGGAAAGCAGCGGGAGTCGACGATATATGCGTGGAACAGATCAAACAGCTCGGACCAAGTGCCAAGCAATGGATCCTGCAGCTCTTTAATCATTGCTTAAAAACGTGTAAGATCCCAAAGATGTGGAGGAAATCAAAGGTAGTGGCGCTACCAAAACATGGGAAAGACACAGGTCGACCGAAGAACTACCGCCCAATAGCACTCCTGTGCCATCTGTGCAAACTGTACGAACTAATAATCCTAAACCGCATAGCAAATGTAGCAGTCCAAAAGCTCATTCCCCAACAGGCTGGATTCAGACCCGGGAAATCATGCACCAATCAAATCCTAGCACTCACAGAACACATAGAGGAAGTGTTCGAAAACAAACAAATAACAGGTGTAGCATTGGTGGACTTAAGTTCTGCATACGACACCGTCAACCACAGAAGCTCATGGAAAAACTGTACTGTACATTTAAGGGTCATCAGTTCACAAAAATTATTGAATCTCTGCTGCAAAACAGACAGTTCTATATAATGCTGGACGGAAAAAAAGCCGATGGTGTCGACAAAAGAACGGTCTCGCCCAGGGCAGTGTGCTAGCCCCCCTACTATTTAACCTATACACCAATGATCAACCAACACCGGAACGCACTACCCATTTCTTGTATGCCGATGAACTGGCCATTACAGCGCAAGGAAATAGCTTCGAGGAAGTAGAAGGGAAGTTAGAAAGATCGCTGCACGTAATGTCTGAATACTATAAAGAGAACTCCCTCAAACCAAATCCATCTAAGACAGGTTAGGGCTTTCCACCTCCTCACAAAACAGGCAAACAGGAAGCTGAACGTCATCTGGAATGGCAACAAACTGGACCATACGGACAAACCAACATACCTTGGTGTCGTGCTAGTTAGATCACTGACGTAAGATATCACTGTGAAAAAACCTGCCAAAAAGTTGCTGCCAGGAACAATATTTTAAGATGGTTCAAATGGCTCTGAGCACTATGGGACTCAATTTCTGAGGTCATTAGTCCCCTAGAACTTAGAACTACTTAAACCTAACTAACCTGAGGATATCACACACATCCATGCCCGAGGCAGGATTCGAACCTGCGACCGTAGCGGTCTTGCGGTTCCAGACTGTAGCGCCTAGAACCGCACGGCCACTCCGGCCGGCTAATATTTTAAGAAAACTGACGAATAGTAAATGGGGAGCTACTCTGACTGTATTACGAACAAGTGCTCAAGTACTTTGCTTCTCCACGGCAGAATATGCATGCCCTCTATGGTCTCGATCCACACATGCCAAAAAAGTCACTACAGTCCTTAATGAAACGTTGCAGGCTAACAACAGGATGCATGAAACCCACTCCACTTGGGAAAATATACAAAGCAGCTGGATTCTCATCTCCTGAATCCCGAAAAATTGCGCACGAACATACAGAAAAATTTAAACAGATTTTCGACGAGCGCTACCCGCTGCATGGTTCTTCATGTGGACGTAGCAGACTTAAATCCCGCAAGAGATTTCTCACTAGTGAATTGAACGAGTCTCCGAAGGACTACCCTGAATCACGAGAAATGCCCAGCGGCAATACATCAAGCTGGAAGATTTGGAGAACACTGAACCGCATCAGAACAGGCGTAGCACCAGTTAAAGCAAACCTAGTCAAATGGGGCTTCAAAGACGAAGGAGATAACAAATGCGACTGTGGTGAAGTTCAGGATATGGAACACCTTCTACAGTGTTCCATCTGCCCCACAAGGTGCACCTTTGACGAACTATGGCTTGAGAAGAGAGAGACATTGGACTTGGCCAGACATTGGTCTGAAAGGCTTTGAAACAAATCTCCGGACACGAAAAAGTAAAAGTAAGTAATTATTTGGAAGATGAACCATCAGTAACACAAGATTGCTTTTATTAAGTTACAAGAAACATCTCTTTTTACTGCAAATATAGCTACTTTCCTCTATAATGTCCACAACATAGGTTCATTTCTTGTCAAAAGAGAATAAATAAAGTTTATTCAACCAAAAGAAATGCGTGCCTAAATTAAGTTCACCCTTTACGTATACTAGGGGAATTGTTTTCCTTTCTGTAGTCGGACTTATGACAAAATTCTATTTATATATGAAGATCGTATCTGTTCTTTCGGACATGTCCGAAAGAACAGATACCATGGTGACCATACAGGTTATTAGAATGAAATTACAATGAAATGAATACCCCTAGCAGCATACAGGCGTTGATATAAGTCAACGACGACAGTTGAAATTGTGTGCCCCGACCGGAACTCGAACCCGAGATCTCCTGCTTTCATGGCAGACGCTCTATCCATCTAAGCCACCGAGGACACAGCAGATAGTGTGACTGCAGGGACTTATCTTTGGCACGCCTCCCATGGGACACGCATTCCCAGCTTATTGGTCCGCACTATATTCATAGTGCCCCTGCCCAATATACTCATTACTCGCGGGTTTTTGCCGATTTCCGTAAGAGTTCGGGCACTGTTTGTGCATCCGCACAGAACAAGATGGTCAAATGGTTGGTGAGTCTTAACTATATGTATATGTGAAGATGGTATCTGTTCTTTTGGACATGTCTTCATATATTTATAGTTCATATCTACAATAGCTAATATCAACAATATTTCCGAACCGGGGCAAAAACTTTATAGTGAAGCCTCCCCCCTCCAGCATATGAGACAGAACGTCAGAAAATTTAAAAAGTCAATTTTTTTAAAAATATGTTCATTTTGTAGCGCACATATTTCTGAGAGTTTGGTATATAAAACATATATGTTCGAGGAAATGTAAGTCATGTTATTCGGTCTTAAGTGTGCCAAAGTGCAGTAGTTCCAGGCTTCTTCACAAAGCATTCTTCTATCGCACGTCACTGTGTTTCGCTCTGTGGAATTCAAACGTGTATACTGTATTTTGTAATGGAAGTTATGGTGTCTCTTCAACTCCCAGTCGGCCGGTCTGAAATCCTATCCTCTTAAAAAAAACTCACAATTAATACTGGGTGGGATTATCAAAAAACTTGTAATTAATACTGGATGGGATTATCTGTGATCGAGAGAATAATAACTCTTCAAAAAATTTTCACTCTTTATTGCCTATTAGCTAATAACTTTCTTTATTGTGTGAGGTAAAATTACATATAGCAAACATAAAACCGGCAAAGACAAGAGACAAGGAAAGCAACTCAGTACACATTTCTTCAATACTTAGGTCCCAGCATTATTTTCTCTCTAATCTTGCTACAGCTTTACACGGCGTTCTTTCCTTTCGGTGAAAGAATCTACTACCTCACCAAAGTTCGTCAAACGTTTTGCTACATGAAAAATCAAAATATAGTTGTCTTATACTGAAAACGCTATTAATACAAGAGTACCCAAGAATGGTAAGATTTCTCGATTTGATTACGTCTATTTTGTCACTGTCTGCTGGATAAAACGAAATAGGCTTTTCTAATACTGCAGCAATTGTAACACGCGCTAAATAAGCGAGAATGTTTTGGTGCAAATTGTCATTTTATGTACCTCATTTAAATAAATAACACAACAGAAAATAATTCACCAAGTATCAATATCAAATGCCTATTAGGCCCAGTACAAGCAAAAAGTTTTATGTCAGGAAATACAGTAGTATCACATTTCATTCATACACTACAGCTTCTCAAGCACGGGATCGAAAAGTAGTAGTACAAAATTTTTATATAAATTTGGAATCGTCGAATACTTCCATGTAATTTGTGTGATGTCCCTGTTTCATCTCCTTCCTCGTTTTAACAAACAATCTTGTGATCACTAATTCTGTAACTATTCCTGCCAATGTCACAACCTATTTTCCGAATTTTCTGTCAAAATTTCATATTCTTGGATACACCAAGATAACATATAATCTTTTTTACCTGTTTTCCTGTTAGTCGTTTATTAAACTCTGGTACTCTGAATCTATGGAATTCGCTAGTAATTATACCACCGCTGATCATTCGCACACCCATTCAACCACATAAACAAACAGCGATTGGCATTCACCCATTTGGGTTTACTCCGTTCAGATCTATAGCCCCGTCCCCTTTTGTCTGCGGGAAAGCTTTTATTTCTGAATGCGATGGGGATTCGCCTGGCAGAGACATCACGTACAGGCACGCATTCAAAAATCTACATATGATTCGTTCAGAAATCAACTTAGAATGTGTTCAGAAACCAAATGGGATGCATTTCAAAATCATATGAATAATCGATAGAACAACGTGCGCAGGATGCTAGGCGCTTTGTGAAACATGGTTCTTCATGAATATCAATTTGCTGCCACCTGACATTTCCGCCTGGGGCAGACACCCCGGTACTCGTATGCCCCTTCTAGATCCGGACCTGCATAGAAGTAATTGATTTCTCTTCTTATGACTCCCTGTGTATACTCGTCCAATACAAACCTTTTACACCTGCCAAACTTCATTTTTTTATGCTACAAGACATGAAATTTCTCTATATTCTCTCGAAATTCCCTCCACTGTGAAATTAAGCAGGCGCATTGATCACCAAGGACTTTTCACAACTCTGTAAATGACGCATGGTTTAACTCGCATACAGGACAATTCTCACACGAGTACACAACAATGAATGGGAACACGATTTTTCCTATTTGTCGGTAAGCCCAGATGTAAACACTGTAACAATGAACAACGAAGCAGAAATACTGTTCTGAGATCCGGCAACATAGCATACGCGAGCTGCATGAAGACGTAAAAGCAAATAAATACGTGCGATTAGCGCTTTATGTACATTTATGTGCTAAAAAACGTAAAAGCTGTTAAAGGCCAGGGTTTGAATTTTCGCCTTTCGTGTTGTTAATACGCATCACCACTAGGCGAACTGTAGAAATTTACATCCACCATTATTAGGACTAAACGGCTAATTGTGAAGCAACGAAAATCCACCTGAAAATAGTAAAAGGTTGCATCTTTAAACTGTGCAAATGAAATTTTCCTCTTAATTAAGGTCTAACTTCTGTCAGTCATTGAAGTTGATATGTGCCAAAAAATGCTCGAAAAAACACGCTTTCTGTTAAATATTGTCGCGTATTTCACCCCCATTTAAACTAAAATGTAGCACCCATACACTAAACAAAAGTAGATATTTCCACAAGTCCTCCAGGTACAGCTCATCGATGTTCATGTAACCAGAAAATGAGCTCTATGTCAGGGGTCAATCATTATGAAATGGATAATCATTTAGTTACAATATGATGGAGTTACATGAGTTGTGGCGAAGTTTAAATTGCTTATGAGCTGCGCTCTTGAAAAGTATGTGCAGAGTAAGTGTATGACGAACGGAAAAGCCCAACCGTAGTTTAATGCAAAATTCAGAAAATATTATCAAAGAAAGCTTGTTGCGCTCTCAGACCAAAAAAGAACACAGAAAATTCGACAGGCAAAAAAGTTAGTGAAAATTCGTGCATTTGTAAGAAGATCTATACGCGAAGCATACAATAACTTCTGTCATCATACGTTAACGAAATACCTCGTCGAGAATTCAAAAAAATTCTGGTCCTACGTAAAATCACTAAGCTGGTCAAACGTTTCTTCCAGTCACTCGTCGACGTAGTCTGGTTTGGCGATACAATACAGCAAAAGGAAAGCTGAAATTTCGCGTTTAAGAAATCATTCAAGCAGTAGGATCATACAGAACTACTGTCGTTTAACCGTCGCAGAGGCTCCCTTAAGGACATACAAGTAGGCATCCCTGACATAGAAAAGCAACTGAGAAACTTGAAAACAAATAAGTTGCCAGGTCCGGATAGAATACCAAATCAGTATTAAGGCAAGCTTGCATTTACCGCGAATCTCTCACCTTATGGAAAGCCCCAAGCGTCTGCGAAAATGGACAGGTTGTTTGGTTAGCAGAAGAGCCAACACCGTGTTATTAGAGGAGGCCGAAATGCACGCGTTTTAGCTCACGCAGGCTGGCGTGAGGAGGGAAGGACTATACTGACGTGAGGTCTGGAACATGACAAGGAATTAGAATTCAGAAAGCGGGCGTAATTAGTTGGATACTTAACTTTAATCCATTAATGATGAACGTCGCTCTTACGGTACATGATTCACAATATTATCTGTTCAAAATACTAACTGAATATGGCGCCTTGCTAGGTCTTAGTAAATGACATAGCTGAAGGCTATGCTAAACTGTCGTCTCATGAAATGAGAGCGTATGTAGAGAGTGAACCATCGCTAGCAAAGTCGGCTGAACAACTGGGGCGAGTGCTAGGGAGTCTCTAGACTAGACTTGCCGTGTGGCGGCGCTCGGTCTGCAATCACTGATAGTGGCGACACTCGGGTCCGACGTATACTAACGGACTGCGGCCGATTTAAAGGCTACCACCTAGCAAGTGTGGTGTCTGGCGGTGACACCACACAGGTGACTCCTGTGTACAAGAAGGGTAAAAGAACGTACCTTCAAAATTGTAGACCAATATCCTTAAGGTCGGTTTGCTGCAGAATTCTTAAGCACATTCTAAGTTCGAATACAATAAACTTTCTTGTGAGAGAAAAGTTTCTGCTCACAAACCAGCACAGATTTACAAATCATCGCTCTTGCGAAACTCATCTTGCACTTTTCTTGCACGATATTCTGCAAACCGTTGATGAAGGGCAACAGGCAGATTCCACATTCCTACATTTCGGGGAAAAATGCGCTTCATACAGTGCCACACTGCATACTAATAACGAAGGTCTGATAACACAGAATAGGTTCTCAAACACGTGAGTGGCTCGAACATTTTTTACCGGTTTTTACCCGATACATCGTCCTGGACAGTTAGTGTTCATCGAAGAGAAAGGTATCGTCAGATGTGACCCATCTAAGTGTGATAGGACCGCTCTTATCGGCTATATATGCAAACGATCTGGCGGATATGGAGAGTAACAGTCTCAGTTTGTTTTCGGGTGACGCAGCAGTCTAAGTGAAAATGTCGTCTTTGAGTGACTGTACGAGAGTACTGTATGATGTGGATACAATTTCTACTTGGTGTGATAAATGGCAGTTTGTTCTTAATGTGGAAAAATGTTAGTTAACTGAGATGAGTAGGAAAATCCATTCTGTAATAATAGAATACAGTCTTAGTGGTGCGCTGCTTGACAGTCACATCGATTGAATATGAAGTTGCAACATTGCAAGGCGATATTACCTGGAACGACCACGTAAGGGTGGTAGTAGGGAAGGCGAACAGTCGACTTCGGTTTACTGGGAGGATTCTAGGAATGTGTAGCTCATCTATAAAGGAGGCCGCATATAGAATACCCATCAAATAGATTTTAAGCAAGACGTCGAAGCAATTCAGAGGTCATTTGTTAGATTAGCTACCAGTAGGCTCGATCAACACACGAGTATTACGAGAATCCTCTATGAACTGAAATGGGAATCCATAGGTGGAAGAAGATTTTCTTTTCGCCAAAAACTATTGGGAAATTTTGGAGAACAAGCATTTGCGACATTCTGCACAACGATGGTAATGCCACCAACAAACATCTTGCTTGAGGATCACGAGGACAAGATAAGAGAAATCAGTGCTCGTCCGGAGGCATACAGGCAGTCGTTTTTTCCTCGTTCCGTTTACGAGTGGAGCGGGAAACGGAATGACCAGCAGTGGTATAAGCTAAACTCCATCATGCACCATGGAGTGGCTTGCAGAGTATGTATGTAAATGTAGATGGAAAGGAGCAGTGGATCAGTTTGCACCATCTTGCATGACTGTTGGAAGATGACAAAGGGCTCAGTCGATGGTTTCTGCTACTACTCACACCCAATCACAAAGATAGCCGAAGTGAATCTTCAGTGGAAAAGTTGCTGCTCTGTCAGGTCAGTCCAGATTATTTCTTAACTCGATAATCACCTTGAACGAATGCTGTTTGTGTCATTATGAACCCGAGTCATAGGAGCAAAAATAGCGCTGGAACCACCGGGAAAGATACCAGACATCAGTAAGCACCAGCTGCGAACAATACATCTAAAAATCCTTTTTTTCAGTACTGTGTGAATCAGGCTATTGGACAGACAGTATTAATTCGTGTTTGCCGATGTGATTTCGCAGCATGCCACATCCGATGATACCATAATAAAAAACAATATATTGTGAGAAAAAAATGCAAGACCAGTAACTAATCTTATCTGGATCTGAGCAACTTCCTATATGTGAACTGGTTATTTTGGCTGATAGAGTATTAGCATTGTATGAGAATGTGATGACGTCTTACCCTGAGTTCAAATGAGAAAACATTTCACTATCTACAATGAAGAACTCGTCGAGTTTTTTGAAATGTTTTGGAATCCTAGCACCTGTGTTCAGGTTCTTCTGAAAACGTACGTTTCTGGACTCGGAAAAAACCAGTAATATTGTTTTAACAACTATTTTCTTGAAGAATTATTTGAGAGAAAGTAGGAATAATAATTGCTCTGCTCTAGGTTGCACTCTCTCTAGTGCCAAGCAGAAGTCGATTAAACGCACGTCTGTTCGTCGTGAACCGGCTGACTATTTTGTTATAAATGGACATAAAGATCAGTAACATGATGCTGCAGAAATATACATGTGCATCTCATATCGGTATATGTTGTCGACAGTACCCACTAGTCAAAAAGCAGTCTGTTCAGGTATTACTATACAAAGAGAACCGTAGGCCTCGTCATACCAGGAACTAACTTGGTCACGTGATTAGGTACTGGCATATTCCAATGCAAGGTAGTGTGTGTTGTTATCTCACAGTGCAAGTATGTGTGGTGATAGCAGAAAATCCTGGCTGTTAACATCATCAATGTTTACGACGATGAAATACAGAAAAGGAGTTATTTTGCTGATGGAAAAGGTAACAGAACGTGCAAACAAAATGTTAAATTTATTAAATAAATTCTACTGTTCCAATCACTTTTTATTAATACTTAGTTAGCACATCATGTTTCTACTGCATGCTGCCATCATCAGGTACATTCCATCTACATGTGCATTACATTAATCTGAAAGGTAATTAGGTTTATTTGTTGTGTGCCAGTGAGTATCGAAATATGTATGTTAGTGTGTATATTAAGTGATTTGCGTGTAGCATATTTGGATTATTTTATTAGTGTATTTTCTTACATTTCTCTTGGAAATTTAGTTGTCTGGCACACAGAGCACAGTGACCAACACATCACAGCTGTTTGCGAACATGTTAAGCTGGGATGCGTTTATCACTGGTCTCTGTGTGCCATACATCGAAATTTCCAAAAAAAATGTAAGAAAATGCACTAATAAAATCATCCATACATGGTACATGCAAATCACTTAATGTACACACTATATGTACAGCACTGTACTTCGATACATAACATCACCGGCACACACAGCAAATGAACATAATCACACATCAGATTAAAGTAATGTACATGTAACATGAATTCACTTGATGACAGCGGAATGCTCTTGAAACACGTCGTGCTCATTAAAGATCAGTAAAAAAAATGGACAACACATGTATAATTTTTTTTTCAAAATCTTAAAGTTGGGGAAGTAGATCAGAAGGGAAAATTGCTTAGCAGAGTGGTATTCAACTATCTGGAAAAGAAGTGCCCAAAATAAACATCCCATTGACGATTTGAATAAAGGTGTTACCAAGTAGCAATTTCTGCGATATTGTGAACTATAGAAGGAGATAGAAACTCATCGAAAGCTTCACTGCTTCAGTTGTATAGAACTGAACTTCAAACATAGCACAGAAACACTAAAGAAGATTATTCTGTCTGTGGTATTTGATTGTCAAAGGTGGCAGAATAAATGGGTCTTCATGTGTTCGAACAAGACGACTCAATTTCAAAATAACCATACCACACAAGTTTTTTACGAAAAAATTAAGCATCAGAATACGAGCGGCCAGCGGTATATTCAGGAGAAGCGCGGATTCGTACACATTACACTGAAACAACGTTGGCAAAAGCTGTGAGGAATTTTTTTCAAATAAAAGCACCTGTCAATGTTTAATTATTGTGCTGTTATAGGTGTATAGATGAGTAGCTTGCTACAAAACTCCACTTGTAAGACTACTGAGTGTACTATACCCGCGCCAGATAAACCGAAGCTTGTTGTAGGCATGTTAGCCGGTGCGAACACTACAATCTGGACTACCAACAGTTTCCCACTTACAACACTACTACTAGTGACAATGAGACGCCTGAAACTTGTCGCAGTGGTTTTGCTGCTCGCACTGGCCATGCTCACAGATCGCTTACCGTGCCCCGCCCCCTCCCGGCCCCTCTGACATCGGAGTGCCCATGGTATCTCACTTCTCTGTTTCTTCCCTACTTCTCGAGCGTAAACACGATGGTGTTACCAGTCTGGGCAGGTCTTCAGTTCATTTTATGGCTAATACTAGATAGTTACATACAACACTATATTAGACACTAATGTTACATTACGACACAGAAACGCACTTACGATTTCTGTCTTCATGATACGTGTAGGTGCGTATTTTTCTTTCAGGAATGTGAAGTACTTGAAAGCAAACCAAGTACTAGCCCGTCCTGAAAGTATAATGCAAATTAATAGTAACTGTAAATCTAAAAACTAACGTGGTTTTGGAAACAATAATTGAAAATAATTACCTTTTCCAGAGTACATAGACTTTCTCATTTTCATTCTTTCTCTTCTGTAAGAAGACAATAAGGAGGCCATCTTCTTCTTTACTTCATCCACTTTGCAGCCCATACCATTTGCGATCCACAGCCAAGCGTCATTTTTCTTGTTTTTTGTGTGATAATTATCATCTGCATGATCCCACAGTTCCCGCTTTTCTCTGTACAGTTCTACGACTTGCTGAATTTGCCTACGGTTCCACTCAATACTCATGTTTCCAGAATGTTTGCTAACTCAATAACAACCATGTCCAGGTAGCATGGAAATGTACGCACATAGACTGGTGCACGATAAAGATGCTTCAAACGCAGTCCGAATACAGAGGCACGAACGAACCGCTCCCTTTGATATACCGACTGTTACTAGCTTGTGTTCACGGGTGCGCGGCGCAGCGCAGCGCAGTGCGGCGCATTTAACCGTGCAACACCGCCTGCGCCGCTCCGCGCCGCGCCGCGCCGTGCGGCGCATTTGACTGGGCAACACCGCCTGCGCCGCGCAGCGCCGCGCTGCGCCGCGCTGTCTCTTCTGAGCCTTTCGCCGCGTCGGGTGTAGGCAAGTACTGAACGAGGGAAACGTCTTTTTCAGGTAACTATCCCAAAGAAGATTGTGTGGGTAGCCGTGAGTGTTGCTGGAAGAAGGTAAATGCACATACGTAAGAATTACTCTTCATTGTTTTCTAATATTTAATACATGTTAACCATATACGAAGTTTCGTAAGGCTGCAGACAATTTCGCTGTTGAGCGCCCATTGAGCGGAGGCATACATATACACATACACACACACACACAAACACACACACACACACACACACACACACACACACACACTTACACACACACACACACACACACACACACACACATACACACACACACACACACACACACACACACACACACACACACACAGAGTGAGATAGAGAGAGAGAGGGGGGGGGTTAGGAGGGTGAGACAAAGGGGGGGGGGGAGAGGAGAAGTAGAAGAAGAAGCAGCAGTCATATCCCATTGACGATATAGATAAATACCTTATTAGACAGCAATGTCTATAGTATTATAAACAATACAAATATCAACTTTGAGAAAACTTGACATATTTTGTCACATAGAATTGAACCTGAACGCTGTGAACGGAACTCGAAACAATTGTTCCCCACATGGGATCTGGTTCTGAAAAGGTGCCAGAATGAACATGTAATGGAGTCCTGTACGAATAAGGCAACATAGCTTCGAAAAACGTTTATTAAGTTTCTATGAAAAACAGGAAGCATCAGATTTAAATTGTCCAGTGGTTTATTTAAACGAAATATGAATTTATTCATATTACAATGTGAATAAATATTGCTCTAATGTTAATGTATAAGAAGTATTGTTAAGAAAACGTCAGACAACGTGTAACTGTTTGTGCTATACATGGAGTATAGATGGTAGCTTGTGACAATGCTTCATTTGTAAGAATACACGAGTGTTCGCTATTACTGCCTCTCCTACATCCTTCTGCGGATTGAACAGGATGGTGCTACCACCCTTTGTCTTTGGCGGGTGATAGTTACGTCTTCAGGGCGCCGATGTCTCAAGAGACTTTCAGCCGCTGATGAAGTCAGTAACACTGTCAACAGCGGTACTGATATTAGTAACACAATAACGTTAATGACAACCGTTAATGCTCATATTGTTGCTTATTTTGAAGATCAGTAATTTCGGTTTGTTGTCAGCCTGACGTTTAATTAGTTCATACTGTTTGCATATCAAAACGTAATACTTGGCCACTTACTTCAGAATTATGACGATGATCGACGATATCACCTGCAGGGATATCAGGAGAAAAACTGATAAATAAATGAGTTAAATCCGCCAACAGTTGCTTGAACGAGTTCCAGGTCAGAGAGATTGCAACTAAAGTGAAGTCCCCTATTTGGCTAACAAACGCTTACTCAGATGTAGTGACAGCGTAAAGTACGATCCACAGAAGACAAGTGTCAACTTCATAAAGATTTTCATATAGTTAAAACGTCATCATATGAGCCCCTCTATTGATCTTGAAAAGCAGCCTTCAGTTTTGCTGCAATTCTTAACGACTCAAATATTCGGTATGACTATGCCTGCAGAGAAAAGTGGACGACAGAGTGCTTGATATTACAGCGGCATTTCTCAGCGGCGTTTCAACTTCAAAGGAAAATATCATTTTCAATTTCTAATTCATAATTATATTCTGCATTTATCTGTGTAATCCATTATCATGTCATATCTTTCCTGTCCGTTATTTCGTCTGCTAATTGGAATGTGTGGTTTGTCTGTAGCTGGCTCTTCAGGTTCCTTTAATTGCCATGTTTCCTTGAATGTTATGGGCAGTTTAGTCAACCTTTATGTAGAGCTTTGAATACGGCTGCGTAGAGTTGGAGTGGCATTAGTGGCCACTGGTCAGCATCCACTGTGATGTTGGCATGAGCAGAAACAGCATACGCTCTCTGAACCCTTCCAGGTTTCTGTGTAGACCCCGGCGAAGGGGCAGTCTGGTTTCATTCTTCCCTAGGACGCTAGTAAGTAAGCATGCTCGACTGGCATCTCTAGCTGCTAAGCTGAAGTGAATAAGAGTTCGCTTTGATTGAGTTTCCGGTAGTCACTCTGGAGCGAGGCATTGATAATCACGTCGCACAGTCAGGGAAACGGTATTAATTTCATTAGTATTCAATTTATTCGATGAGATCTTTTGTGTAACTAAAACTTGGCGTACCGGCACGTGATGTAAATTTTCAGTTAGTTTCGTGTATCATGTATGAATCTGTCGCGTGCTTCGTGGAATGCTTGTGTTAAATTTTATTTAATTTATCGTCCAATTTGTATTTCATCTCCACGGACATAGTAGACCGTACTATGCTGCACAACGTGCGTTTCTTTGTGAACCAAGAGGCTCCAATTCCACGTAAACACATTTCATGTTTGAACTGAAGCCTCCGTTTCATTGCAAATCAGATCTGCTCATGTTTGGTAAATTTATTTACAAAATTACTGAGCTGTATGGAATTTCAGAAGCGGGCTGTGTTCTCTGAAACTGATCGCTAAAGCCAGTCGCGCTGTGACCCAGTGAGCTTACGAGTGGAGTAGGGAAACTTTCTTCTAAATGCTGTCTTCCGTTGTGTGTGACCAGCGCGAACGTGGTGAGTGTGTACCACATGTGTCGGCCAGTTGTTGCGTTGTGTAATGTACCACGTGTCGAGATTCACGCGTCAACATTCCAAATAACAGTGTTTTAACCTAACATCTGTGAGTGTGTTAGCTTTAATGAGGAAATAAATGTCAATTATTGCTAAATTCGTTGCTATCACATCTCACAGCGCCATTCCGCCCCCTAGTCACGATCCTTAAAAATCAGTTAGTCTGCACCTGCCTATAATAATGTTTCAATGAAATTTATCATGATAATTGTATATCGAATATATGAATTGGTATTTGGTAATGATATGTGAGGTGGCGCCTTCATATCAGTTTAATTAATTAATATTTAAATAAATTTTGCCCATTGATCAGAAATTTTGTGTTTGGTACTTGTTCGAGGCAAGTGGACGTAGGTTCTACTTACATAGTCATTCTTACGATTTAGGAAATCAGAAAACAGATTTAGCGAAGCTGATCCTATCAGTACCTTGTACTAATAAAAGACGGCACGTATCTTTAATAGTCATGAACACCACTCTTTACGGTATCAGTTCTGACTAACACATGGTATGTACTTCTAAGGTTCATGTGGATGAAAGCAGTTTCTGTGGCCATGTGGTAGTAACCTACAGATTTCAGGTGTTCACCATTTTGTTCAGTTTGCTAAAGAAATTTGAAAAGCCAGTGTCCATCATGATACGTGGTTCCTGGAAGAAGTTCTTGGGTAACTTCAGTGCAGTACAATACAACATTTTCGCCACTGTAGAACTTCTTTCATTCCAGAAGGAACAGTAGATAGAGTTCAAGTAGAATAGTGGGTACCGCATTATTCAATTTTTTCTGTAAACAGCAGTTCGTCAGCTACACTTTATTGGTTTTCTTTTATTTATTTATGTTTCTTTCCTTGAAACTAGTTTCGGGGTCATACGCCCAATATCAAGCACCCATCCTTGTAAAGCCACGCTGTCAATCTGGAACCTGGCATTATCACTGGGAAAGGGGCTTGGGGGGTGTAAAGGACCAGGTATGGCAATATGTACAATCTGAAAATGTTTATCGACTACTACGAAGTTTCCTACAGGTGATTTAGTCTGCCTACATTCCCAATTCACTGTTGCACGTCCTTCTCCTAAGTCATCGTTACGCAACCTGCCTTACGTTTGGCGAAACAGGTTTGGAAGATTTTAACTTTAGTGTATATCTCACACCGAGAGGCGCCCATAGAGTGGTGCCAATAGGTACAGCTGCCCCCTGTGAGAATTCACTTAGGTTACGAATATGAAAAAGAACTAAAATATTAGGTAAAAATCTCTAAAGCGACCTGAAAATATTGATGTAATGGCGTAAAAAACATAAAACATGTGTAAATTGAGTTACAAAAACAGCTAGAGCAATGAGAAACAGTATAGGAGGCTGGTATTGAAATTACAAAAAAGATACATAATGTAATATCACTGTGTTTTTCCTTAAGAAATTTTATTGTTTGAAGATGTACTGAAATTGTTTTGTAATCATCTTAGAGCTCTTGCAGTGTATGAAAATCAGCATGCAGATGTTCTCGAAAGTGACAGAACGTCTGTTGACGAATAACACGTGCTTGCAGTTAGAATATCCTTTAACATTTGCTGAAACAATTCGAGCGTGCTCTTTGATATTTTCCTTTGTCATCAAAAACAAACCTAAAAAATCGGCACATGAATATCTATCTATCACAAATGATCAATACGTTTGCAAAAATACCGTTACAAAGTATCGCTATTTTTGTTTCAATACCCACACCCGAGCCAAGTAACAACAGTAACTAACGCGACAATGACAGTAATGAAATGAACCATCAATTTATTTTCAACATGTAGGAATATATGCTTGACGAACATTTTTGCGTTTTTCCTAGAGCATAGATATTGTTCATTCTTGCCAGCATTACGCGATTGGTTGGTTTGGGGGGAGGGGACCAAACAGGGAGGTCATCGGTCCTATCGGATTAGGAAAGGATGGGGAAGAAAGTCGGCCGTGCCCTTTAAAGGAACCACCCCAGCATTTGCCTGAAGTGATTTAGGGGAATCACAACAATACACGAAGGAGCTATTGTGTCCTAAATGAACGTTAAACATGAAGACAAAAATGAAGAAAAGCCTTGTACACTGAAGAGCCAAAAAAACTGGTACACCTGCCTAACATCGTGTAGGGACCCCGCGAGCACGCAGAAGAGCCGCGACACGACGTGGCATGGACTCGACCAATGACTTTTGTAGTGCTGAAGGGAATTGACACCATGAATCCTGCAGGACTGCCAATAAATCCGTAAGAGTACAAGGAGGTGCTGATCTCTTCTGAGCAGCACGTTGAAAGACATCCCAGCTATGCTCAATACTGTTCTTGTCTAGGGAGTTTGGTGGCCAGCGAAAGTGTTTAAACTCAGAAGAGTGTTCCTGGAGCCACTCTGTTGCAACTCTGGGCGTGAGGGGTGTCGCATTGTCCTGCTGGAATTGCCCCACGTCTGTCGGAATACGCAAAAGACATAAATAGATGCAGGTGATCAGACAGGATGCTTGCGTACGTGTCACCTGTCAGAGTCGGATCTACACTTATCAGGGGTTCCATATGACACCAACTGCATACGCGACACACCATTACAGAGCATCCACCAGCTTGAACAGTCCCCTGCTGACATGCAGGATAAATGGATTCATGGGGTTGTCTCCATATCCGCTCGATACAATTTGAAGTGAGACTCGTCCGACCAGGCAACATGTTTCCACTCATCAACAGTCCAATGTTGACGCACTCATGGCGAGACGTAAAGCTTTGTGTCCTGCAGTCATCAAGGATACACGAGTGGGCCTTAGGCTCCGAAAGCTCATATCGATTATCTTTCGTTGAATGGTTGGCACGCTGACACTAGTTGACGGCCCAGTATTGAAAACTGCAGAAAGTTATGGAAGGGTTGCACTTCTGTCACGTTGAAAGATTCTCTTCAGTCGTCGTTGGTCCCGCTCTTGCAGGATCTTTTGCCAGCCGCAGCGATGTCGGAGATTTGATGTTTTACCAGATTCCTGATATTGACGGTAAACTCGTGAAATGGTCGTACGGGAAAATCCCCACTTCATCGCTACCTCGGAGATTCTGTATCCCCTCATTCGCGCGCCAACTATAACACCGTGTTCAAACTCACTTAAATCGTAATAACCTGCCATTATAGCAGAAGTAACCGATCTAACAGCTCCCTGCTCCCTGCCGCCGTTGGATAAGCAGCTGCAGCAGCAAGTCGTATAACCCTAGCTTACTTATTTGTTAGATAGTTTAATTAATTTCTTTGCGTGTTTTTGGGTACTTGCATTGTTTAATTCATATATTTTGGGCGTATTATAGTATTTGACAGTTGTAGCATCGCGCTTTAGTGTTTACTTGGTAGATTCTTATTTAAATTGCGTGTGAGTTTCGTATAGGGGGTGCAATTTCGAGTTTTAGTTACTGTAATCGTAAATTCAGCAGATTGTAGCGCAGTCGTTAGGCATTTGTACAGGTTAGTTGATACATTAATTGCGTGTTTCGCTTGCGTTATCTAGGCACGGACTCGTATTTCAGTAACTGTTGTTCAACATCGATTAGAATGGACAGGGACTGCGATTGCTGTGTTCGGATGAGGGCTGACTTGGCATCCCTTCGCTCACAGCTGCAATCGGCGCTGACTTCGGTCGCTCAGCTTGAGGCTGTTGCCAATGGCACCACTGTGGGGAGCCGGACTTGGGTATCACAGGGATGTCAACCTCGTCCCGTCTGTCCCCAGATCCGTCTGCCGCTGTGGTTGCCCCGGTTGCTGCCCGCAGTGCGGCTGAGCCCTCGCCTGTGGTTGATTGGGAGGTCGTTCCAAGGCGTGGCAGGCAGCGAAAGGCGTCCCCGGAGGCTGATCATAAAGCCTCCCCAGTGCGTCTGACAAACCGGTTTCAGGCACTGTCTCTGGCTGAGCCAGATGCAGCTGCCTGCCCTGTTTCAGAGGATCATTCTCAGCCTTCAAGGTCCGGGCAATCGCAGAGGGTGGGCTTACTGGTAGTTGGGAGCTCCAATGTTAGGCGCGTAATGGGGCCCCTTAGGGATACGGCGGCTAAGGAGTGGAAGAAATCCAGTGTGCACCCCGTGTGCATTCCGGGAGGAGTCATTCCTGATGTGGAAAGGGTCCTTACGGATGCCATGAAGAGCACAGGGTGCAGCCAGCTGCAGGTGGTGGCACATGTCGGCACTAATGACGTGTGTAGCTTTGGATCTGAGGAAATTCTCTCTGGATTCCAGCGGCTATCTGATTTGGTGAAGGCTGCCGGTCTTGCTTACGAGATGAAGGCAGAGCTCACCATCTGCAGCATTGTTGACAGAACCGACTGCAGACCTTTGGTGCAGAGCCGGGTGGAGGGTCTGAATCAGAGGCTCAGACGGTTTTGCGACCGTGTTGGCTGCAGATTCCTTGACTTGCGCCATAGGGTGGTGGGGTTTCGGGTTCCGCTGAATAGGTCAGGAGTTCACTACACTCAGCTGGCGGCTACACGGGTAGCAGAGGCTGTGTGGCGTGGACTGGGCGGTTTTTTAGGTTAGAAGGCCTCGGGAAAGTACGGGGTGGGCTGCAATGTCAAAGGGTGCATGGCAATTACAGGACGTGCTTGGATCAAGGAACAGTCGGAAGTATAGTTGTAAATTGTTGTAGTTGCTCTGGAAAAGTCCCTGAGCTTCAAGCGCTAATAGAAAGCACAGAAGCTGAAATCGTTATAGGTACAGAAAGCTGGCTAAAGCCTGAAATAAGTTCTGCAGAAATTTTTACGAAGTCTCAGACGGTGTTCAGGAAAGATAGATTAGGCAGAATTGGTGGTGGAGTGTTTGTGTTTGTCAGTAGTGGCTTATCTTGTAGTGAAGTCGAAGTAGATACTCCGTGTGAATTGATATGGGTGGAGGTTATACTTAACAGCCGAATTAAGTTAATAATTGGCTCCTTCTACCGACCCCCAGACTCCGATGATACATTTGCGGAACAGTTCAGAGAAAGTTTGAGTCTCGTAACAAATAAATACCCCACTCATACGGTTATAGTTGGTGGGGACTTCAACCTACCCTCGGTATGTTGGCAAAAGTACTTGTTCAAAACCGGTGGTAGGCAGAAAACGTCTTCCGAGATTGTCCTAAATGCTTTCTCCGAAAATTATTTCGAGCAGTTAGTCCACGAACCCACGCGAATTGTAAATGGTTGCGAAAACACACTTGACCTCTTAGCCACAAACAATCCAGAGCTGATAGAGAGCATCATAACTGATACAGGGATTAGTGATCACAAGGTCGTTGTAGCTAGGCTCAATACCATTTCTTCCAAATCCATCAGAAACAAACGCCAAATAATTTTATTTAAAAAAGCGGATAAAGTGAAACTAGAAGCCTTCCTAAAAGACAATTTCCATTCCTTCTGAACTGACTATGCGAATGTAGACGAGATGTGGCTCAAATTCAAAGATATAGTAGCAACAGCAATTGAGATATTCATACCTCATAAATTGGTAAGAGATGGAACGGATCCCCCGTGGTACACAACAAAGGTCCGAACGCTGTTGCAGAGGCAACGGAAAAAGCATGCGAAGTTCAGAAGAACGCGAAATCCCGCAGATGGGCTAAAATTTACAGACGCGCGAAATTTGGCACGTACTTCGATGCGAGATGCCTTTAATAGGTTCCACAACGAAACATTGTCTCGAAATTTGGTAGAAAATCCGAAGAAATTCTGGTCGTATGTGAAGTACACAAGTGGCAAGACGCAGTCAATACCTTCGCTGCGCAGTGCCGATGGTACTGTTACCGACGACTGTGCCGCTAAAGCGGAGATATTGAACGCAGTTTTCCGAAATTCCTTCACCAGGGAAGACGAATGGAATATTCCAGAATTTGAAACACGAACATCTGCTAGCATGAGTTTCTTAGAAGTAGATACCTTAGGGGTTGCGAAGCAACTCAAATCGCTTGATACGGGCAAGTCTTCAGGTCCAGGTTGTATACCGATTAGGTTCCTTTCAGATTACGCTGATACAATAGCTCCCTACTTAGCACTCATATACAACCGCTCGCTCACCGATAGATCTGTACCTACAGATTGGAAAATTGCGCAGGTCGCACCAGTGTTCAAGAAGGGTAGTAGGAGTAATCCATCTAACTACAGACCTATATCATTGACGTCGTATTGCAGTAGGGTTTTGGAGCACATACTGTATTCAAACATAATGAATCACCTCGAAGGAAACGATCTATTGATATGTAATCAGCATGGTTTCAGAAAATATCGCTCTTGTGCAACTCAGCTAGTTCTTTATTCGCACGAAGTAATGGCCGCTATCGACAGGGGATCTCAAGTTGATTCCGTATTTCTAGATTTCCGGAAAGCTTTTGACACCGTTCCTCACAAGCGACTTCTAATCAAGCTGCGGAGCTATAGGGTATCGTCTCAGTTGTGCGACTGGATTCGTGATTTCCTGTCAGGAAGGTCGCAGTTCGTAGTAATAGACGGCAAATCATCGAGTAAAACTGAAGTGATATCAGGTGTTCCGTTGGAATTCGATTACTCGATAAATAGTACAATTCTCAAGGCGGTCAATTCAACTAAGTACCTGGGTGTTCAAATTACGAACAACTTCAGTTGGAAGGTCCACATAGATAATATTGTCGGGAAGGCGAGCCAAAGGTTGCGTTTCATTGGCAGGACACTTAGAAGATGCAACAAGTCCACTAAAGAGACAGCTTACACTACACTCGTTCGTCCTCTGTTAGAATTTTGCTGCGCGGTGTGGGATCCTTACCAGGTAGGATTGACGGAGGACATCGAAAGGGTGCAAAAAAGGGCAGCTCGTTTTGTATTATCACGTTATAAGGGAGAGAGTGTGGCAGATATGATACACGAGTTGGGATGGAAGTCATTACAGCATAGACGTTTTTCGTCGCGGCGAGACCTTTTTACGAAATTTCAGTCACCAACTTTCTCTTCCGAATGCGAAAATATTTTGTTGAGCCCAACCTACATAGGTAGGAATGATCATCAAAATAAAATAAGATAAATCAGAGCTCGATCAGAAAGGTTTAGGTGTTCGTTTTTCCCGCTCGCTGTTCGGGAGTGGAATAGTAGAGAGATAGTATGATTGTGGTTTGATGAACCCTCTGCCAAGCATTTAAATGTGAATTGCAGAGTAGTCATGTAGATGTAGATGCACCACACACTTGTTATCTTAAATAGGCATTGCCGACCGCAGTGCCGTAACCTGCCCGTTTACATATCTATTTGTATTCACATGCATATACCAGCTTCTTTGGCGCTTCAGTGTAAAAAGACAGCATCCCTGAAAAATTACAGTACGGTCCTTCCCCACCGAGACCAAAAATTATACGTTGGGAGGAAAAGCTTTTTTCAACTGGATTAATGAAAGATTTACCCGGTCCAGGACGATGACCATCACGACTGCCACATGTGTGGTGGTTGTAGCGTCTCTCAGGCGTTCGCAAAAAAAGGCTACTCGTAAGCTGTCATAGAAACTGGAAGTTCCATCCTCTACCTTAAAGAAACGAGCGATTTGAAGTTAAATGGTTTAAACCTTCGTCTGTAAACGAACTGACTGATAATGAAATGCAAATCGTCATCAGGCCTGTGAGCGAATGCTCGATGTCTTCACAACTCTTCCTTGAAGGGGGAAAGTGCATTTCTTGGGCAAGTGTGCAATATATCGCAGTGCAAAAGCGAGAAACATTTATTTTTGTAGTAAAAGAAACGTACATTTGTACTAAGAGCCGGCCGTTGTGGCCGAGCGATTCTAGGGGCGTCAGTCCGGAAGCGCGATGCTGCCACGGTCGCAGGTTCGAATCCTGCCTCGGGCATGGATGTATGTGATGTCCTTAGGTTTGTTAGGTTTAAGTAGTTCTAACTCTAGGGGACTGATGACCTCAGATGTTAAGTCCCATAGTCCTCAGAGCCATTTGAACCATTTGTACTAAGGACGTAAACACAACTCACACATGTTATGATCTGAATGCAATGTCTCAAACCCACTTGGTAGGCCCATATTTCTTTGACGGTGCAGAGAATGCCGTTGAGTACCTCACTACGTTACGTGTTCGATTTATTCAACATTTGTAAAATCGGAGATTGTTCGATTGTGTATAATTCCAGCAGGATGGAGCACGAGTACATTATGCCGTTGCTGTTAGAGAATATCTAAGTGAGGCATTTACTGATAAATGGACTGGGCGTGGTTCTGCCCATTACCCTTCATCTTTCGAGTGGCTGCCCCAAGTCCTGATCTGACATCTACATCTACATCTACATGGATACTCTGCAAATCACATTTAAGTGCCTGGTTGAGGGTTCATCGAACCACCTTCACAGTACTCTATTATTCCATTCTCGTATAGCGCGTGGAAAGAATGAACACCTATATCTTTCCGTACGAGCTCTGATTCCCATTATTTTATCTTGGTGATCGTTCCTCACTATGTAAGTCGGTGTCAACAAAATATTTTCGCATTCGGAGGAGAAAGTTGGTGATTGGAATTTCTTGAGAAGATTCCGCCGCAACGAAAAATGCCTTTCTTTTAATGATTTCCACTCCATATCCTGTATCATTTCTGTGACACTCTCTCCCATATTTCGCGATAATACAAAACGTGTTGCCTTTCTTTGAACTTTTTCGATGTACTCCGTCAGTCCTATCTGTTAAGGACCTCACAATGCACAGCAGTATTCTAAAAGAGGACGGACAAGCGTAACGTAGGCATTCGCCTTAGTAGGTCTGTTACATTTTCTAAGTGCCCTGACAATAAAAAGCAGTCTTTATTTTGACTTCCCCACAACATTTTCTATGTGTTCCTTCCAATTTAAGTAGTTCGTAATTGTAATACCTAGGCATTTAGTTACATTTACGGCTTTTAGATTAGACTGATTTATTGTGTAACCGAATTTAACGAGTTCCTTTTAGAATTCATGTCGATGACCTCACACTTTTCGTTATTTAAGGTCAACTGCCACTTTTCGCACCATTCCGATATTTCTTCTAAATCGTTTTGCAGTTTGTTTTGATCTTCTGATGACTTTATTAGTCGATAAACGACAGCATCATCTGCAAACAACCGAAGACGGCTGTTCAGATAGTCTCCCAAATCGTTTATATAGATAAGGAACAGCAAAGGGCCTATAACGCTACCTTGGGGAACGCCTGAAATCATTTCTGTTTTACTCGATGACTTTCCGTCAATTACTACGAACTGTGGCCTCTCTGGCAGGAAATCACAGATCCAGTCACATAACTGAGACGATATTCCATAAACACGCAATTTTACTACGAGGCGCTTGTGTGGTACAGTGTCAAAAGCCTTCCCGAAATCCAGAAATACGGAATCGATCTGAAATCCCTTGTCAATAGCACTCAGCACTTCATGTGAATAAAGGGCTAATTGTGTTTCACAAGAACGATGTTTTCTAAACCCATGTTGACTGTGTGTCAATAGACCGTTTTCTTCGAGGTAATTCATTATGTTCGAACAAAATATATGTTCTAAAATGCTGCTGCATATCCACGTTAACGATATGGGCCTGTAATTTAGTGGATTACTCCTACTGCCTTTCTTGAATATTGGTGTGACCTGTGCAACCTTCCAGTCTTTGGGTACGGATCTTTCGTCGAGCGAACGGTTGTATATGATTGTTAAGTATGGAGCTAATGCATCAGCATACTCCGAAAGGAACCTAATTGGTATAGAGTCTGGACCAGAAGACTTGCTTTTATTAAGTGCTTTAAGTTGCTTCACTACTCAGAGGATATTTACTTCTACGTTACTCATGTTGGCAGCTGTTCTCGATTCGAATTCTGGAATATTTACTTCTTTTGTGAAGGCATTTCGGAAAGCTGTATTTAGTAACTCCGCTGTGGCAGCACTGTCTTCGATAGTATCTCCATTGCTATCGTGCAGAGAAGGCATCTTGTGATAATGCATTATGGGGGTTCATTAATCAGAAGGTTGCTGCCGTGATTAAGGATGCTATTTGGTGTGCTTTCACTGCCTTCACGCCATCAGTGTTGAGGAGAATTTCACATTGAACATCGAGGAGAATCATATTGTGTTATGAAAACGATGGTGCACACACAAACACTCTGGAATACATAATAAAGAATAGTCACACTACATCAAAGTTATCATCTACCATGATCCCCCATTAATGAAATACTACCACATATGAATATATGAACAGGAAATAAGGGATAATGGAATTTTGTGATCGCTCTGGACATGTGTACGCGATCCCTTTAGGACGGATATTGATGGTGAGAGTTCCATCTCGGAAATTTTTCCTCAAAAAAGTCACCCTCCAAGTTCCCACGTCACAAGTTCTTAAATCTCAAACGGCTGTTGGTGTAACAAAACAGCTGCATGTATCACAAGGAAAGGGTGAATCAAACTCAAGTACCTCTTAAAAATCCCAGTTATTGCACCAGAGAAAATATAGACCCAGCCTGTATTTCTGCTGACTGCAAGAACCTTGATGAAAATGATAGTAATCTCCCAGTCAGTACTTCCAAAGACAGAAATTACGTTGAGGAAAAGAGGAAGAAAAAGAGATTGATGACTGCCGGAAGTATAAAATTTTATTGAATACATGGCAACCTGAAAAAATTGTAACTTCATCAATAACGTAGACAGCATAAAGAAAACATTTCATCACGACTGGCTGCCATTACATCCAAAGTTAGTTTGTTATAAAGCAGTTAAATGTGCGCTTTGTAAATTATGTGTGTTTTTCTGGCCATGTATAAGGCATGGCAGTCACCGTGGCGCATTCATAAACAGTCCATTTACCGATTTCAAAGCGTTTCACGAATCTGCAAAAATGCTGTGGATTTCAAATGGCATAAAGATGCAATTGAAAAGTAAAGTAATAGTGTTGACGTTACGGCAAACAACACTAACAGTATACAATAACTCATCAATTAGAATCTTGCAAAATTAACGCAAACCTATGGCGCTAAGTTGAAATCAGTTGTCTCTTGCGGATTGTTTTGCCCATTACATGTCTTGGCTTTAATAGCTAAAACTAAATGAAATTCTCTTTTTGATGATGTATTGTAACTTAGAGCCAGGTGACAACACACTGCGGAAACGTTTTGAAAGTGCCCCTAAAATGCCACCTCTTCGTATATGTCTTTTCGTACCCAATATGATTTCGATTCAGAAACAGACTGTACAGTTTTATGTTATCCATTATCCTGAAGGTTAGCGAGAGAGGAAACAAAATTAATTTCTACATAAATCTGTTTGAAAATCGATGTTGAAGCTTGTAGTAGTGGTTCAAAAGCATAAAATGTGGTAGCTGTTATCCACGAGAAATTTTTATTTGCAGGAAGACAGTTAGTTAGGAAAATTGGGCTAACGATAGGACCAATATAAAATAACGTAAATGGCGGGAAATTTGAATATAGATTTAACTATGATTATACTGTTAACTTCTTTATGTTTATAACACTGACCAGATACTGAAAGTGCACCGTAAAAACCAACATGATAAAATTGTTGGCAGATAACAATGCCCTCAAAATTGCTAAATCACATGTATGGGGAAAATGTTTCGCCCCTAACGAAAATCCGTGAGCACCCCTGTTCACAACCTGGTGAGCCATGCTGTAATAATGATTAAAAACTGAGATCCTAAAATGTTTGACTGCATCTGGACGAACGGTTTGACACCCCACACCATAACAAACTGCTTACATTTAAGGTAATTTCTGCAGATTGAGTAGAGATCATGATGTCGTTAATCTTTTTCTTGTGTGACAGCCATTTAATCATAATCCATCATCTCTCCTACTTCCAGACTAGACACATGATCAGCCACTATATTTCCTGTGCCAGACACTTAACGCAAATTTGCTGTGAATTTAGAAATTTATTGAAGGGAAAGGAGTTGTAAAGATGACACCTTCTCGTTTTCTTTCTGTGTACAAAAGATAATAGCTTAATAGGGTGTGATATGTCTAGACGTATGGCAAAAAAAGTCTTCAATTGGTCCTTGGTCTGAAGAAGTTGTATTACTGGAATTTCATCGTGGCGGATGTCAGCGAATCTCTAATAGGAGCTGATTGCCTACACCATTTTTAGTTGGCTGCAGATCTCTACGAGAGAAGGCCTCTGCCTCTATCGGAAGTTGACTCACGGCATATTAACTTTCATTTCGAGCGCATCATCCAAGAGTTTCCGCAGATAGCATCGGTGACACC
This sequence comes from Schistocerca gregaria, assembly GCF_023897955.1. Lineage (NCBI taxonomy): Eukaryota > Metazoa > Arthropoda > Insecta > Orthoptera > Acrididae > Schistocerca > Schistocerca gregaria. Next base: position 505,789,951 of record NC_064931.1, on the reverse strand, counting down.
ATCAGCGAAACAAACATGACATAATGCACCATATTCGGATCTCACCGGGCCAGTCGGTCGCTGTTAAACCAAGAAGACAAACAACCGAAATTTTTTGGCGCCAGAGGCAGACATTGAGAGGCAAGTAAAAGAAAGTGTAGTTGTACCCTTCGATAGCCAATGGGCTTCACTGATTCACATGGTATTAAAGAAGAATACACATGGACCCCATGCCGCGACTACAGAATATTTAATGCTCGTGCAGTGGTGGATAAACATCCAGTTCCTCACTTGGCATGTTTTAATAATGCTCTCGCCCGAGCATCTGCCTATTTTGTCACTGATTCCAAAAAGGCATATTCACAAATAACAACGGTTCTAGAGGATCTAAAATCAAACCACAAATACTACTTCATTCGGTCTGTTTGAATACAACTACATGGCGCTCGGTTTAATAAACGCGGCGCAGACATGGCAAAAGTTTATGCACCAATTCTCCGCGCTTTAGATGTCCTCGTCTGCTATATAAAAGACATTTTTATGTCCTCGGAGTTGCAAGACCAAAACAAAACGCACTCCCGACTACTGTTTCGACGTCTTAGGCGTTTTGTCATTATCATAAACGCAGAGAGAATTGCGTCTTAGGCAGTGACAGCGTAAATTTCTTGGATTTCAGCGTGTCTGCTTCAGGTGTTGCACCAGCTTCGGAACGAATGGTCAACATAATCTCCTTCACAGAGCGACAGACGTACAAAGGATAGAGAAGATTCTTGGGAATGATCAGTTATTACCGCAGACATATGCCAAAGGCGACTGAACTTCAAGCTCCGCTGATGGACCTATTGAAAGTGACGTATACATAGGGCTGAAGACGAGTAAGATGGACACCACAACTAGATTAGATTAGATTGAATTAGAGACTTTCAAAAAGATAAAGGAATATGTGCCTCATGCGGTTTTGCTCACCCATCCTAGGCGTAGGCGCGGATGGTGTTAATGATGGACGTTTGCCAGTTAGCTTCTGGCGCGGGTTACAACAGCTAGTCAGTAGGAAAGTGGAGCCCTTGGCATTTTGTTTTCGCAGCTACTGACACCGGCCCAGCAGAAATGGAGTGTCACTGATAGGGAACTTTATGCTGTTTACGCTGCCATTCATCTTTTCAGAGGTTCTGTAGAAGAGAATCATTTTACACTGTTCACTGACCATGCGCCGCTGACGGCATTTCTTTCCAAGGTAACAGACCTCAGCTCACACTAGCAACTTAGGCAATCAGAGTATGTATCACAATTCACAACTGACATACTGCATGTGGACGCTGCATACAGCCTCAGTCTGTCACCAGTATGTGCGAGAACTTAGAACATTATTATAATGACACATCACATAGCTTACAGCGGCCGTTCATTTGACGCTTTTCGCAAAATGGTGCATCCCCGGCTGTGGCTGCATGGTACAGCGCGTGTTAGTCCGCAATCTCTGTAACAATGAATGATTGAACAAATGTCTATAGCACGGAAACCATGCATTTCCGGACGTAAGTTCATTATACCTTTTTTGCTTCGTATCCTGTCACCGATCAGTCCCTAGAGTTTGTATACGGTGGAAATAATCACCTTGTATAAGCACCGAAATGCAGCCAAGGGATTAGGTGGCGTTCGTATCTCTCTCTCCAATGTGCGACGTTATCATCAGATGCGTCCAAACCGAACCAAGTTGGTTTTTTAGGTGTTTTTTCTGCTGCTGAAGGACAATAACTAGTAGACATCCATCGAAGAGTGAAGAGCGTGTATGGTGCAGCATATTTGTCGAAAACCACCGTTGTCGACAAAGTGCGACAAGCGGTGCGGCTGATTCATGATAACGCACGTCGCCGTATGGCCAATGTCGTAACGCGGAGTTTGCACCAACTCGAGTAGGAGACAACCGAGCAGTCGCCCAAAGTCCTGATCTCTCACCATCCTATTATCACGCCTTCAGTCCCTTAAAACGGCCTTGACGCGTCGGAAGAGGGTGTACAGTAGGCAGCTACCGACTTCTTCCGCAGCAGTAAACGGTTTTTCAACAAACGCATATCTTCAACTGGGTACGTCGGTGGGATGATTGGCTCAGTCCTCACAGCGATTTTGCCTGATTGGCATATCGATTCTGGACTGTATGTCCTTCGAACGGAAACTTTTTGATCGCCCCTTGTACCTACCTTACCACATAACAAGTCCGCAACGCTACCAGGTGGCATTTAATCTTGAGGAAATTGGAGAACCATTTCTTTGAATACGAAACATCCACATTATGAATACTTTCACGAGTTCTTTCACCGGCTCAAACATTGTTCAGAACGTCTGTTTCAAACGGCTGCGAATGTAGCGACGAAATTTCCAGTACGTTTTAAAAACTGTTGAACCAGAAATAATTGAACAGATGAAGATTCGGCCCAAAATAGTTAATGCAGTTTCCGTATAAGATTGTTTGGTACACAATGTGAGGTAATAGTTATCACTTTTTAGCCACATATCCTGTATTACATCTGCAACCTGTACAATTTCAACCTTATATTTTATAATGAGAAGTGATACATTATGAGAAGCAATGGATTAGTGTCCAAAAATTATTCCACCTATATTATGCAATAAGATCAATAGAATTTAAAAGCTGGTGACATAATGCCTGTTTTAGACTGTCAGTCGTAGTCACTCTCAAAACTATCTCCTGATATCATAAAAAACATTACCCGTATGGTGGTAGACTTCCGTTTACTGGTAGTATAGTGGGGAAATGCAGTCAATCTAAAAAGGAGATTGCTTACAAAACACTCGTTTGATTCCTCCTAGAATATTACTCGACAGTGTAAAATCCATACCAAATAGGACTATTGGAGGAATCTGAAGATATACGAAGATTGGCAGCGCTGGGGATCGTCGTGGAAATGCTGAAAAATCTGAAGTGGTTAAGTCTTGAGAACAGACGCCAACTACACCACGGGAGTCTACTTACAGAGTTTTAAAAACCAGCGTTAATTAAATGAGGAATCCAGGAATATACTACGTCACTCTGATAATCGCGAAGATATGATTAGATGAATAATAGCCCCAACAGAGGTTCTTCCCACGTTCCATACGCGAACTGAACGCGAAGAAACCATAATACACTGATCAGTTAGAACGTTATGATCACCGACCTGCTGCCAGTATAAACCCGTCCAGGCAATAGCATCGTCACCTGGCGAGGAATGACTGCTAGTCAGACACACGCACGGTGCAAGTAGTATCAGTGAGCGTGCTGTCCCTGTTCAGAATAGGGCAGGCGGCGATATATCTGAATTGGACTGAGAACAGATTTTAATGGTCCGGAGGCTAGCCACGAGCATTTCGGAAACTGCACGACTTATCGGGTGTTCGAGGAGTGCTGTGGCGACTGTCTTCATCACGTGGCGGAACTATGGTGTAACCACGTCCAGACATCGTGGGTATGGGCGGCCATCCCTCATTACAGATGTCGGACGTCGTAGGCTGGGCAGACTGGTAAAACATGACAGGCGCCGAACTGTGATGGAACTAACATCAAACTCGAATGCTGGGCCCCTGCAGTTAACAACCCATCCATGTGCCATTGTTAACACCATGATATTGCCAACTGCGACTGAAATGGGCATGTGGCTATCGGCTCTGGACGTTGGCGCAGTGGCAGAGCGTTGCATGGTCTGATGAATCCCGATACCTTCCTTATCATGCCAATGGGAGGGAGCGAATCCGTCATCTTCTAGGATAACAACACCTTGACACCTGTACTGCAGGATGGAGACAAACTGGCGGCGGCTCCAGTATGCTCTAGTGACCATTCAAGTGGGCATCCATGGGTCCAGTGGAGCTCGTGCAAGGCACCATGACGGCCAAGAAGTATTGTACACTGGTTACAGACCACGTACACCTCTTCATTGCGATCATTTTTCCCGACGGCAGAGGCATTTTTCAACAAGATAATGCGCCATGTCACAAGACCGGATGTATGATGGAGTGGTTCGAGGAGCACAGTTGCAAGTTCCAGTTGATGTGCTGTCCCTCCAAATCGAGAGGTCTGAAACCGATCGAACACATCTGCGATGTGACTGAACGTGGCATCAGAGCTCATCGCCCCCTCCCCGGAATTTACGAGAATTAGGTGACGTGTGTGTGCAGATGCGGTGCCAACTCCTTCCAGCGAACTACCAAGGGCTCATTGCTTCTATGTTACGATGAGTCTCTGCTGTTATCCTTGCCAAAGGTGAAATATCGGTTGTTAGGTAGGTGGTCATAATGTTCTGTCTGACCAGTGTATAAGATACTGTCGAAAGTATCCTCTACCATGCACTTCACAGTGGGCTGCAGAGAATAGATGTAGCTGTATATGTGGATGTACGGTGCCCGACAAACCACATGGACGCGGAGCACTTCTCTTAACAATGGCATGGCCAGAATCACTTTGAATTCGCCAGTCACAGTTTAAGTCTCAGGGCGATCAGCTGTGGTCGCTGCACAAAATCAAAAACTAGCTAAGTATCTTTTTATTTGCGTGTTTTAGCATTAGGCAACATTGAACATATGGACAGCAATAGCTGTAACTGTACTGAGTTAACAAAAACTACTTTGAATTAAAGTATAATGACAGGGTAAGCATATCTTGGGATGTTCAACATATGTATAAGTAATTGTGAAAGTAAGGATGTGTCTGCCTTTTTGCAAGTACACGAACTAAAATTTTGCTTTAACACTCAAACGTGTTTCTCAACTGTTGTGACATCCTCAGTGCTTTTTTCTTTTATTTTTCTGGAATACATGCATACAGATTATGTTTAAGTTAGGAAATATATCAGATTTTTTTGTTATTTCAGTTATATATGCCCTTTATCTTTTATTTTATATTGCGCGTGTCCTGAGGCTGCCAAGCGAAATCAGCCATACTTTTAAGTTAGTACACCATCTCATCTGCAAACACCAAGAATGTTATAAAACAGTATGCATGGAATTTTTCTTTATAATCCAATTCCTAAAATATATGTTCAGGTAAAACTCGTAGCATATGCCCGTTTTTGCCTAGTCCTGAGCTGTGACAAGTCTGCTTTTATGAACCAAACGCGTTTTTGTGTAGTTGGGCTGAACCTGTGGACATCGTAAAGGTTTTGTGAAGTTTAGATGTGGCGAACTATTTCGTGTAGTTTGTTATTCATGGATTGTGTTTCATGTTTTGACAGTATTTAGTCATGTTTTCTCCTGCTCGTTTGTGAAATCTGCGCCTTGATGTCTTGTTGTGGTTTAAACACAAGTTTCACTGCTTAAATTTACGTTTCCGATGCACTCCAAACTGTCGTTTGTTTACTATTTTGTCTTGGTTTGACGTCCGCGAACTCTGTATCCATTCCGTTTGCTTCCATTCTCTCTCTCTCTCTCTCTCTCTCTCTCTGTGTGTGTGTGTGTGTGTGTGTGTGTGTGTGTGTGTTGTCTGATAATTCGTTTACAATACTGAATATTATTTTGTCACTGATGGCTTTTTTGAGCTGTCTGATAGCTTTTTGGATGTGGTAATTTTCTTCTATTGTTAAAAGTTGATACAGATGGCTACTGCGTTTTAGGATTTGGAGTTCTGTTTCATTGCCACTGAGGTTATGGTTGTTTTTAATAAAGTGGTCCGCAAATGTAGAATGTGTGCTGCCACTTTTCAGTGCTCTTAAATCTTCAGAGTATTTTATTCTGTAATTTCTACATGTCTGTCAGATGTATACCGAACCACAGTCTTTGCAGGTTAGCTTGTATACACCTGCTTTGTTGAATTTATCTATGGTGGTGTTGTGTGTTTTAATCTTCTATCCAGAATGTTGTTTGTTTTATATGCCACATGTATACCTTGTTTTATCGTGATGTGTAAGTCTATGCTTACAATGTTTTTACATGGAGTATCTTATTCAAGACAGTTTGAGTCTGCATATACACAAACTAGTTTTTAATTAAAAAATTATACAAAGGAACAGTACTTTTAGTCTTCATATATAGATATAAGTTCTTAATTTTAAGAACATAAAGTTTGAAGGTCTTATTCTTTTGGGGCTGTCTCCGCAAGAGTACTTGTGCCACGTGTACTTTTACTACCAACTTTAAATTTATATATCAAATTCTTTTAAGTATTCCATTATCACACTTTACTTATTCACATCGAATCGGTAGTGTAAGGAAGTAAAACTTGTAGGTAGAGGAAACCCCTAGAACAAGCATTCTGCTCAGTGGTTCATGTCCTTCCCTGTACTTGGTTCATGCCAATATTACATGATTCAGATCTTCCACGACAGTTAGCTCCTCATCACAACGTCCAAAAACTAGAACTAGAACTTAATCTGAATTGATCTGACGCTGAGCGGACTTTGATTGATCAAATCTACTGTAGTTTATCTACTACATAGGTGCAGCTGAGAGCAAGTGGCGATTGAGATGTGTACGCTCTGACAATACCATAGGGGCCGTACGTTACCCTGTTTGCTTCGTGCAGTGATGTAACTTGCAGCTGGCGAGATGTGTGCGGCGGAGGTGAGACATGGGGGCGGCAACTGTGAATCGATCGTGGCCACGAAAGAAATACAAAAATCTCGCGGTCTAGCGATCAGGCAGACGGATTGCAAATTACTCTCTACCAGAGCCTTGAAATCATGGTAGTTTTCAGTGTGTGACACACCCGTTCGCTGGTCGTACGAAGTACCAATTTGGCTCACTTATATCACAGAGCGCTCAAGGATACCAAACGTCAATACTGGTAAACCAAAAACGAATAAGTGTGTGCTCGGCAAACGAGCAGTCTGAGACGTTTGAAGTCACACTGCTGGTACAGTAAGAACTTCACAACAGGCTTCCCAGTATAAAAACTACTCGCAAGTGAAGGCAGTCTCAGAGCAGGTCCCAAGTGCCAATCACACATGCCAGAGCCTCGACTAGTAGTCTTACCACACCAAAGTCCCACACCAAAGTGCCTCGCACCATTCCAGAAAAAAAAACCGTTTTCCTGCAAAGTTCACGAACAACACTGCCTTCACCCTGTCTTGAGCCAATCACAGGGCTCTAGAGGCGCTAAATCTTCCCTCCCACACGACATCACAAACTCATGTCGAACCAGGGCAAGAGTTAAGAAACCTGCACCTCTGGAAAAAAAATATACCGCAAATTACTGGCTTTTTTAAGTTTTTGCAGAGGGGGAAGATGATTTTCTCCAAAGTCGTGTCTGTTCCCCTGGCAACAAGCGAACAGATACAACCTTAAAAATCTTTATCTAAATCGCCTCTGCCTCGGAGCTTGTTAGTCCTAGCTATGAGGCGTAATAAAGATTCTATCTCTAAGCGTTTTTCAGATACCGGAATTTTCTTATACAACTGAGGTGGCCGGGAAGTGGTTCAATGGCCTATTTGCACTATCAGCGAACACAAAAACTGGTGAATTTTTATTATGTGTGGCTCTGCACGCAATACTCTGTTTATGGCTCCACTGTGTAGACGCATTCCTTCAAACTGTTGGCCCCAGCCCAGGCCTCTGCTGGTGCTGCAGCAGGTAGTTCAGCATTGTTCTACTAGAGACCTGTCTCAAGGAGGGGCTGCCTTGTCTGCCCTGTACGGCTGTGGACCTGTCCAGCAAGATTTACCAAGGGATGGCCTCACCACCAATTGCTTCCAACTTCCAACATGCCGTTTCTATGAGCTAATAACCATAAAAATACATCATGGCTTTAGTGCCCTACCAGGCTCCATCAACGTCTGCTCAGACCGTTAACTTTCTAGAGTCTCGCTCAAGGTGCGTCAAGTTGTAATGAAATCTTTAATAATTTTCCATATGCGAAAAATAGGAGAGAGGATAACTTGTCATCTCTCAATAGTCGCTGATATATCCAAAATATATCTGTTAGTCTTCTTGTGGAGGTCTGGATTTCGTAATTTCTGCATAACACTTTTGGAGTCCATAGTATCAATATGAGCTTAAATATCAGTATGCCATGCATGGCAGTGGGCGCTGCAGGTTAAATGCGCCAGTACTTCATTGTGTGTTTGTTTCATCATCTCCGGCGATATGTGGGCAGCGAGGTCGCAGCGTAAAAGTACCCTACACTTCTCATCGGAAACCATCATAGAACAAATATTTAACGAGACAATTTGGGCTGGATCTGTTTGCACTTCCAATCAACCATGTCTGCCTTACTCCAGTCTTTGAATCCACCCTACCATTCCATGTAACCACAGGTGGTATCAATTTTCACATTTTCCATTTCACTTCAGGAGTGCTCCCTGGCTCAGTCTTGTCTCTACTCTTGTATCTCCTCCTCAAAGTTCACACACCTGAACATCCTCCTCTTGTCTACCTCCTGCAGTACGCCGAGGACACTGACTCTCTACCCCAATAACCCTCTCTCCACGAATCACAACTATCCCTTCACCTCCATCTCAACCAGTTTACCTCGTGGTGCAAAATATGGTTCCTCAAGGTCAACTCTATGAAGACTCAGGCACCTTCAACCTCTCCATTTGCCACCATCCTATCCAATTAGCCAACACCCTAAGCTATCTCGGACTAACCCTCAATTATAAACGAAAATTGAAGTCTCACCCGCTAACCATACAATGTAAAGCATACAACAAACTAAAATTATTAACTGGCCACACATGGGGGGGTCACATCATTTCACCATGTTTCTAACCTTTGAAGCCTTAATACAACAAACCCACTCTCGTGCAAATGTCACCTGCATTCCTGCATCATAAAAATTCCATCACGCCCTCTAATTGTGTAGAATTCTCAGGTGTCCTCCTGGGTCACATCATAAGCTCTCTATGACATTTCAGCGAATAGACTTGTTGCCATCTTCATGACTGCTGCCCCTCTCAGGTCGGCATCCTATATACGTTGACTATTACCTCCTCCACCATTCCGCTCCTGTAGCTGGTCGTGTACCGGTCGCGGCGGTTGGCAGCAGTATGGAGGGGGGGAGGGGGGGAGGGGGAGGAGGCTATGCAGCCCTCTGTCTCCGCGCGAAAGCGGCCAGGTGCTGACGTCTGTGCACGAATGCTTTGTCTTTTCTCGGCTCAAGTGTGCGGCTCCACACCTGACTCAGTTGTAGGCCGTTATCTTTGTTAATTAGACGGTGTTGGACCCTAATTTCAATTACCTCGTTAATCACGCAACCCCAGAAGGAGGAAGACTGCCTGAGAATCTTTGTTATGCTGTAATCTGTAGTACTACCATTTTTGTACTATGATCGGCCACGGCTGATTTGGCCCTCTGGCATAATTCGGTATGGCGCCCATATTCACGACACTTCTCTCCTCCCGTGCGTATATTTTCCCCAGCATACACCTTGTGGCATTGGCAGAATGTGTGGTGGACCCCTGGCTCGTGAAGGTCTAGATCATCCTTTACTGAAACTAGCAGTGTTGAGATCTTAGCGGTTGGGCGAAATATGTATTTTACAGTGTGTCACTCTAAGATTCCACTGCTTTCCTGGAGGTATTGCCAGCAAACAAGATTCACCATTGTGATTTGTGCTCCTCTTTATCTTCTTGCTTTTTTCTAGGTACAATGTGTCTAAACGCACATCTTACATGCATTTAGCTGTACTCTTCTTCTGAATGAAGTCTCCACATGCTTGAGCTCAGTTGGTGGCCGATGGATCGAGCTCTGTGAACAAGTTTGCATGTAAGGTTATCATGCCAGGAGTTGTCGTGACTATTCGAGGAGTATAAATACATATTATAGTCTGAATGCTTTCTGCATACACTGTGTTCATGCTTGCCAAATGGTTTCTGTTTCGACAGAACGTCAAGAAACAGGAAGAGGCCATCCTGTTCCATGTCCATGGTAAACTATATGTTGGTGTGAAGCGAGTTGAGGTGATGGAGACAATCACCTAATCTGCCCCGTCCATGTCGCAAAACGACGAACGTGCCATCCATGCAACGGCAGAAACATGTTCATTTTTGGTGGGCTCTCTCTTTGGTCTACTTCTCGAAATCTTCCACGGGCAAATTCGCCATCTCCACCTCCCACCACAACGACTGCAATGACAGCTACAGGAACGGAGTGCTGCTAGGGGCAACACCCAACACACGTATGACGCTAAACGGAACAAAACATTAATCATTAGGATCCCCCTGAAGTCTGTTTTCCAAAATTTCGTGGGGAATTTGATACGTGAACCGGGCTGACATCCGAGAATTCGACAAGCTATAAATACTCCACGAAAACACAGACTAACACAAGAATGCCTAAATGCATGTCGTACCTTCCCACCGTGAGGCAGACGCAGTTCCGAGGGGAGAAACGAGGACAGAAGCCGAGAGCAGAACCGTGTTAAGCTAGAAGGCCCTACGATAAGGGACGGACACCCACGTCTCCAGCTAACCACTAGGGCTCACCACCCGCACGTTTTAGCATGAGACTTTTTCGCGTCTCAGGTACGGCAAGGACCACCCCCCAGCCCATGTTAAAAGCTAGAGCCCTCCAGAAAAACAGTATAGATCTTACGATAACACAAAAAGGGCCACTACCACCCGCAAGTTTTAGCGTGAGACATTTTCGCGTCTCAGGTACGTCAAGGACCACCCCCCAGCCCATGTTAAAAGACAGAGCCCTCCAGAAGAACAGTATAGATCTTACGATAACGCTAAAAGGACCACACCAGCTGCAGGTTTTAGCGTGAGACTTTTTAGCGTCTCTGTTACGTTGCAAACTTTAAAAACATTGCCCCACCACGAAAAGTATAACGTTTCTCATTGGATAGACAGAATTTATGTAGGCGGAGCTTAAGGTTAACATTGAGACCCTGATTGGTCAGATGAAATCATAGCCAGATAGTTTTTTTTAAACCAACTTCGGTAAATTGTAGTAAGGAGAAGTTAGGAGAGAGTTAGTTCCGAGACGGCAAGCTGGATGGCTGGTGCGCCGGCCGCTGTCACCCTGACGCTGCCTAAACACCGACAAGGTAATGAACGCACGCGATGCCGCATTTTTGAGCGCATAAGGCTTCACTCAGAACTGCAGAAGACTCATCTGTTACACCCCCTTTTTGCGTAATACTAGTGTCGATCGTTAATTAAAACTCATGGTGTTCACATTTGCCACTTGAAGTAAAGATCTGAAACGCGATGATTTTTCTATTTTATAGTTATTGAGAAGCCACATCAGCCACTGTAATTTACGACAGGTTAGATAAGTAATTAAAGATAATTGAGGGTCACTGTAGACCATTTTGATAGTTTTGTCTTTTGTGAAACTTAATTTAAACCTAGATTATAGATGTGATATGGCAAAGGTCATCCTTCGATCGATTATAGAACTTGGAAACCCATTTAGGGAATATTCGTTCACATGTTTGTTGAACGCAGTTGGTTTTTACCATCCTGTATTAAAACATTTCCTTCCATCAATAGTGCAATTTATAAACGATGTTTTGTGAATAGAATAAAATTTCCAATGGTAAACTTAACTGCTTTTTCGACGTTATTTTACCAGCTAACTAAAAATAGGAAAGCCTTGAACCCTTTCCACTAAATTTAGTTAGTATTAAGATTCTTTTACAGGGAGTGCAGTGGAGCTGACGCTGAGATCAGTTAGTATTTGGTTATATCATCGATAGTCTCACTGAACTCTTCTGAATTCTACATGTCATGTGTGGTCTGGCGTCTCCTTACCAGCAACAGGTCCCAGGTTCAAACTAGTTAATTCCCTGAAAAACACACTCAGAGCGTCGTTGCGCGAAAGTGGTAGGGAGACACGATATAGAACAAACAGACACCACCATGAATGTTTAGAATTCCATCCATCCTTCCAGATTTAGTAGAATAATCTTTCACTTTTCTCTAGGTTAGGACTCGTCATCGCCCCACTCTTCACTCTGCCTTTCCAACAGGCTGGCTCAAATAGTTCAAATGGCTCTGAGCACCATGGGACTTAACATCTATGGTCATCAGTCCCCTAGAACTAAGAACTACTTAAACCTAACTAACCTAAGGACATCACACAACACCCAGCCATCACGAGGCAGAGAAAATGCCTGACACCGCCGGAAATCGAACCCGGGAACCCGGGCGTGGGAAGCGAGAACGCTACCGCACGACCACGAGATGCGAGCAACAACAGGCTGTCCTCATCTCCATTATTTCCATCTCACATCCGTTCCAAAAGAGTCTACCGCGAGATTTCTCATTACCTACTGCTCATTTCTTTCCCAACATCGACGAATCACATTTCTCATTCGTCCCTGTTACCTGACAATTTTAAAATCGAGCACCATCATCACTACTAACAACGCAAAACGCCAGTGGATGACATCAGATGTATTAATGCAATTGTAAAAAATGGGCTTAAATCCCAAGAAAGTCACAGATATTCATATCCTTATGTGACTCAACGACTTTTAATATTTTTAAATTAATGTGTCATCCGTTCAGTTCTCTCTCTACCTGAAGAGTGCCTGTGATATCGCTGACAGCCAGAACCCCCCTGGTGGGGAAAGGGGTATCAAATATCAAGAAAGAAAAAATCCACATTCGAGGGATTTCCAACTGGAAATACGACTAGGACAGAATAGAAACCGAGACGAAGATAAATATTAATTCGTTGCATATGCTATTTTTGTACAAGCAGACTCTGCCATACGTGGAAAGCAGCAAATCATATTTTACGCCACACAAACACAAGCGGCTGCCTCACATCTGTGCCCCGATACACAACAGACGCAACCACAACACTGCACCAAATACGAGAAGCAGCATCCGAACTAACTTCAAGAAACTGCAAAGAAAAAATCATCAGAGTTAAAGTGAACTGAATTCCCATTCACTGCATAAGATTTGGGAATGATGTTACCTTACTAGCGGATGGTGATAAATATATTTGCAACAATTATGAAAACTTTTGAACTTGAAATTAATAAACGAACAACCAAAATTATGATAGTAAGCAATTGAAGAGTCAGAAGAATACTTGACAACAAAAGAGAAAAAGATAGAAAAATTTGATAAGTTTTGTTATTTATCTACCTTAATCTTAGAATACAACATATGCAACATGGAAATCGGAGTGAGAATTTCAACGGCCATAAGTGCTTACAATAAAATACGACAGTCGTTATTGAAGAAGTAATTTACTGGGTCATTAAGAGCAGTTCATGCTTCAATTATTATACAACATAATATACGTAAATTAAATAATACCATAATTATATTTTAACTACTAGGCTGCGCACTATTTACTGGCGGAGGAGACCAACAGGACTTTCAACGTTCACAAGACATAATTCATTAGTATTGTATAAAACCTACTCTCAGATCGCTGAATTAATCAGAGGTAAGGCTACATGGCGGCTGTCATAATGAAAAACTGTCTCTTAACATGGAGCCCGACCAGATCACCTAACGATTTTATGGTAACCAATGAGGGACCGGCACCTACCCACAAATCATTCAAAACTTTATGATGCCTTATATGCACTGCAGACGTTGTTACGTCGAAAAGTATCACCATGACTTGGACCTGGATACCCCTGGTTAATAATAGGCAATACAAAATTTAGAACGTTTGGACTGGACCGTCCTCCGCAACCACAGCTAGCAGCGATTCAAAAAGTCAGCGGCCCATCTCTTCCGGCTGACCGCAACCACGGTCCACTTCTTCACTGTGGCTATCAAAATTTTCTTCGTCTCTAAAGCCTATGCTTGACAGATATTCTCGATTAACGCCTCACAATTACTACAGTGCACACCGCTCTAACTGTCATCCAACCTTAAACAATATTTGAACAGTTAAGAAGCAGCACTGACGTTTGTAATCTGATAGAGGTATTGTCGCCGTAGCTGGCCATTGTCACCAGTACGGCCGCGAGGCAGTCAGCGTGTTTCGGGACTCGCATAAGCGCCTGAACAGTGCCGTATCGAAATGTAAATCGTGTTATGTGGGAAGTGGCAATATTCCTGCTAATGCTTTCTTGCAGTGTGGTTTCCATGTTGTGAAGAATCGGACAAAAATATTTTCATAGAAGTATAAAATGTCGTTTGCTTGCAGTGTTAACGTGCACGCGAACATGTATTACACTCATGTTCAGAAAAAAACATAACACCTTGAAAGATTATACATAGGACGTTCATATTCAGAGGACATGCACATTAGTATGATCTGCAGAAATGATTACCATTTGATCTATGTCGGCCTGCGAGTTCTAGGTCAACATCGATATCACGGCGCGACACCACCTACCGGTAGAATGTGTTCGCGGCTCTCGTTGCAGCTATAAACCGAAAGTAATGGATCAGTGTAACTTGGCAGACATGCAGGATGCCTCGCAGACGTATGCGCAAACCGTACCATCAAACCAGTGAGTTTAAAATAGGGCGCATTATTGGCATGAGAGAATGTGATGCATCCATCCGGTAAATTGCTGCTCGTGTGGGACGAGGCGTTTCGGTAATGTAACGGATGTGCAGAATGGTTCACGGAAGGCCGTGGAACACGACAAGATGTGTCAGGTCACACCACCCAGATGACCCCCACCCCCGAGAAGATCGATAACTCACCCGAACGGCATTGCAGGACAGATCTGCGTCCTCCTCGGCTCTGGCGCAACATTGGAACAGTGTAACATATCGTACACTATCAGGGGTGACAGTCTGTCGCCGTTTATTACGCCATGGGTTATGTGCGCGTCATTCACTTCTCAGCCAACCTTTGACGAAGGTGCAGAAAGATGCTAGACGGCAATGGTACATGGAACGACGTCACTGGGGACAGGAGTGGCATCAGATGGTGTTTTCGGACGAATCCAGGTTGTGTTTGTTTGAAAATGATGGCCGCGTTTTGTTTCGCCACAAACAGGGGGAAACGCCTCACAATGACTGCATTGGCACAAGACACAGAGCACCAACACAAGGTCTTATGGTGTGGGATGCTACTAGGGACAATCGCAAATCACAGTTGGTGCGTGTCCAGGACACTGTGATCAGTGTGACCTACGTGAATGACGTCCTGCAACCCGTAACCATACCCTTTCTACACAACACTCCAAACGCTATTCTTCTGCAAAACAATGCACGACCACCTCTACATCTACAACTACATCTACATTTATACTCCGCAAGCCACCCAACGGTGTGTGGCGGAGGGCACTTTACGTGCCACTGTCATTACCTCCCTTTCCTGTTCCAGTCGCGTATGGTTCGCGGGAAAAACGACTGCCGGAAAGCCTCCATGCTCGCTCGAATCTCTCTGATTTTACATTCGTGATCTCCTCTGGAGGTATAAGTAGGGGGAAGCAATATATATTCGATACCTCATCCACAAACGCACCCTCTCGAAACCTGGACTGCAAGCTACACCGCGATGCAGAGCGCCTCTTTTGCAGAGTCTGCCACCTGAGCTTGCTAAACATCTCCGTAACGCTATCACGCTTACCAAACGACCCTCTGACTAAACGCGCCGCTCTTCTTTGGATCTTCTCTATCTCCTCTGTCATCCCGATCTGGTACGGATTCCACACTGATGAGCAATACTCAAGTATAGGTCGAACGAGTGTTTTGTAAGCCACTTCCTTTGTTGATGGACTACATTTTCTAAGGACTCTCCCAATGAATCTCAACCTGGCACCCGCCTTACCAACAATTAATTTTATATCACCATTCCACTTCAAATCGTTCCGCACGCATACTCCCAGATACTTTACAGAAGTAACTGCTAACAGTGTTTGTTCCGCTATCATATAATAATACAATAAAGGATCCTTCTTTCTATGTATTCACAAAACATTACATTTGTCTATGTTAAGGGTCAGTTGCCACTCTCTGCACCAAGTGACTATCCACTGCAGATCTTCCTGCATTTCGCTGCAATTTTCTAACGCTGCAACTTCTCTGTATACTACAACATCACCCGCAAAAAGCCGCATAGAACTTCCGACACTATCTACTAGGTCTACTACATGTTGCTGCACGAACACGCGCCTTCCAGGTATCACAGGATGTCAGTGTTTTGCCCTGGCCCGCCAGATCACCAGACTTGTCATCAATCTAAAACGTGTGGTAAATGACGAGGCGACAGGTGTAGCTCTGTGACCCAATACCAACCATCACAGATCAGCCTTGGCACCAAGTGAATGCAGCATGGATGGTTATATCACAGGACGCCATTCGTGCCATAAATGCGTCGCCATCACGCATGGAACAAGCTGTCAGGCCGCATGGCGGACCTGTGTCTACTAGGCAACAGGACACATTCTGAACCAAGGTGCAGAACATACTACTGTACATGTCCTATGAATATGAACGTCCTATCTCTAGTCGTTCAAGGTGGCCGTCTTTTCTGGACGTGAGTGTATTATCAAGGTATTGTGTGACTGCATCATTGAGAAACTTGCGTAACATTACTAGGTCGCAAAAAATATTCTGAACTTACTCGTACAAAACGAACAATCAAGAATTAGATCGTCCACACACGTAAGATTAACAGTTATTAAATGTAGAGTACAATTGTTTATTTTCATTCGAGGATTTTCATAAAATACATTCTTAGCTACGTAGTTAAAACTTTCATATTCGATCTGTTGCAGAGTGTAGAATGAACGGTTGCAGCCCACATAGCGTCGAAAGGTGAATGACTGCTATAAACTGTGTCGCGCTCTGCCTGGACATTAGTGAATGTACAAACGCACCACGCATATCTCATTTCGTAATGCGTCATGTAGAAATATAGGCAATGCGGTCCAATGTTATAATAAACAAAGCAACGCCGATATACTATTAAGTACGACAGGCGCTTACAGCACGACCACAGCATCCGGCTTTAAAGCTTCTTATCTTCCTAACATATTTCCCGTCCCGTTATACGGGCAATGAGGAACAAAAATCACACGGTGAAGCAGAAACACGAGACATTTAAAGTCTGTAAAAGTTATTTAAAAACACTAAACGTGTTATTGTTGTTGTTGTTGCGGTCTTAAGTCCAAGGACTGTTTTGATGCAATTCTCCGTGCTAACCAGTCCTGCACGAATCTCTTCATCTCTGCAGAGCCTGCCGATGTGGCCGTGCGGTTCTAGGCGCTTCAGTCTGGAACCGCGTGACCGCTACGGTCGCAGGTTCGAATCCTGCCTCGGGCATGGATGTGTGTGATGTCCTTAGATTAGTTAGGTTTAAGTAGTTCTAAGTCTAGGGGACTGATGACCTCAGATGTTAAGTCCCATAGTGCTCAGAGCCATTTGAACCATCTCTGCAAAACTACTGCTGCCTACACTCATTTGTACCTGCTTATTGCAGTCAAACCTTGGTCTTTAACACCCACACTTACCTCCATTACCAAATGAACTGCCGCAAGGGGTAGACGTGCTGTCTGGGGCGCCTTGTCACGGTCCGTGCGGCTCCCCACGTCGGAGGATCGATTCCTCCCTCGGGCATCGGTGTGTGTGTGTGTGTGTGTGTGTGTGTTGTCCATAGTGTAAGTTAGTTTAAGTTAGATTAAGTAGTGTGTAGTCTTAGGGACCGATGACCTCAGCAGACACATAAGACCTTCCTACAAATTTCCAAATTTACCAAATAAACTATTTCTTGAGGTCTCATGATGGCTCCTTTCAGTGAAGTTCTGCCATTAATTTCTTTTCTCCACTTCTCGATTTACTATCACCCCATTAGTAATCCAATTTATCTATCTATTCCTCAGAATTCCTCTACAAAATAACAAAGTAAAAATTTCCATTCTGTTCTTGTATGAACTGTTTGTCATCCACTTTCCGCTTCCATACAAGGCTACACTCTAGACAAACACCTTGAGAAAACACTTTCTAACTCTTAAATTTATATTCTATATTAACACAGTTTTCTTTTCCAGAAATTCTTACAGTGCTATTTCCAGTTTACATTTTGTATCATTTCAGTTTTACCATCGTCAATTGTTTTGCTGCCAAATATTAAAACTCATTTACTACTTTTAGCGTCTCTTTTCCTAATTTACTTTGTTCAGCATCACTTGATTTAATTTGGCTGCACTTCAGTCTTCCTTGTTGTACTGTTATTTGTATTTGTTATGCAAAGCTGTTAAGTTAAATAAAGTTTGTATGTTAAAATATCGACGACTTTTTCATGGGTTTCTTAAAAGATAAAAAGCAGATTTCTCTGTAGTTGCATGAATAAAACAGGCGTCTTTCACTGGTGTTTCACATTCTTGCAGAGGATGGTGGTGCACGTTTTTGAGTCTTTCAAAAGAAGTAGGAACTGATAAGAAATCGGACTTGTTGAGTTGAGAAACAGTAGGTGATGAGGGATTTTGCTAAGAGTGTATTTTGAAAATGATGTGGAGTGGAAATGATAAGGAAGAGTACAACGAAACAAATTAGTAGGAACACAGGGAGAAATGTGGACAAATGTGTATGCCTGACATGGAGACGAAAACAAGTATTCAATAAATCTGGAGGCATGGGTAGATCTTTGCTCATACTCATTTTGTCGTCATGTAGAAAAGATGGTTTACGTTCAGTGGGAATAGGATGTGGAAAATGCGTTGGCGGAATGTTGGGGATCATGTAATGGCACGAGCAAGCCAGAGTACGACGAAGACAGATCAAGAAATACAGCAATAGTCTGTTAGCCTTCTGAAGAACTGAATGAAGAACAGCGGATCAAAGTCTGTGTAGATCATCCATATAGTGACACACAAGGGTGTGCAGAAAAGAAATACCTCAGATTTTTTAATGAAAAAACTCTTCAAGTTTTTTAAATAAAACGAACGTTATTAACAAAAAATTCTTATTCTTCGTATCTGAGTATTTGCAGCCCTCTGCGGCGGGTGGAGACGTGTGAGGGGAAATGCTGACGTGATCGTCGCTCGTCGCTACTAACATAAAGTGCAACGTTTAGCTACACCACGCAATTTTCCTATATTATCCTGAGAAAAGGTTTATTTCTACATGTATCCAATAACAAGTTAAGAAAATAAGGTATGAGAGGTTAACTGGAACGAAATATTGCATGGGAATGCACCATGTAGACAGTTGTTAATTAACAACACAATAGTCGCTAAAAAGTATTGTAATACAGGCTATTCATCTGCGCAAAGTTCCTTTATGAACTTACAGATTTTCATATTAAGTTTTTTTATTTCAATTTTTACTCAAGGCTGTGAGCTAATTGATGTACAGATATCTCATAACAAATCAATACTTAAATATACAACTCTAAAACCGGCAGTACATATACAATGTGCAGCCGATGTTTTTATATGCCGATACGTTGATTTTTTTTTCCTCCGATGTTCCAGTATTTTTTTGTCGATATATCGAGAGACGATAGAGATACTTTTTTAAATATCGATTTATGGGATTCCCGACATTTTTTATAAATATCAAGCAGCCCTAATACATCGATGGATATGTAAATGATTTGAGTTGCAACTTTCTGTGACGAGTAGAATGGCCACCACAGGACTTTAATGTTGTTCGTGTTTATTGTTGTTAACAGGCCTAATAGTGAATACATGGGACGTGAACAGCATCAGATACTGAGTGATCACTATGCCAGAGATTCCGCGTACTCGTGTATGAAAACGTTGACAGTAACTGATAGGGTTTGAAAGGGACTTCGTTGGGGTCTCCATCTACATCTACATGACTACTCTGCAATTCACATTTAAGTGCTTGGCAGAGGGTTCATCGAACCACAATCATACTATCTCTCTACTATTCCACTCCCGAACAGCGAGCGGGAAAAACGAACACCTAAACCTTTCTGTTCGAGCTCTGATTTCTCTTATTTTACTTTGATGATCATTCCTACATATGTAGGTTGGGCTCAACAAAATATTTTTACATTCGGAAGACAAAGTTGGTGACTGAAATTTCGTAAAAAGTCTCGCCGCGACGAAAAACGTCTATGCTGTAATGACTTCCATCCCAACTCGTGTATCATATCTGCCACACTCTCTCCCCTATAACGTGATAATACAAAACGAGCTGCCCTTTTTTGCACCCTTTCGATGCCCTCCGTCAATCCCACCTGGTAAGGATCCCACACCGCGCAGCAGTATTCTAACAGAGGACGAACGAGTGTAGTGTAAGCTGTCTCTTTAGTGGACTTGTTGCATCTTCTAAGTGTCCTGCCAATGAAACGCAACCTTTGGCTCGCCTTCCCGACAATATTATCTATGTGGTCCTTCCAACTGAAGTTGTTCGTAATTTTAACACCCAGGTACTTAGTTGAATTGACAGCCTTGAGAATTGTACTATTTATCGAGTAATCGAATTCCAACGGATTTCTTTTGGAACTCATGTGGATCATCTCACACTTTTAGTGATTTAGCGTCAACTGCCACCTGACACACAATACAGCAATCTTTTCTAAATCGCTTTGCAACTGATACTGGTCTTCGGATGACCTTACTAGACGGTAAATTACAGCATCATCTGCGAACAGTCTAAGGGAACTGCTAAGATTGTCACTCAGGTCATTTATATGGATCAGGAACAGTAGAGGTCCCAGGACGCTTCCCTGGGGAACACCTGATATCACTTCAGTTTTACTCGATGATTTGCCGTCTATTACTACGAACTGCGACCTTCCTGACAGGAAATCACGAATCCAGTCGCACAACTGAGACGATACCCCATAGCTCCGCAGGTTGATTAGAAGTCGCTTATGAATAACGGTGTCAAAAAGCTTTCCGGAAATCTAGAAATACGGAATCAACTTGAGATCCCCTGTCGATAGCGGCCATTACTTCGTGCGAATAAAGAGCTAGCTGCGTTGCACAGGAGCGATGTTTTCTGAAGCCATGCTGATTACGTGTCAATAGATCGTTCCCTTCGAGGTGATTCATAATGTTTGAATACAGTATATGCTCCAAAACCCTACAGCAAACCGACGTCAATGATATAGGTCTGTAGTTAAATGGATTACTCCTACTACCCTTCTTGAACACTGGTGCGACCTGCGCAATTTTCCAATCTGTAGGTACAGATCTATCGGTGAGCGAGCGGTTGTATATGAGTGCTAAGTAGGGAGCTATAGTATCAGCGTAATCTGAAAGGAACCTAATCGGTATACAATCTGGACCTGAAGACTTGCCCGTATCAAGCGATTTGAGTTGCTTCGCAACCCCTAAGGTATCTACATCTAAAAAACTCATGCTAGCAGATGCAGATGTTCGTGTTTCAAATTCTGGAATATTCCATTCGTCTTCCCTGGTGAAGGAATTTCGGAAAACTGCGTTCAATAACTCCGCTTTAGCGGCACAGTCATCGATAACAGTACCATCGGCACTGCGCAGCGAAGGTATTGACTGCGTCTTGCCGCTTGCGTACTTCACATACGACCAGAATTTCTTCGGATTTTCTACCAAATTTCGAGACAATGTTTCGTTGTGGAACCTATTAAAGGCATCTCGCATCGAAGTACGTGCCAAATTTCGCCCGTCTGTAAATTTTAGCCCATCTTCGGGATTTCGCGTTCTTCTGAACTTCGCATGCTTTTTCCGTTGCCTCTGCAACAGCGTTCGGACCTTTGTTGTGTACCACGGGGGATCCGTTCCATCTCTTACCAATTTATGAGGTATGAATATCTCAATTGCTGTTGCTACTATATCTTTGCATTTGAGCCACATCTCGTCTACATTCGCATAGTCAGTTCGGAAGGAATGGAAATTGTCTTTTAGGATGGCTTCTAGTGGCACTTTATCCGCTTTTTTAAATGAAATTATTTTGGGTTTGTTTCCGATGGATTTGGAAGAAATGGTACTGAGCCTAGCTACAATGACCTTGTGATCACTAATCCCTGTATCAGTCATGATGCTCTCTATCAGCTCTGGATTGTTTGTGGCTAAGAGGTCAAGTGTGTTTTCGCAACCATTTACAATTCGCGTGGGTTCGTGGACTAACTGCTCGAAATAATTTTCGGAGAAAGCATTTAGGACAATCTCGGAAGACGTTTTCTGCTTACCACCGTTTTTGAACAAGTATTTTTGCCAACATACCGAGGGTAGGTTGAAGTCCCCACCAACTATAACCGTATGAGTGGGGTATTTATTTGTTACGAGACTCAAACTTTCTCTGAACTGTTCCGCAACTGTATCATCGGAGTCTGGGGGTCGGTAGAAGGAGCCAATTATTAACTTAATTCGGCTGTTAAGTATAACCTCCACCCATACCAATTCGCACGGAGTATCTACTTCGACTTCACTACAAGATAAACCACTACTGACAGACACAAACACTCCACCACCAATTCTGCCTAATCTATCTTTCCTGAACACCGTCTGAGACTTTGTAAAAATTTCTGCAGAACTTATTTCAGGCTTTAGCCAGCTTTCTGTACCTATAACGATTTCAGCTTCTGTGCTTTCTATTAGCGCTTGAAGCTCAGGGACTTTTCCAGAGCAACTACAACAATTTACAACTATACTTCCGACTGTTCCTTGATCCAAGCACGTCCTGTAATTGCCATGCACCCTTTGACATTGCAGCCCACCCCGTACTTTCCCGAGGCCTTCTAACCTAAAAAACCGCCCAGTCCACGCCACACAGCCTCTGCTACCCGTGTAGCCGCCAGCTGAGTGTAGTGAACTCCTGACCTATTCAGCGGAACCCGAAACCCCACCACCCTATGGCGCAAGTCAAGGAATCTGCAGCCAACACGGTCGCAAAACCGTCTGAGCCTCTGATTCAGACCCTCACCCGGCTCTGCACCAAAGGTCTGCAGTCGGTTCTGTCAACGATGCTGCAGATGGTGAGCTCTGCCTTCATCTCGTAAGCAAGACCGGCAGCCTTCACCAAATCAGATAGCCGCTGGAATCCAGAGAGAATTTCCTCAGATCCAAAGCTACACACGTCATTAGTGCCGACATGTGCCACCACCTGCAGCTGGCTGCACCCTGTGCTCTTCATGGCATCCGGAAGGACCCTTTCCACATCAGGAATGACTCCTCCCGGAATGCACACGGGGTGCACACTGGATTTCTTCCACTCCTTAGCCGCCGTATCCCTAAGGGGCCCCATTACGCGCCTAACATTGGAGCTCCCAACTACCAGTAAGCCCACCCTCTGCGATTGCCCGGACCTTGAAGGCTGAGAATGATCCTCTGAAACAGGGCAGGCAGCTGCATCTGGCTCACCCAGAGACAGTGCCTGAAACCGGTTTGTCAGACGCACCGGGGAGGCTTTCTGATCAGCCTCCGGAGACGCCTTATGCTGCCTGCCACGCCTTGGAACGACCTCCCAATCAACCACAGGCGAGGGCTCAGCCGCACTGCAGGCAGCAACCGGGGCAACCACAGCTGCAGACCGATCTGGGGACAGACGGGACGAGGTTGACATCCCCGTGATACCCAAGTCCGGCTCCCCACAGTGGTGCCCATTGGCAACAGCCTCAAGCTGCGCGACCGAAGTCAGCGCCGATTGCAGCTGTGAGCGAAGGGATGCCAAGTCAGCCCTCATCCGAACACAGCAATCACAGTCCCTGTCCATTCTAATCATGTGACCGTCTTGTCGAATCGCGCAATATCCACATTTGTGGGGTGTTTGGATGTGACAGTGGTCCGATGATGAAGTGCATGAGAACGTGATGGCAGACATACTTGTCATCAACGAAACGATCGACCATGACTGACCGCCACAAAGATAATCACCGTATTGTACACCAAGCACATCGTAACCCCTTTACATCTGTGCTCGCTATCCGAGAACTTCTCCAACTTTCTGCATCATTTCGCACCATTTGTCGAAGACTAACAGCAGCCGAACTAGAAAATTACCGTCCCCTGTCCAGGATGGCGTTAACACCATAACGCAAATCGCTGCGTTCGGAGAGCTTTCGTGACTGCGAAGCATGGAACACTGATAAATGCTGTCCCACTGTGGATGAATCGCGGTTCTACACTACCCCAGACGACCATCCTCGATGAATATGGCGGCGACTTCAGGAGAAGTCCCGTTCTAGAGGTACAGTGCTGTTACTCCTGGCAGCGTGGTATGGGAAGCCATCGGGTATTACTTCATGCCACGGCTGGTAGTGCTTGCGAGAACTTTGACGGCGCAATGGTACATCACGGACATCCTGCTTTCTTGTGTGTTTCCTCTCACATGACACACTCGTGATGTCATTTTTCATCAGGAGAATGTTCGTCCATTTTCGTGTCTCTATGAACTGTCTGTGTGATGTTGAGATACTTCTATGGCCAACAAGATCCTGACATGTGTCCCTGACAGAACGTCTGTGGGACCAACCTGAGCGTCAATGCCGTCCCAGTGGCAGTATTCAGGATATCAAGAAACAGTTGCAACAGTTTTGTGCCATATTACGCCAGGAGAGAATACAACTGCTTTATAACACGCTTCCCAACAGAATCAGTGCATGTATCCATGGCAGAGCAGCTGCGACGTCATACTGATGAATGGGCTCATAAAGTCAAATTATTTGTAAATTTGACTCGAATTTAGAGGCACTGAACTAACATCACATACCCTCTGAATCCGCGAAATTTCATTTCGTTTCCTTCTCCCGTTCTGGGTACTTTGCTTTTTTCTTCTATCTTTACAGGTTACTCATAGTAGGATCACCTTTCTGGTCTAGTGGAGAAGAAGAGGACACAGATCGCTTTTGTTTGGTGGTCCACCCTATAACAAAGTGTTGCAATTGTTTTACATGGATGTGTGAAGTTTGGACATCCGTTGCCAACATGTGTGACGGCTTTGTTATCAGCACAGGACAACAGGCTTTTCGAAAAAAAATGGCTCTGAGCACTATGGGACCTAACATCTGAGGTCATCAGTCCCCTAGAACTTACAACTACTTAAACCTAACTAACCTAAGGACATCACACACATCCATGCCCGAGGCAGGATTCGAACGTGCGACCGTGGCGGTCGCGCAGTTCCAGACTGATGTGCCTAGAACCGCTCGGCCACACCGTCCGGCACAGGCTTTTCGACATGTTCTACAGATTCGCTGTTGCCACAACTAAAATCAACATACACTCATGGGAAAAAATCGCAGCATCAAAAAATAATGAATGGAGAGTAATGAAATTTTGGGAATACATTTGTCTTGGCAACATGTTTAAGTGATTAACATTGCAAGATCACAGGTTAATCTAAGCACGAGATAAGGCATTGCAAATGTGAAATGCTGATACATTAACAATTAGTGTAAAGGCCGGAACGTTGAATTCAAACATGCAAAGGTACATGCATTGTGTTTTACAGATGTCGGATTTCAGTTTGCGAAATGTATTTCTATGCCTCTTGCACTTGGTCGATCAATACAGCGATGGTTAATGCTATTTGGGGATGACACTGTAGTTGACGTCTGATGACGTCCCATATTTGCCTATTGGAGACAGCTCTGGTGATCGAGCTGCAGAAGGCAACATGTCGACACTCTGTAGAGCATTCAGCGGTATGTGGGATACCGTTATCTTGTTGGAAAACACCCCTGGTACGTTGCTCATGAATGAAAGCACAACAGGTCCAGGCCCCAGACTGACGTTCAAATTTACAGTCAGGGTGCGTGGCATAACCACGAGAGTGCTCCTGCTGTCAAACTTAATCGCACTCCAGACCATAACTCCAGGTGTAGATCCAGTGTGTCCAGCACGCAGACAGCTTGGTTGCAGGCTCTCAACTGGCCTCCTTCTAACCAGCACACGGCCATCACTGGCACCGAGTCAGAATCAACGTTCAGCAGAATACACAACAGACCTTCACCGTGTTCTCCAACGAGCTTTCACCTGACACCACTGAAGTCGCAAATGGTGGTGATTCACGGTCAATGGAATGCACACTACAGGACATCTGGCTTGGAGCTGTCCTTGAAGTAACTGATTTTTAACAGTTCGTTGTGTGCCTGTGGTGCCAACTGCTGCTCAAATTGCTGCTGCAGATGCAGTACGGTGCACCAGAGTCACACGCCGAACACTATGGTCTTCCCTCTGGGTAGTTCCACGTGGCCGTGTGGGGCGAGGTCTTCTTGCGACTGTACAGCCTCATCACCACCGCTGCCAGCACCCATGTACAGCGGCTACATTCCTGCGAAGCCTTTCTGCAAACGCAGAAGGAACATTCAGTTTCTCGTAACCCTATTGCAATATCTCGTTCAAACTCGCCGAGGTTGTTGCGCTGCTGGCGGTACTCTTATGCATCTGATGCGAAGTTTGGATAGACATCATCTTTCAGATGTAGAAACACGCCTGCCAATTTTCGTTTATATCGCACAACTCCCTCTTGATGTTCAGATTTTTTTTCGTCAGTGTATTACACTGAGGAGCCAGAGAAACTGGCACACCTTCCTAATATCGTGCAGGGCACCCGCGAGCACGCAGAAGTGCCGCAACACGGCGCGGCATGGACTTGACTAATGCCTGAAATAGTGCTGGAGGGAACTAACACCATGAATCCTGCAGATCTGTCCATAAATCCGTAAGAGTACGAGGAGGTGGAGACTTCTTCTGAACAGCACGTTGCAAAACATCCCAGATATGCTCAATAATGTTCATTTGTGGGAAGTTTGATGGCCAGCGGAAGGGTTTAAACTCAAAAGAGTGTTCCTGTAACCGCTCTGTAGCAATTCTGGACTTATAGGGTGTCTCATTGTCCTGCTTGAATAGCGCAAGTCCGTCGGAATGCAGAATGGACACGAATGGGTGCAGGTGATCAGACAGGATGCTTACGTGCGTGTCACATGTCAGAGTCATATCTAGACGTATCACTCCAACTGCGCACCCCCCACATCACTGCAGAGCCTCCACCAGCTTGAACAGTCCCCTGTTGACATGCAGGGTCCATGGATTCATGAGTTTGTCTCCATTACCCTTACACGTCCATCCGCTCGATACAATCTGAAACGAGACTCGTCCAACCAGGCAATATGTTTCCAACCAACAACAGTCCAATGTTTGTGTTGACGGTCCCAGGCGAGGCATAAAGCTTTGTGTCGTGCAGTCATCAATGGTAGAGGAGTCTGCCTTCGGTTCCGAAAGCCCATATCGATGACGTTTCGTTGAATGATTCGCACGCTGACACTTGTTGATGGCCCAGCATTAAATCTGCAGCAATTTGCAGAAGGGTTGCACTTCTGTCATGTTGCAAGACTCTCTTCAGTCATCGTTGGTGCCGTTCTTGCAGGATATTTTTCCGGCGGCGGCGATGTCTGAGATTTGATGTTTTATCGGATTCCTGATACTGACAGTACACTTGTGAAATGGTCGTGCGGGAAAATCTCCAATTCATCGCTACCTCGGAGATGACGTGTCCCATCTTTCTTGCGCCGACTGTAACACAACGTTCAAATTCAATTAAATCTTGATAACTTGCCACTGTAGCAGCAGTAACCGATCTTACAACTGCGCCAGACACTTATTACCTTATGTAGGCATTGCTGACCGCAGCGCCGTATTTTGCCTGTTTACATATCTCTGTATTTGAATGCGCATGCCTGTACCACTTTCATTGGCGCTTCAGTGTATAGACAATAGGCTGTACAAAATTGTTTTACAACATTTGAATTTAAAATGTTTAAGCATTATTGATCTGCCTGTAATTATATGTGTTCTGTCTTCAAAATAATGTGTGTTGTATGTGTGTGTGTGTGTGTGTGTGTGTGTGTGTGTGTGTGTGTGTGTGTGTGTGTGTGCGTGCGTGCTTGCAAGCGCATTTTTTGTGTGTGCGCTCATGTTTTCGTGTCTTTGTGGAAACAAACAACTAAAATATTATAACAGTAATGATTTATTTAAATCTGTGTATTTTACATAAAATGAAACTGACTGTAAAATGTCAGCTAAAGGCCAATAACAATAACATCGAGAGTACCCTTACGTGGCTGAAACACTTATTTTGAACAGAAAGAGAGACGTTGAAGGAACCCATAGAAAGAACGAAAGTAATTAGAAAAGTGTTAGGTCCAAATCGTAGTGAAGAAGGATTAAAGGAGGAAAGAAGGATTTTGAAAACTTACCAGCATTTATTCAGATACGAAAAAGGTCAGGTTCAAATGGTATATTAAGAGAATGTGGGTCGGTACAGCAAAAAGGCACTGAGAGAAGTAGAAATAATCAAGTTGAGGTATCAAACAGAAAAGAACTTAGGCAGAAAATTCAATATTGGATAGATGGCCTGGCGGTGAATGCCACGTAGACCGGTACCACTAACGAACGAAAAAGATTTCATTGACAGAAAATGAAAGTAACATGAGCACAAAATAAAGCTGAAACGAACTCTGAAGACGCCCTTTGTTGTAAATCGCGTTGCCCAGTAGGTCCCGATTTACATAGCAATAATGATAATAACAATAGTAAACTTTATACCTCCACCTTATTTCTGCATGTTGCTCGGAACTGAAGGAAAGACTATACGAACAGCACAGGAAAATAACATTCCTTGTCCACAGTATCAAATTGTTCAGGAGAGCAATTTTAAAATTTGAAACGGAATTTCATGGATACTAATGAACAAAATAAATGAATACGTAAGTCATTCGAAGGACATGTTGTATACATTAAATTTAATATTAACTGATTTCTTAAATATTTAAATTGTGATTTCCTTGACATAATATTTAAAGTAATGTTATACCTGACAAGGAAAAAACGTGCTGCTTTTATAAAGCAAAATGGAAGATCATACAAGTAAAACTATTTTTTCTTAAATTTTATGTGTCTTACTATTTTTGTAAAGAAAAAACAATGTTTGAAACAATAAAGATACTTCTTGAAAAGCTGTTTTTCTTCGCTATTTTAACTTCATGTGATAAAACACTAAAAGAGTAAAGTATAATACCACTTTATCCTAACATGCAGTTCTCAACCTTTTGTAAAAGGTTTGGGTAAAACACTCTAGTTTCTTATCTGCAGTACTCCAAAAGGTACTGATACATTTCTTTTGGTGTAGCCAGAGGACTCTTAAAGACAAATTACTCGTATTATTATTTTTATTATTAACAGCAGTATCAAAATTATTTTAAAACAATATTTTATTATATTTTTGTATTTTACCTCTGTAAGCTGGGGATTGATATTATCCAGACTGCTGCTCTCGACGTCGCTGCGCTGTGAAACTCTCACCACCGATAAAATCCAAGCTCCAGTACAAGTTTCTCACATTCAATGAGGCGGGAATGATTTTGTGATGATTATCTATGTGATAGGCCTTGTTAGCAAAAGTTATTTCCTCAAATACTTCTTCTTCAGAAATGACTTCCAATCTTGTATCACTGCTTAATTGATCACCTCAGCATCAAAAGGTTTCAACCATGATCTGCACCCAATCCATTGGAACTTCTGCCACTCCTTTTGAGATAATCAACCCCATATTATTATCACACTCTCTAAAAGAGTATCCTCTAATAGGTGAAGTTACTTTCACTGCCTCCAAAAGTTTCAGTTCACTAACAAGATCATTAAGATACCTTGGTACAGTGTAATTCTTGTTCTCCCCGAACACAAATTACAAAAAAGTTCTTAGATATTTCACTTTCTTATGCAGTAATTTCTGTCAAACGCGATTTAAAAAGGAAACAATATAACTGACCCCTTTTGTACCAGTATCTTCAGTGTAAGTGAAGAATACTGAAGATGCTTTTGCAAGTTGATCAATATTGAAAGAGTAAACAGACAAGTGCATTTTGTAATAGACATCATTACTACTTATGATTGGTAAGGATACATTTTTTTGGTAGTCTATGCAGATTGCTACACTTTTGGCTCCTTAAACGTTAATTGCTCTTCTGATATAAAATGTTTCAGCTTTCACAACGTGTACTTTCCGGTCAATGGTTGTCTTATTAATTTCATTCAAGACTTGTTTCTTCATGTCGTCGTCTATATTTGTGGATAACATTGCATTTAGTATTTCCAGCTCAGCAATATACTTTTAGAATGTTGAGCATGTATAATTCCTTAGATACCCCAAAGCCACATTGGATTTGGTATTGAGTCCTGTTATATGCATTTCATACGAAATATCAAAATTCGGGTATTTTTCCTGGAACACTTCATACAATTTTTTTCATAAAAAGTTCTTCTGGGACATTCAACTTCTTCGTCTTGTCATCGCTGTAATGACTTGATCTAGCCTTAAATCAAGGAATGTGATCATAAACAACCATTTACTGATTCCTTAATTTTCCATGACCTACTTCTATGATTAGCCTATCCCTTTCAGCACGAAGAGACTTGTGCAGCTTCAAAAATTTCTGAACTGTCATTAATCATCGCCTTGTTACTCCACGTAACACCATGAAGGCTTTTCTGCATATCGACATTCTATGTAAGATGTCGTCACCCTTTACTCTCACTCTGTACTTAAAATTACACTCTCGAAGATGTACTTCATCTCCCTTATTCCTTAATCACCTTCTGTGAAATGAAACTACTGCCAGCCAGATACACGGTTTGTTTGTTACAGTCTGCCATATCTTTAAACTTTAGTATAATATTTGACCTATCTTCAGCACTTACGATCTCAAAACACTAACTTACAGTTGCTGTCTTCTCCGAGGTCGTTCGACTGAACTCTTAATTTCTTCATGGCCGTACTCATTCACCCTTGTACTTGCCTTTTCCTCACACTGTCCGAATTAATGAAGTACTCATCATTCAGTGTAAATAATAAACTATTAAGTCTGACAAGAATCACTCACAGCATCTACATTACCAAACACAATGTCTCAAACTAAAGTAATAGTTCTCACTAGCACCAACCATACACAATAAATAAAAATTCTATATTTCTTGCTTCTACATTGTTTGCCAACCCACAGGGAATCTAAAACTTGATACACAACACTGGACAAACACATATATTCCCTGTAGCGAGAGACATTAGCATGTTCCTTCCCTGCATGCCTCATCTAAAATGGGTTATAGAACGTGGACTATTCATATTATCAGACTCGCCGGTTAACAGTAATAAACGACACAGAGTCCTACATCTCATGGCAAACGTAACTCATTTTTGAAAAAAAAAGGCTAAGCACACTCTTTTCCTGTACTCTTCATATGCATGCGCGGCGGCGCATCTGATGGTAGGTGAATGTTGCCGACAGAAAAATATTCCAGTAATAGAATCAAGAACATTTCCAACATAATTAACTTATAATTAGATATCCTTGGTGTAGCGAAGCAGCTTGAGACACTTAAGAAAGGCAAGGTTTCTGATCCACATAGTATACTAGTCAGGTTCCTTTCAGAGTATGCTGATACAATAGCTTCATACTTAGCAATCGTTTACAGCCGCTCGCTCGTAGAAAGATCCATACCCAGAGACTGGAAAGTTGCTGAAGTCACACCAGTACCCAAGAAAGGAAATCGCAGTAATCCGCTGAATTAGAGACCCATATTTTTAACGTCGATTTGCAGTAGGATTTTGGAACATATTCCGTGCTTGAACATTATGAGTCACCTCGAAGAAAACAAT
Source organism: Schistocerca gregaria (assembly GCF_023897955.1). Lineage (NCBI taxonomy): Eukaryota > Metazoa > Arthropoda > Insecta > Orthoptera > Acrididae > Schistocerca > Schistocerca gregaria. The sequence continues at coordinate 505,758,551 of NC_064931.1, read as the reverse complement.
TTATAGAAAAATAGGCAACATGGATTCAGAGAATATCGTACTTATGAAACACAACTAGGTCTTTATGCTATCGACAATGTACGTAAAATTGGTTTCATATTTTTAGATTTTCAGAAGGCGTTGGACAACGTTCCGCACAAGCGATTTCTAATTAAATTGCATGTCTATGGAGTATCGTGTCAGTTTTGTGATTGGATTCATGATTTCATGTCACAAATGTCACAGTTCGTAATAAACGACGGAAGTCATCGAGTAAAACAGAAGTAATATCTGGTGTTTCCCAACGAAATGTTATAGGCCCTCTGTTGTTTCTGATATACATAAAAGATATAGGAGTCAATTTGAGCAGTCCTCTCAGATTGTTTGCAGATGATGATACCATTTGCCGTCATGTAATGTCATTAGATGATTAAAACGAATTGCAAAACCATTGATACAAGATCTCTGCATGGTGCAAACAGTGACAATTGACTCTAAATTACGAAAAGTGTGAGGTCATCCACATGAGCATTAAAAGGAATGCGCTGAATTACAGTTACACAATAAATCACACAAATCTGAAGGCTGTAAACTCAAGTAAATACTTAGGGATTACAATTACGAATAACTTAAACTGGAGCGATGTTGTGGGGAATGCAAACCAGAGATTGCGATTCATTGGCAGAACACTTAGAAAATGAACAGGTTTGCTAAAGAGATTGCTTACATTCGTTTGTTCGTCTCTTCTAGAGTGTTGCTGTATGTTGTGGGATCAGCATCAGGTAGGGTCGACGGACGGAATCGAGAAAGCTCAAGCCGGCGGGTGTGGTCGTGCGGTTCTAGGCGCTTTAGTCTGGAACCGTGTGACCGCTACGGTCGCAGGTTCGAATCCTGCCTCGGGCATGGATGTGTCTGCTGTCCTTAGGTTAGTTAGGTTTAAGTAGTGTTAAGTTCTAGGGGACTGATGAGCACAGATGTTAAGTCCCATAGTGCTCAGAGCCATTTGAACCATTTTTGAACCATTTGAGAAAGCTCAAAGAAGATCAGCTCGTTTTGTATTGAAAATAGGGAGAGAGTGTCACGGATATGATGCCCGAATTGAGTTGGCAGTCATCAAAACAAAGGCGTTTTTCGTTGTGGCAGAACCTTCTCATGAAATTTCCATCAACAGGTTCCTCCTCAGAGTCTGAAAATATTTAGAGAAATGATGATCATAATAAAATAAGAGAAATCAGAGCTCGTCCAGAAAGATTAAGTATTCGTTTGTTCCGTGCGCTGTTCGAGAGTGCAATGGTAGAGAGGTAGTTTAAAAGTGGTTCAATGAACCCTCTGCCATGCATTTAATTATGAATTGCAGAGTAATCATACTGACGTAGATATAGATGTATAAGCAGAAGTCTTCAATCAAACTTGTATTTTCAAAGAGGACACAAAGCAAGGACAGTCGGCAATTTTGTATTTCATAGCTACGGCGCTATTGAGTTGGTGTAAAGATCTTGCTTTAATAGCTTCGGAAATAAGAACTATCACAACAGGAGCATACGTGATACCACCCGAAACGAAATATGTAATACTTTAAAAGGAGTATAGGCCACAAAAAACAATGGAAGATATTAAAGAGGAAAAAATAGCTCTGCGCTCTCTGTGCTGCCAAGAAATTTCAACCTTCGTAGCCTCTAAGAGAAGTGGTGCTGGGAATGATGATGTTTAGATTACCCGATCACTTATCGCAAAGTTCAGCTGTTTAAAAAATTTAGCAGTAATCCTCGCACTATCAAGTCTAAATTGAAGTATCTCCTCACTGCTCACTCTTGCCATTTGAAAAGTGATTGTCCTATTTGCTATGATAATTCTGGGTATGTCAGCGGCCACAAACATGAGTTAATTTATAAATTTGATAAATGTTCGCAAGTCTTGTAATATCAATTTAACGTTGTCTTTATAACTATACACTTCAGAATTATGTTCGGGAGCAGAGATGTCGGTCAGAGAGTCAGCTTCATTTTCTCAGAGTAGAATCAGAGTGGGCTAGTAGCAACAGTGTATGGTAATGTACTTAACTTAAAATGGACAGAAGCTGGCCAACCTTGGAGTGGAGGCATGAGCAATTTTTGTAATATGATGTTTAAAGAGAGATATTAAGCAGAAGGAATATAATATTGTATGAATGATAAAAGGTAACATTTAAAGGTAACGTGATTTGTTATATTTGTACTTATTTGGTATGCTGATTGTTACAACAGTGTTTATGGTTTAGATTTTCTGTAAGCTTTTCTGTAATGAAGGTATATGGCTCTGCCTTTCACTGAAGTGACAAATGCTAAAAAGACATCTTGCAAATTTGTTCATGCTTGACAAGTGTGGAAAGTTGTATTGGCGCTGTGACTTAATGAAGTACGGTTAGAAACTGAAAGTGCCAATTCAGTCTTTTCTTTATCGGGAAGATTAGTACCCTATTTTACATTTGCATTCATGGACTGCACATTCGCACTGCACATCGCGAGTTGTGTGCTGAGTAACATTTTTTAGTGTTAATGAAATCCCCTCTTGCATGGCACGTGACGAGTACGGAAGAGTAAAATTTACTTTTTACAGTCAGATCACGATTTAATAAATAAATAAAAAGGTTCCAGAGCAGACGAGCAGTCCACTGCGCACAGGTGTACAATGAATTTAATTCCTTATCTCCATAGTGAAATTTTCACTCTGCAGCGGAGTGCACTGATAGTCTCGGTCAGGCACACAGTTCTAATCTGCCAGGAAGTTTCAGTTACATTGTAATTGTAGTTCAAATTCGGAGTCAGGCAAAGTAATTGTTGGAGTCTGTTTACGAGGATAATATCAGCATAAGCTCTGAGGTTTAATGCGAGTAAAGATTCTCGCAGTCGTATTGTCTGATCGACCTCTTACATCGTCTTGCGTGGACTTCTCAAATTTCCATCTCAAGTAAGCTTCAAATATTTTCAGTAAAAATTTCTCAATTACTCAGCTTTGCATATTTTACCGCCTGATTTCACAATTAAACGATTTTTTAAAAAATTTAACGGATACTTTCACATTCCGTGGAAGAGTTTATGGGAAAAAATTAGGCCACTTCCCCTGCTGTATTCTTGACTATGCTAATATATATCCAACAGCTTGTCGTCTGCATAGCATTCGTGGAAATTTCATTACATTTGCTATTTAACTTTCTGACGTAATTTCATGTACAGCTCGGTCAGTGTCCATGGAGATTGGTTCCTTAATTTGGTCCTACAGAACAAGACTGTTAAAATCAAATAAAATAAAATTCCACTAGGAATCGGTAATTATCCCCGTTCTTCCTCGAAGAACTTGTAAACGAATTTTAGTCCTCTAAATGAAGTTATTGTCGTAGAAATGTCAAACTTTCCCTCTCTTCCCGTCTGCTCATCCATAGTGGCCGTTTCCTTCTTTTCATATTCTTCACCCGCACGATACATATTTCAGCAACCGTAGAGATCAGTCCTCCCAATTTCATTAGGTGGAAGACTAGTCTTAAAAGTCAAATATTGAAATCTGGATGACGTGGAGGAAACTGGCGTTGCTGAAATAAGAGCAAGCTGAAACTGAGTCTATATTGGACTACATTATAATCGTTCTCCGTGGACTAACTAATCTGGTAACTGCTTGACAACATTCTTCAGAGATATTATATATCACAGAATGGGAGTAACATAAACATTAAGTTGTCTGCTAGCACATTTATAATACACGAAATGCTACAGGGAAACACCACATAAAATTAGCAAACGCAAAGACTGAATTACTTTGATGAGCAGTTAAAACATATTTAAATTATAGTTAACCGCCTCAAACAATTCATACGTTGGTGTCGTGGCACTGAGACGAAAGAAGTACTCGCGTAGTGGAGGCCGGCTGGTGGCTGAGACAGAACCGCTACCATGGCTTGCCTGCAATGTGTGCCTTTGTCAGAGCTCGCAAGACCTGCTTATAATGATCCATTGTCACGGTGCGCGCTAGTCGCAGTTAATTTTACTGCATAACTACAGTAAATGCTAGAAAAAGCCAAGATAACTAAGCAACACAGAGGCGAGGAGGTGACGCCTGCATTTGAGATTGCATTACATTTTTCTTGATGAAGCATAGCTTGAAGCACACATGCCTTCGTGATCATGTTTCCTGTTCCTTAAAATGTGGACGCTAAAATTGATACTTTTTTTAGTTTTTATTTTCTTTTATTTTCTACGTCTATTACCATCGAACCAAGTTGAGGAGCAAATCTCCATGGTCGTGGAACCAATCAGTATCGGAATTTCATGTAAATAAAATGAATTGCAGACAAATCCTACTCAGTTTACAAGCTGCGAGTGTATGGTACCATAATCAGCAATACAACACACGAAATAGTTTAATTTGTTGTAGGAAATTCCCGATAGAATAGAAGGAGTGAAACCATAAGAAAATTCTTCAGTTTAAACTTGAATATGCTAGGATTTTTTAATTCTTGTGGAAGCTTATTGCAAATGTATGCAGGAGAATACTGAAAGTCTTTTTGCACAAGTGCCAAAGAAGCACGATGAAAATTCAGATTTTATTTCTGTCTAGTATTACCTGAAGGAAAGCTGCTAATTCTTGTGAATAACATGATATTGTAACAACAAGCGACATTAAAGAACAGGGGTCGATCAGGAGTTCACGAACTTACACCACATATTGCTCGAACTGACCGTTTCTGAGTCAAAAATACCCTTTATGAATGTCACCATAGAATGTAATGCCTTCTGTCATGAATGAAAATAAGAAACGCAGACTAATTTTCGTGTTTTACCCTCACTTATTGCAGATACTGTACTAATGATAAATATAACTGCATTCAGTTTTGTAACAAGATCCTGAACACGGGGTTTCCATGACAGTTTACTGTCTGTCTAAACATCTTCTAGCTTTAATTGTTCAGACCCACTAATCATATGATCATTCTGTGTTATCAAAATATCGGTTATAGTTGACTTGTGTGTTAGAAATTGTAAAAACTGAGCCTTACTATGATTTTGCGTCAGTTTATTTTCTACAAATCATGAACTTATGTCTTGAACTGCAGTATGTGATACATGGCCTACGTTGCACTCAGCATCTTCCACTACCAAGATAGTGGCATCAGCGAACAAAATCCTTTATCTTCTGTTCTTAAAGTTTACAATGTGGAACTTATTGCAACTTTCCGACTAATCGCTTTTTCTGCTGTTGGGAGAGTCATGAACACGTATGAACAAGTCTAGAACTGGCACCATCTTGCTAACTAGGCATTTCATACCCCCCCCCCCCCCCTTCCTCTCAACCACTTGCTGATTCAGTAGAAACGTACATTATAAAAGCAGGGAGGCGCCGCTCGAAACAAGGAATCCATGGTGTACCATCATAGTCGTCAATGTGGGTCGATACTATTAGCAAACTTACATCTTTCACCCACTGATTATTTATTTGTTATAACTCAGTCATGTTTGTCATTCAATGTTGCAGAATCTGTCACCAACTGGAGAGAGAGAGAGAGAGAGAGAGAGAGAGAGAGAGAGAGGGAGAGAGAGAGAGAGAGAGAGAGAGGAAGGGATAATTGCTGCCATATCTTGGAGACATACACCCAATTGTGACGAAATGCGAAGTCATTGGAACTATGCGCAAAAACAAAAAAGAACTGGCATATTTACGAGGGGCTATGAGTAACTAATGCAACACATTCCTTTATCGGCCAATTTCGGTTGAAAAAACAAGGAATATTTCCGTTTCAGCCGCTATAGTTTCATGAAGTTCCGACAGCCTTCAAATTAGCGTTTATAACGGAGATGCGTTCCAAGCAGAGACCTATCATTGAGTTTCTTTTAGCGGAGAACCAGAGCATCGCAGACATTCACAGACACTTTCAGGCATGACAGTGAATAAAACCACGGTGAGCCTTTGAGCGAGGAGTCTGTCATAATCGCAACAAGCTCACGCAAACCTGTTCGGTCTCCCACTTGCCGCTCAGCCGCGCATAGCTGTGATTCCTGCAATGCTGGAACGTGCGGACACCCTCATTCGAGGTGACCGACGGATCGCAATCGAAGACCTCGCTGCTCAACTTTACTAGTACTGACACACTTGTCCATCTGTTGGTACAGCCTTCTGAAAGGCGTGTGGCCACTGGGTTCATCGCTACCGCCTCGGGTCTGCGTGGGAATGCTTGCGCGTTACTAGGCAGATCGTGACGATCTTTTGTGGAACATCATCATAGGTGATGAAACGCGGGTACATCATGTCAAACCGGAAACAAAACAGCAATCCATCGGGTGGCGCCACACTACCTCTCCTCCAAAAAAAAAAAGTTCAAAGTTGCACCCTCAATCGATAAAGGCATGGCGACGGTCTTCTGGGACTCTCAAGAGGTTACTCTGTTTGATGTTCTCCCTCATGGTGCAACGATAAACTCTGAAATATATTGTGCTGTCCGAAATTGAAGAAACAACTTCAGTGTGTTCGCCACCACAAAAATGCAAACGAACTTCTCCTCCTCCGTGACAAGGCAAGGCCTCACACAAGTCTGCGCACCCAAAAGGACCTGACAATGCTTAATTGGTCTGTTCTACATCATCGACCCTACAGCCTTCTTCTCACACTTTACGAATTCCATCTGTTTGGCTCAATGAAGGTTGCACTTCATGGAAAGCAATATACGGATGATGGGGAGATTAGCGATTTAGGAAGACTTTGGCTCCGACGTCGACCGTTAGAGTGCTACCATGCAGGCATACAGGCCCTCTCAGTAAGATGGCGAAAGGCTGTCTCACTGAACGGAGATTATGTTGAAAAATAGGATTTTGTAGTCAAAAGAGCAGGAAGTAATATGGTGTATTGGAAACCTGAATAAAGCTAGCGTGCTTTCAGAAAACAAATGTGTTGCATTACTTAACGAATTCCCATGATGCCCACGATGCTTACAGGAGCTTTACATGTTTCAGCTACTGACTCTGCTTCTTGAAACGTTGAAACATTTTCCTGTTTCTTAACTGCATTCCCTCTGACAGTTTCCAATCTGTTCAAGCCTTGTTATATATGTAAAAGCAACTACGACGTCTTTGACAAGCTCGCCTATTTCCTGTAACTCAGGGATGCTTTTTATTCAATTTTGCAGAAGCTGCAAGCATTTGGTGTTGTGTGGTAGTTGAAGAACTGCAACAGTTTTTATCTAGTACCATATATGGGAGCAGTGATCAAAGAAAATCAACAAAGACCGTCAACAGACAAATCTCTTGGTGGGCTGAACATTTTGGACATTGTTGTCGACTTTGAGACGAACTTAGCAATATTATCGAGTTAGCGAAGTATCAGATTCATACTAACGGGTGAACTTGCCCCAAAATGTGTTAAATTAGATGCAATCATTGATCCTGAATGGGTTGAGACGTGGTATTGGTAGGTCATTCCACTGTGTACGCTCATCGCACTTCAAGTTAAAAAGTTAGTAAATTAAAATAATGATGGAGAGAAATAATCATGTTCTTCGATAGGTAGATGTATCTAGAATTTTATTATATTAGTTTGGTGAAAACAGTGTTATGATCCAAGTGGTAAATCACGAGGTATCCCAAATTTAATTAAGACTAAAATTAGAATTTGTGGGAGAACAAAAAGGTAGGAAGCTACCATTGTCCTTTCTGTGGTGAGTCAGACCGCCTAAGGGTGCTATGTCCTTATGGTGAGCTGGAGTTTGTGGTTAAAGACAGCTTTAGAGAACTGGCATAAGGATACGAAAAAGATGAAACGAAAAGTAAGACGTAATTTCCGATGGCAGACACTCCTTGGTAACCAGCAGATGGATGAGCACAAGGAAGAGACGATCAAAGAAACAAAAGTAGTCCATCCAAAAACGCCTTTTATAAGACTAAGACCAAAGAAGAATTATTCCAGAGAGTGTTACTAAGTATTTACCATTGCAGAAACCGATTTTGAACACGACAATGATTAAGGGTATTGATTTTTTGAAGTTGTATTGTCATATAAATTTTGAATTATGTTATATAAAAATGTCTGTGCAGAAACATGTGATAGTGAAACGCTTTTGGAGCAAAAGGAGCGTTATGGCCACCTCTGAACCATAATCAAAAGTAGATACGAAATATAAGTTTGTATGGTTGTACAGTTCAAAGGGAATTAGAAAAAGGTTGTATGAGGTATCCTCTAGAAGGAGAACCAGGAGTAGACGACCAAAAAGTAAACAAACAGATGATGGTGGAAGCTGTCTTATCCAAAAGTAAATCTGATCTGTAGGAGGTATCCTCTAGAAGGAGAACCAGGAGTAGACGACCAAAAAGTAAACAAACAGATGATGGTGGAAGCTGTCTTATCCAAAAGTAAATCTGATCTGTAGGAGGTATCCTCTAGAAGGAGAACCAGGAGTAGACGACCAAGAGGTAAACAAACAGATGATGGCGGAAGCTGTGTTATCCAAAAATAAATCTGATCTGTATGAGTTATACTCTAGAATGAGAACCATGAGTAGACGACCAAAAAGTAAACACAGAGATGATGGTGGAAGCTGTGTTATCCAAAAGTAAATCTGACCTGTAGGAGGTATCCTCTAGAAGGAGAACCAGAAGTAGACGACCAAAAAGTAAACAGGTAGATGATGGTGGAAGCCATGTTATCCAAAAGTAAATCTGATATGTAGGAGGTATCCTACACAAGGAGAACCAGGAGGAGACGACCAAAAAGTAAACAAACAGGTGATGGTGGAAGCTGTGTTATCCAAAAGTAAATCTGATCTGTAGGAGGTATACTCTAGATGAGAACCAAGAATAGACGACCAAAAAGTAAACACACAGATGGCGGTGGAAGCTGTATTATCCAAATATAAATCTGATATGTAGGAAATTTCACAGTAAAGCGAATGTGTGCACATGAGCTGGACGGACTATTCTCTCTTTCCTTGCTCTATTCTCTTCTGTGATTTATTCACTTTCTATCTGCCTGGGGAAAGCAGAGGGGGATTTCCTAGTCTGTAGAAAACTTCACAGTGAAGCGACTAGGCACTGATCAGCGTAGATCACCATATGGAGTAGAAGAGAGAGGGATAGGCAATATTTTCGGTAAATTATCAACTGAGATTCATCAAGTGCCATGGTACAGTTAAGTTTTTTAATGTGTGTAGTTGAAAATGAAATGGCTCTGAGCACTATGAGACTTAACATCTATGGTCATCAGTCCCCTAGAACTTAGAACTACTTAAACCTAACTAACCTAAGGACATCACACAACACCCAGTCATCACGAGGCAGAGATAATCCCTGACCCCGCTGGGAATCGAACCCGGGAACCCGGGTGTGGAAAGCGAGAACACTACCGCATGACCACGAGGTGGAGTAAAGACTGAGCAGCCATGAGTGCCAGAAAAGGTGTACTAAGTAATGCACACATTTAAAGATCTAGTTTCTAAGTAAATGTAGTGAGTGCAACCAAGAAAATATGACAGTCAGTGTACATAAAGAGGCAAAGTGCAGTATTGGACAGAGAGAAGTCTATGGTGTCATGAGTGGTAGAATTTGGTCAGAGTAAACTATGATCAGTAATAATGGTATGCTTCCAACGTTTTCCCAATCATGAGTAAAGGTATTCTGAAACTATTTGTAAAAAGTAATATAACAAAGAGACTTGGGTCTAGGTCGAAAACAAACTTTTTTATGTGGTAAGACAATCAGTGGCCTTCAGTCCCCTTGTGAGAGTAATATTTTGAAATTTGTAAAACTAGCCCACAGCTGAGAAAGGCAGCCCTGGAGTAGGGAGTGAAGTGGACAGTGACATACACGATGGGGCATGCTACAGCACTCTTCTTTGTTCCATGTCGAGGGTTACAACTCAAAGTGGAAAGTTAGAGTCAGTCAACCCACATCTTTTCAGTTACCATACCAACACTAGCGTGTGGAACTGCGTGTTGAACTCAGATTCGAAATGTTAGAGAAACCGACAAAAGTACCTGTGATAGCAGTACACACATTGCATAAAGGGACGGTTTAATTGTAAAATAATACATTACAATTAAGTTTAAATTAAATATATGTTATATGGTAACGAAATTGGTATTGTTAACACTTTAAGGTCTGGAACTTAATACGACATTCTAGCAGACTACACTGTTTTTTTGTCGTTTTTCAAAAAATCATAATTCAGGAATGCTTACAGATGAATTAGTGCAGTTTTTTCCTGTTTACCACTGTACTTAAAGCTTTAAAATGAACTAACACATTATAGTTACCAACTACACTTAAATTTACACTGTTATACACGTTTGTAACTTAAGCAAGGAAAACAAAGAAGTTTTATAGTAGGATTTATTGCAGGTGGAAAGAATATGGAACTTCTTTATGTTTTATAAAAACAAACTAAAAGGTATTTATACAAGAAAACACAATACACAAGAAAATTACATTACTAATTTTTATAAATTATTACTATACGTAATCGACTTTCGTGTGGAAACATCACACATTGGACAGTGGTATGTTGTTTCTTTCCTTTTCCACTTTCCAGTTTACTTTTTAGCTTTATCATCACACACTTTACACAATCTGCACGGCCTCGCTTTGTTGTCAGTTGGAGGAATTTTTCTTCCAAAATGTTTCCCAGTTAGTCTGTCGCCTACAGTCGAAGGGTTCGCTCCTACTTGTTCCTATCCTGCCGTCATGGCCAGTGTTTCTCTAATAACAGACATGAATTCATGCAGAGGGCCTGGTTGCCTGTGTGACATTTTATTCATAATATAACTGTTTACTATTCCCCGAATGAAAAGATGGAAGCAAAGCTTCTTCCACCATTTCATACTTTTCTTTTTGAAGGGATACTGAACAACAAGTTGATCACTTCGATCAACACCTGTCTTGTTTATATCATAATCAAGGACTGCATCAGCTTGATTTTGTTTACATAACCCCCTTTAGCCCTGACAGCTACTTCAGATACTGTTGCCCCATGTCCTTCCACTTACAAGTCATTTTTGGGGTCTGTGTCTGAATGTTATTTTACCTTTCTTCAGACCACCTGTTTTCAAACACTTAGGCATTAATTTCCTGTTTGGCATAACAGTGCCAACACCTAAAGTGTCTTTGCTCCCTAAAAAGTCAATTACTTTAGGACTAGTATAAAACCAGTCCATGTAATTATTGTGGCCTCTAGATAAATAAGGTGAAAGTAGATGTCCAAACAATGGAAGAATTGTGAAGTCATCACTTTGGCTGTGTAAACTTCCATATTTAGAACATAACCAGAGTGTGAGTCACACACAAACAACAGTTTGATGCCATACTTCTCCAGTTTGTTCTTCGTATAGACTCTAAAATGCACCCTGCCTCTAAAGGCACACATTCCTTCATCTATGGTCAAATTCTTACGTGGCACTAGCGAGTCTTTGAAGCTCTGCACAAGATAATCAAAATATGGCCTGATGTTATGCAATGGATCATAATTTTGCTGACCATGTGGTATGTATGTGTTATTATTATTTACATGCAGCATTGCCAAAAAGGACTTGAAACGATCTCGGGACATCAGTCTAGCTGAAAATGTGGAGTGAGGAACGGAAGCTGTGGACCAGTTATCTGCTATAAAACAACGTTCCTTACAAGAGGTGCAGTGTAATGTGACAACATGCCATTTAGTGAAGGCCAGGCATAGTGAAGGCGCAACAGTAGAGAAAGTCGACGCTTACGTCATCTGTGGGCCAGAATCGAAGGCAAAGCGGAAATGCTTCCACCTGGTGCCTGCTAAATTAAAGAACGCTATGTGGGAAACAGTGTCTGGCTTGTGCTACACACTGACAGCGAAATAACAAAAGTATTAAACTAAATAATATTGTTACATGTAGTAAAAATATAAATGTAATATTACTTTCATATATGAAAATGACTGTAATTGAATATTGTAATGCTATGGTATGTTTAATTGTGAATAGAGAACTTGGCGTAATGTAAAATAATGTTTAGGTGTGGGGGGAGTCCCGAAAATGAGAACAGTGTACAGGTTGGCACGTAATATTGGCAGTACAAGTAAGTTGGCGTAGTTCTGAGGCTGAACAAGTGTTAAGTGGCGTAAAAGTGACTGCCGGTGTGTGCTACGGTAACGTTGCTGACAGACCATTTAGAAGTGAGCTGAAAACAGGTATGGATTACGTTTATCGTATGGCTACAAGCTAAATGGACACTAAGGCTTGTAAGACGCGGTATTTCGACGGAGATGGGCTGTGAGCGGCAAAATAGTACGGTTTCCCGCTTTGGGTTACTTGGCACTGCATGGTGCAATGCTGCATTAATTGTGACGAGTTGCTTGTGCCAACGGCGAGGTATGAAGGGACCAGTAGCCGCATCCAACGGCGTATTGTGATCTCAATAACTGATGAGGTCGATTGGTGAACGGTAGCAACGAACTAGAAGTTATCTTGCAGGAGTATTATTATGAACAGTGGAGGTTATACTGACGCTATTACCAGTACATTTATATTCTGTGAATCAGTTTGTGTAATAGTCAAACCAAGTTCTCTACAGTGTGTAAAGTTTTGAGGCAATGATAATTTTGTGGTTTAAATTGCATTCCCCGAGCGTAATCAATAATATAAAGGAAATAGCTCATTATTACCCCATATTCAGTGATTTCTATGTGCTGCAACGTCAGTGAAAAGTTATGGTGCGTCAGTATCGGCGTAGCTATATTGCAAGAGAAAATAGTCGGAATTAACGCCGAAATTGCCAGCAGACGCCGCTTCATGCAACGGATGGAAGATGCCAGGTACTGGGCCACCTTAATTACTATCCAGCTCGATGTGGTGGCTCTTCAGTACATTGCCATATTCAAAAATAACTCGGTTCCGTCCGAGCAATATAATTCTCAATTAGTGTTTTCAGTAACTATACTGACAAGCAGATCTATATTGTTCTTTAATTAAGCGTTCAAGGACATTGCTGGCACCACAGTACACATTGTGCCTTCAGCACAATGCTCAATAACATTAAATTCAGTAATTACAATTCGTGTAGTTTAAACTAAGCTACAACAAGTTCAAGTGTTTATCATGTGTGCTTATGTATTGTGAAAAGATTTCAGGCAGTGGTAGTGTTTTAAACGAATAATGTCCGCTTGCTAGACAATATCAAACATACAGAATTAAGTGTCCCTATTCAGTCACTTCAAAGAGATTATCAGTGCTACTAATAATCAAATATAGACGCAAAAATAAGTTTGTTACACGTCATTATCATTATTTATTCAAAAAATTCCATGTAGTAGTTGGATCACCATAGGGTGTCTATTCAAACCTATTACACGCGAGAGCCGCTTCCCAGAAGTCCGATGCCGCGTGGTCTAATAATAATACAGTGAATTCGGGTAGTGGCATCGCAGCAGACACGAGATTGTTGTCCCATCCCAAGTCAGCATTGCTTTCTGCCCTGTGTCTTCTTACCTGACATACTCGATGTGCAGGTTGAGGTTTCAGTTGATGAACTAAAATGACAATGTGAAAGTATATTTCTAAAATTAGGTATCATAATTTTGCTCTAAATCAACAGCATTCTTATCGATAATGAGAAAGATGAGGTTAAGAACAACTACCATTTTCAACTTCACGATCAAGAGCAGCCTGCTCTACATGCTGGGGTGTCTCCACATCACCAGCTTCATCTTCAGATTCTGTAAATAAGTCAGTCATATTTAGGACTTGATAAGATGTTTTGTTTTATTTACATTTTGATTTATCATACATGACAAGTGAGCAAAATATTTGAATTAGATATTGGCAATTACTAATTATTCTTACATTTTTAAAATAATTGAAAATGAAATTCACGCTTTACTTCAATACATAAACAAGTTATTACATAACACTGGCGAAAACTGTTTACTTTTTTGCAGTCAATATATTATCTATAATAATAGAGAGGGAATTGAGAATAATTGCCATCCCGAAATTCTCGATCTATTGGAAGCGTTTCCTGTTGAGATGTCATGTCAGTTCATTCTGAAGTTCTTCTTTGTTAAATAAATAAGTAATATATACAACTGGATAAACTGTATTATCATTAGAAGTCTAAACTATATTACACGAAATATACATAGCAAATGTGTACAAGCAGCCTACTATTTAGTACATGTTTCAACATATCACAAAGTTGAAAGTCCATTAAATATGTTATAATTACCTGCAATTTCGGTGTCTCCTTCAGACCCCGAATCATTGAATAGAACATCCAAAATTTCTTATCTGTAAGCGACCGTCTGTACTGCTACTTCTTGCGGGCACTGCTTAGCCGTGAATCTGTGAGAATCTTGAGACATGAACATTTCTTTTGTAGGTGTTGCAATCTAGTGAATTTTTCACGTAACTAAACCATCAAGCTGCATAACGAAACACACGAACTGCGAATATAGCCCATAGTTTCTTTTCTGTGCCCTTTTTTACGGCACTCGTCAGCAGCGCTTAGTGCAGGGACCGTGAGCATAGCTCACAGCTAAACTGCCAACTGTTAAATGAAAGGCTTATTTCTGTAGTAGTACCAGTCCACTTCCTAAAAAAATGGAATTATCCTCACGTTTGTACTCGCACAAGTCGTTTTAATTTATTTGCATAGTCGGACAGCTCCAGCTTCATCCTACTGTCAACTGGGGAGTTATACGTCATAGCAACTGGTAAAACAATTCCTCCAAAAGGAAGTGTGCACGTAAAAGTTTCAATAAAATTTCAGAGGAAGAGAGGGAGACTTTATTTGACAATTTCTGGGCTATGGGTGATATTAATCGCCAAAATAGTGTTCTGAATGGTTTATGTGCGTATCATTCAGTTAACCACTGACGAGCAAGAGATGGCTGTGGTTCTCAGAAAAGCCCTATTTATGAATACCGATTATATGTGAACGGAAACTGTGCAGTAGTATGCAAGAAGTTCTTTTTGAATACTTTTGACATTTCTAATGGACGACTCTCTTTGGCTTTTAATAAAAAGCAATTAAGGAGGTATATCTCACCTTGATGGGAGGGGCAAACATCAGAACAAATTCTCTGTACCAGAAGGTCTGATCAATGATGTAAAGAAACACATCAAAAGCTTTCCAGTCTCCAAGAGCTATTATGTAAGGAAGGATTATCCCCATAAAAGGTTTTTAAATCCTGAGCTGTGTGTGGCCAAAACATACGATTTGTACAAAGATAAATGCATATCTCAGAATAAAGAAATTGCAGGGGAGCACATCTATCGAAAAATCTTTAACAATGAATTCAATGCGTCATTTCGACCACCACGTAAAGAGACTTGCTCTTTTTGTGGTAAATTGAGATTTGAAATGGACGCTGCTACCAATGCAGAAGAAAAAAGAAAGCTTCAATCTGAAAAAGAGCTTCACCTTAGGAGGGCTGAAACTACAAGAACACAGCATGTAGTAAAGAAGCAGATTCCCAGATGTTCTTGTTTACCTTTGACCTGCAAAAAGCTCTTTCATTTCGTAAAATGACAACATCAATATCGTACTACAAAAGAAACGTGTATGTGTATAATTTTGGATGCCACAATTATCTGACGGAAAAATCCATACGTATTTTTGGGATGAAACATCTGGATCAAGAGGTTCACAGGAAATTGGCACCTGTTTATTGAAACATATTGAAAAGTGTGTGACTTCTCAAAAACAGATAGTTGCGTACAGTGACATGTGTAGTGAGCAAAAAAGGAACATAAATATTGCCCAAACACTAATAAAAGTGACACAACCCCTCAATTTTTGTCAACATTACTGATTTAATGTTTGATCCTTCCTTGTTCCCAAGTCATTCATACCTGCCAGATGACAGGGACTTTGCCCAGATAGAAAAACAATTAAATAAGAAAGAGTCTCTGTTTTCCCTAGATGACATTTTTGAAACAACTAGGAAAACTGGCAGAGAAATGAAGCATTCTGATTTTTTTAGCACTGAAACATTTACAAAATGCAGTGGTAAGAAGGAAGCAAATGAGTGCGTTCAGTGTAATTGGCTGAAAATAAAATGGATGCATTTTGAGAGGCAGGAAAGGAAACACTGAATCATGACACTGACTTCCACGACCTAAACTTTGCTCCCAAATGTGGTAGAGGGAGCCCATACGCATATGGTACTACTACAGTTTCACAAATTTATCCACAGATGAGAAAAGTGCTGAAAAAGAAAAAGCAGGATATGCTTGATTTGCTCCCTTATGTTCCAGCTATCAAACATAGTTATTTCCCTGCTCTACGAACAAAGGTTAGAGGTCTGGAACATGAAGAAGAAGAAGAACGTAATTATTAAAAATTATTTGCAATAAAAGAATTAACAAGTTTATATACAATGTTCAATTATTTTATTTCAATAGTGGTACAGCTCCATTACCTCCACTTTTCTACCTATAATGCTGCTGAAATTAACTATCCAAACAAGTAGAAAGAAAGATTCATCTCTAGCAACAAGCCATATACTTGAATATTTCTGATACCTCAACTGCAGATTTTTCAGCGTACATATAACTTTAGGACACTGTATCTCAATATGAACAAAAATGGACATGTACCACTATTGAAATAAGCCCATCAAATATCAGGGTAGGTTTTCTTAAAATATGGAGTGTTAAGTTTTGCTGCGACCTCTATAAAAGTAGTCGGCCTAGTAAAGGGAATTGAAAATGCCATAATCGAGTTTTTAAAAACAATTGTTCAAAAAAAGGCAGTGGTAGGTGATTCCACTGTGCATGCTCATCATATGATAGTTGATATGATTATGTTAATAGTCCTCCCTGATAGCTGAGTGGTCAGGGTGATGGACTCTCATGCCAAGGGGCCCAGGTTCAATTCCTGGCTGGGTCGGAGATTTTCTCCATTCAGGGACTGGGTGTTGTGTTGTCCTAGTCATCGTCATCTCATTCCCATGGACACAAGTCGTCAAAGTGGCGTTAACTCAAAAGACTTGCACCAGGCGACTGGCCCTAGCCACATGACATTCATTTCATTAAATTAATGAATGAGAGAAATAATCATGTGCAATCATAGGTGGATGTACGTGGAATTTTATTAGAGTAAGTTTGGTGAAAACAGCATCGTGATCCAAGTGGTAGATCACGAGATATTTTAATTTTTACCAAGCACTGAAGTTAGAATTTGTGTGAACTTGCAAAGTTAGGTAGCTACCATTGTGTCAGCGGGGCGTCAGACAATCAGGCATGCTGGAGAGTGTGGTTAGAAAAAGTTTTAGATGATGAGCATAAGGATACAGTAAGACATACATGAAAAGTAAGATGCCATTTATGAGGGCAGACACTCTCTGGTCGAGGGCATATAAGGAATGACCAAGGAAACAAAAATAATCTATCTGAAATAAGCATTTTATAAAAATAGGAATAAAGCGAGAAGTGTTTCCACTGGAGGAACTGATGTAGGACACTACAATTTTGATCGAAAAAAATTGATAAAGGGCTTTGAGTAATGTCACATCTGACTCGAATGTTATGAGTAGGCCTCACAGACCATTGTGTGGAGGAAAATGTGTCGGGGCCTGACTGAGGTCTGACTAAAATCAGATGGCTATCCACCGTGGTTACACCACAAAACTTGCATTTGTGTATTTCATGTTAAGTAAGTCTTGATAGTGACATAGGCAGGGCTTATAATTGCTGTTCCAAAGTTAATCAGCCGGTACTTTCGCGAAACAGTCCCTAAAATACTCCTCAATGGTACCCAACTACCATACCAAAAAACAGTAAAAGACCTTGGAATAATCTTGGATGAACACCTAAACTGGGAAGAACAAACAGTCACAGCTTGCCGGAAATCGCTCTCCTCCCTACATGCAATTCAAAAGTTTAGGAAAATATTTCCAACCCATGTTAAACAAAAATTAGTCCAAACACTAGTCTTGCCTAATCTTTACTACTGCGATGTAGTTCAACACGGCACAAATAGTGAAAATTCTAGATGCCTCGAGCTAGTGATGAATGCTTGCGTTAGATACGTGTGCAATATTCGGTTGTATGATCATATCAGTCCTTCATACTCCCAGCTAGGTTGGATACGCCCACATACGGCACGCGATCTCCACACGATGTGCTTACTTCATCGATTTCTTAGCCACTGGTGCCCCCAATACTTATCTTCTCACATTAAACACCTATCGTCATTCCACAATCGCAACACCAGATCGGATACGTCTATCATCTTGGCTGTACCTTTACATAACACAAAATCTTTCTCCGTGTCATTCTCCATCTCAGCCATACGACTATGGAACGCGCTCCCCTGTGATCTGCGTCTTATCCAGAACTACTCAACATTCAAGAGGGAACTCAAAGCTTACATATTAGGGACGGTATAATCACCATTCTTGTGCCCCTCCCATCTCTTTCTTTCTCCTCTCCATCACAGCTTCGAATTTTACCGTTCTATTTCTCTTCCTCTAACCTATCTACCTCTTATATATCTCTTTCACCCCATTCTATCGTCTTATGTCTCTGCTCGATGAGAATAACTCACAAGCTGCAAGAACATAACGAGAAAATTCCCAACTAACAATGGGACTGACATTCAGAAAAGAAAAGTATGTTTACTTTCATATACATAGTCATTATTATTATTATTATTACTATTATTATTATTATTATTATTATTATTACTATTATTATTATTATTATTATTGATTGTTATAATTATTTTTTATTGTTATAATTATCATTATACTACTGTTATAATATCTATTTTTTTCTTTAACATCAATACAGCATCATAGGCTATATGTCCTTAATGTTAAGTAGAAACTGTAACTCGTTCAACCTGAGTATGCCTGGTTAGGTGTAAGAGAGGGCCTGAAGGCCCTAATCTTGCCAGGTAAAATAAATGCATAAATAAATAAATAAATAAATAAATATTTTTGCGCAGGGGAAAATGACAGTAAGGGTTTGCTCTTGCCACACGTACTTGGAGATACTATCCAATCTAAAAACATACCACTTCTAAAAGCTGTAATTATTAGACTGCAAATGACGTAAATGATGATGTAATGTTATTCAGTACACTGTCCTCAGTCACCAATAGAAATATCTGCACACCCATCCCTTACACCCTGTATCTACAGACTTAGACAGAGAGAGCTCTACATTTATATCTACATCTACATAGATATTCAGCAAGGCACCGTACAGTACATGGCGGAGGATACCCTGTAGCACTACTTGTCATTTACAGGGCATCATCTGAAAAAAGTTTATTTACTAAAGTTAGTGATGATGAGTCAATCCACTCACCAAAAATGAGGATATTAGAAAAAAATTAGAAGAAGTTAAACAACAGAGATTTAAGTGAATCAGTTAAAAGAGTCAACACATGTCATACATACTGGACCAAATTTAAAAACTATCTTGCAACTAAGGGTGATCAAGAAAATATAAAAATATCTACGTAGTAAAAAATTTGGATCAGGATTAAATAAAAATGAATGTGGATTCCTACCATTAATATTAGAGCACTGAGTGCTACTGGAGCAGTTGCATTATTGCTTGGTGGATCAGTAGGAACTGAAAATGTAGTTAGGAATAAAAAGAAAAACGATGCTGAATGAGCTGAAATAAGTCGTAATAAAGAAATGGAACAAAAAGGATATGGCTTTAAGAAGGAGAAAAGTCATCAAAAATATACTAAAACATAAAAATGAATGTAATCACTCTGACCTAAGAAAAATTATTAATGAAATAAAAATGAAAAATTTTAGAAGAGTATTTATGATTGATGATTTATTCAATAAACCAGGAAAATCTTGACTGGGCAACATTAAATTTATTTAGTTTCACTGGATACGTTTTTATAAAAATTCTAATAATTAACATAAATATTATTCAGTTGGTCATAATATAGCAACTAAGGTACTAAAATATTTAAATTCTAATAATTTCTTTTACAAAGATCAAGGGTGTTGAAATTATGATGAATATACTCGTTGTCATTTATGATTATTTGTGTTACAATTATTTACAGAGATATAATCATCTGAAAAATTTTAAATTTATTAAATGGATATATTTGGTAATAATTTTTAAAACCTCTTATGATGTTTAGAATGAGGAGATAAATTGTATGAAGAAAACTCTTAAATATGTTATAGGTAAGTTTAATGGAACAGATACTAAGGTATGCAGTAAACAAATAATTCAGTTTACATATATGTGTAATTGAAGAAATAACACGAAATTTTTAATTTAATTTTAGGCTTTAGATAATCATTTCTATAGGTAAAAATGTAAACAAAGGTTTAACTTTTAATGATTCTGATATTATGTTAATTGTAATTGATAATATGTATGAAATAAATATTAAGAATCAATCAATAACTGTACATAAAGCAAGTTTTGTAACTGTAAGAAGAGAAGTAATAGTTACTACTGTACTAAGAGATGTAAAATTTTTAATTTGTGATGAAATAATTACATCATTTGATAATGAATTTAGAGTATATGAAGAAACTTACAATTAACTTACTTTAATACATTTTTATGTATGTAAACTGATAATCTTATTTAGTGCTTTAATGTAAAAAATATGGCAATACACATAATCCACACACCACATTACTACAAATACAGAAGCCTAGGTTTTTGTTAAATATGTAGGAGTAATAACAGTAAATCTGTAAAAAATTATTTATTTAAGTATCCATTACAGCACTGTTATGAACTGCATACACCAGTGAGAAAAAATTTAAACTGAGGAGCATTATTACATTTCGAATAGATGATTTATGGCTAGCAACCTTTGTAGAAAAGAATTTTGGTAAATCAAAAGGTGAACAAAAGTAAATATGGTCTATAAATATTTGTTTACTGTTATTGATGTGTTCTCTAGGTATGTATATGCAGTTAAGGATAACTCAGCTGAAAATGTAGCTGACATGTTGATAATATTTTTCAAAGAGGAACACAAAAATTAGCAAACTAACAATACAAAAGAAATTTTAGAATAATGATTTTATACAACTGATGAGAAATATAATGATAATCTTTATTCATCATTGCAAAATTCAGCAGGATGTTCAAAGAAAAAATGTGGAACATATTTCATGTTTAAGACAATTATTAGTTGACTTAATAAGTTTAAAATTAATAAACGATTATACTAACACAATATCACAAACAATAAAAATGAAGCCAAATAATGTAGCTACAATAAATCAAAACAATTTAAATGTTTATCATCAAACTATGATACCTGTAATTAACAAATACATGGTGGTATAGATAGAATTAAGAAATGAAGGATATATTTGAGAAAGGATATACAGTTTCATAAACAACTAGAGGGTTATAATCACTATTACTATATTTTATATAATACCAAAATCCAGATACCTCTTACTTTTGATATTTTGTAGTATAAGATAAATCATTTAATTTTAATGAAATTGTATTAATTAGTTCATCATCTGATTTATATCTACCTTTTAATATTTCCTTTTATGAACCATTATAAATATCATCCTCACTTAATATGGCATATTCTTGTGTTATTTTAAATATTTTTATGAATTTTAGATTACGACCTGAAGTACTCACCTGTTTTAGAAAGCATTCAAAATCAGCAAATGTAATAGCTGGTAATTTCATTTTATGATTATTGCTTTTTAAAATAAATTCATTCGCCTATTAAGGGTACATTAATTTTAACTGCTTATTTGTTTGAGCAATCTTTTTCATGAATTATAAATTTATCTTTTGAATAGTACTGTGTTAAACATGTCTCACAAGTAAACTTTGTTCTTTCTTTTGCTGACTTTTGTTTTGATATTAATGCAGATAAGCTTTTTATGCACCCAAGATAAGATGCGCATTTGTCCCCCTTCTAATGTGTAATGGATTAATGTGTACATTTCTTTTATCATTTGTTATGTGTGAATGATATGCTGTCCATCTATCATTAACTGAATACACATTGATCCTATGTTTATTTTTTATTCTATTTTTTAAATTTATCAATATCTTTATCAAGATGTAATTCCACCTTTCTGTATTTCCTCATTCTTTTATGATAACTTTCTATTATCTCCTAAATTTTAATGATTATATAGACCATTCAAAGCTTTTTCGATCATTTACATCCTTAAGAGTTATAGAAGCATTTTTATTGCTTGTTTTCCTTAGTAAACTGGTTTTCTCAGTGGATTATATCTATTAATTGATAGTTGTAATAATATTCTTCTATGTAATGACCAACTAGCTCCTTTGACTGTGTCATCAATTATAATTTCTTGCAATTCAATAAAATATAGAATTTTCTCCATTATTATTATGATATTATTTTAGCAGAATGAGGATTAACAATATTTGATTACTGATCGCTCAAATTAACCATTATTTTTCTAATTACTATAATTTTAGATAAATCTATAAAATGTGATGGATCCACAAATTTTTTTCAATATCAAATGTTTGTAATCTTTTTATAAATGACTATTGAACTGATTAATTTCTGTTAATAGCTGCTCTTTCCTTAGGAGATTAATATATGTAATTTGAGAAAGGAAAAATATTTTTAATTTTGATATGTCTGAAACAGATTTTTCATTTATATCTGTATTTGTAAGTGATATTTCTTCAAATGTTAGTCTATCACTTTCTTGATGACTATGTATATTTTAACTAAGGTATTTTCTTTAATTAGTAACATCCTATTAGGTTGAGTAATTTAGCTAAAAGTTTTAATTCAGTACCTTTTCTTGCATTTAAGTTGGTCTTTGGACATCTCATTTATAAGGAATAATTTTATTCAGACATGGAACTTGGTATCCTGTATACTTAAGGCAATATTTAAGATATGCCTTTCTATGACTTTTTGTTTTTGAAGATTATTTTGAAGATTTGTATTTTTTATGATTACATTCATTATCATATAATGCCATTGTAATTTATTATTAGTACCTATATAATAGTTATTTCATTAGTATTTGATACACAAAATAATCTTATTATTATGTATACAGGGTGTTCCAATAAGGTACGACCAAACTTTAAGAAAACATTCCTCACACACAAATAAAGAACAGATGTTATGTGGATATGTGTCGGGAAATGCTTACTTTCCATGTTAGAGTTCATTTTATTACTTCTCTTCAGATCACATTAATCATGGAATGGAAACACACAGCAACAGAACATATATTGTTGGATGAACCATTCGAAGAAGTGTACCCGTGGAGGCGAATCAGCTGCTGATTCTGCCTGCACACGCTGTACATGGTACGGAAACTACTGGTTCTCCCGTAGCACTCTCCATACAGTAACGTGGTCAACGTTACCTTGTACAGCAGCAACTTCTCAGATGCTGACATTAGGGTTATTGTCAACTGCATGAAGAATTGCCTCATCCCTTGCAGGTGTCCTCGTCGTTCTAGATCTTCCCCAGTCGTGATTCATAGGCTGGAATGTTCCGTGCTCCCTAAGACGCCAATCAATTGCTTCGAACGTCTCCCTGTTGGTACACCTTCGTTCTAGAAATCTGTCTCGATACAAATGTACCACGCCACGGCTATTGCCCCGTGCTAATCCATACATTAAATGGGCATCTGCCAACTCCACATTTGTGAACATTGCACTGACTGCAAAACCAAGTTCATGATGAACACTAACCTGTTGATGCTACGTACTGACGTGATTGATACTACTACTGTAGAGCAATGAGTCGCATGTCAACACAAGCACCGAAGTCAACTTTACCTTCCTTCAATTGGGCCAATTGGCGGTGAATCGAGGAAGTACAGCACAGGCTGACGAAACTAAAATAAGCTCTAACATGGAAATTAAGCGTTTCCGGAAACATGTCCAGATAACATCTTTTCTTTATTTGTGTGTGAGGAATGTTTCCTGAAAGTTTGGCCGTATCTTTTTGTAACACCCTGTATATTGTATTTGTTAACAATTTCTATGTTATTGTTATTTTCTCATCATATTAACGTTTTAATGATAATGTAATATATGTAATGAACTCACCATAACCTTTAATTATTATTAGTTATTGTTATCTTCAGCATTACTTAATTGTTATAATACTGTTCTGTTGTTACAATTTTGATATTCTTATGCAATTTACTTTGTTTCTCTTAAACTAGATACATTTTATATTCATATATACCACATCAATCGTATGGTATTTTCTCTAAGACAATTACTTTTTTATTTTCAGAAATTATTTTTTGCTACACAATATAGTTTCTATAACTTTTATAATATTTATCTCGATATCGAGAAATACAAAATTTGCAACTTGTTTTTGTTTATGAAATTCATCTATATTCTTTCTGTATTACATTAAAATCATCTAAAAATATCATTTTGAGTCACTTAACAGCAACTATGATTAAAAAGTGATTTATATTTTGTATGATAAATATGAAATTAGCTTACTTGATGGATTTGGTAAAAAATAGGTGAAAGTGATCACAAAAAGATGAGTAATCAACCTGTTTTTATAACATATAATGTATTAATACAAAAGAAAAATTGAAATAAAATATATACTATTAATTATTGTTGTATTATTTTCAGCTAGTGTTATTTTGTACTGTTACTGTTTTTATCATATTTTGATGATCATTGTTTATTTAATCTTTTCTGTTGTAAACGTTATTTTTCTGTCTCACGGGCTTCATTTTTGGATATAAAATAAGTATTTTGTGTCCCTTTCTTGTATATTGTATTTTTTGGATTGATACGTTGCATTTTGTGTACAATTTTAGTTGTTTACAATGATTTTGCAATCTAGCAATGTCATTCTAACTGACATTTGGGAATTAAAAATAAGTAAATGCATATGAAAAATTACTGAAGTTAAAAGTATGCTTTTTTGGCGGTATATGCACCATTTTTAACAGTACTTGATGAAAATCCATGATTTTAAAAATTGCACTATGAGTTACATATATAAATTACTTCTGTGGATGACAAAACATTGTTTTCCACTATTTACAAACTTATAAGAAACAGTTACTGCAATCTGGCTAGTGTACAAGTTGTAGATAACCTTTCATTGCTTATATTTTGTCTGCAGAATTCCAGTAACTGTAGTCTGGTAAAATTATCAAAAGCTTAATCTAATTCCACAAATGCTACATATGTAGGTTTTCTTTTCTGCAGCGTACCTTGTAACTCAAATCACAACAGCAGTGTTGCCCTGTGTGTTTCTATAGTACATTACTCCAGGACCCAAAAATCCAAACATCTGCCAGTCTTCCCATTCTTCTGTGAATAATGAGTGTTAGTATTTTGATACAATGAGTCATTCAGGTGGTGGGTCAGTTCCATAAATCTGACGGTATTTACTTCTTTATTCTTATTCTTTTGTCCAACATTGGCACATGGTCTGCATCATTATTGAATGGATTTGGCAGGGTTAATCTAAGGGGTGGTGAGATGCCCTTCTTGTCACCCCACTGTTACCCTCAGGACTGAATATGTGTACCCCAAATGCCTATGTGGAGTATTATTCACGTGGACGTCAGAAAAAGGTTTCTAAATGTTTGGGAATCGTGTAACTGAGGAGGGACATGGGTACCAGCCTAGCGTTTATGTAGTGCAATGCGGTAGACCGCCAAAAACCCAGATCCAGGCTAGCCAAGACATTAACCCTCGTCGTTTATCTGCCAGATAGATTCTTTACCAGGCTAGCAAACTTACCCACCCAGAAACAGTGCTTTAATAAGCTCAGCTACCCAGATGGGTATATGGGTGTACTGTGACTCATATACATTGTATTTCAGATATAATAGTTTCGCCATGGTTGGTTTTTCCATGGATCTCAATAAATCTGATGTACTGTCATCTACTCCAGTGCTGTGTTGAATTCGTCACATAGTAGCATATCCCACCTTAGTTTAATTCTGTTTTCCTTCCCATAATATTGTTTTCAAGTCTGTATCCTTTGTGTAGTCCTTCTATACAATATATTATTTAATCGAACCTTTCATCCTTATCTTCTTTGCATAAAACTAGCTTGCCATCTAAGTTATTGATATTTGTGCAGTTGCACCTCCCTTCCCTTAAAGTTCCTTTAATTTTCTTGTACATGGCATTTATTCTTCCTATGGTCATACATGCTAATATAGCTTGTTACAGCGTAAAGTCAAGCACCAGCACGCCAGTCAGGAACGAAAGAGAAGAGATGGCTGTGAGAAGACGTCAGCCAATCACACACTGACCAACACCTCTCTAGGACGACAAGGCAACAGCAGCGGCCCCTATGTGGAGAGGACATAAGCTCCGCGACTGACTGGTGACGGCCCAGTTCTATAGTAGCTTCAAGATTACCAACTTAGATATCAGTGTCAACAATAGACACTTCGCTTGTAATACGTACGTAGTACAGGTTTGTAATTATTTCGTATGTCGCCCTTTGCTTGCGATACGTGTATGTAAATGCAAAGTTAAGTATTGTAATGTTATTTATATAATAAAAATTAATACTATTTGTTCGAATGTTTATCTAGCGAACATTTTAAGGAGACTGTATTCCATTTGCTGCAAAGTTAAGTATTGTAATGTTATTTATAAAATAAAACCAGTTAATACTATTTTTTTTGAATGTTTGCCCAGCGAACATTTTAAGGTGTCTGTATTCCCTTTTTCCTGTTCCATTTGTTGTGTTTTGATACTTCCTCCTTTCATCACTTATATTTAAAATCTCATGTATTATCTAACAGAACTTACTGGACCTTACCTTTTTGAGATATCAAAACCAGATTTTACTATGCAAAACATTTCCATAGACTAATTTGGACTCAGACTCATACTTATTGGTTATGACTTAAAGGTTGAAACTTAAAAATGGCATAAAGGTAAGAAATAAGGGAAATGTTGCCTGGATATGTTGAAAAACCTGTTACTCTTAACAGACATTATGTCACAGAACTCCTCTTTCAGAGGAGCTTCTAATTCAATTTTTTTTTTAAATCGTTGTTGCTCCTGCTTCTAAGAAGACAAAAGAATACCGTCACCCTACCACAGCACATTACGAGCGCCACTGCTATTTTTGGCTTACCGGAAACTTCGTTTCGATACAAAGAACCATTCATGAAGTATCCAGGGTGCCTAAATTACGTGTTTCGGCCTGTTTACAGATTGGTAAAGAAGATTTTGGTCTGTATTGTAGCGAAGCGCTTGTCTAATAAACCAGTTTATGCATATACATTGACACATGACGATGTAGTTTGAGATTTGTTCAAGGGTGAGAACTAGAAAGAGTTCGTGAGTGTAAGTCAGTTATCGTGAGAATGTGAAAAGTGTGTGTGTGTGTGTGTGTGTGTGTGTGTGTGTGTGTGTGTGTGTGTTATGGAGGTGTGGTCCTTACTGTAACATATTTAATTGCCTTCAGTGTGTTATTGGGTGTCAGTGTAATAACAGCTGTCATTAGAAAGGATGGGAGGAGAGAGTTTAACATCCCGTTCTCGAAAAGGTTTTTAGAGACAAGCACACACTCAGGTTGTGGTAAGGAATCGTTCATTTCCTCTTTAATGGAATTATCCCTGCATTTGCCTTTAGCCATTTTTGGAAACCACAGGGATCATAAATCTGGGTGCCTAGATGGGGATGTGATCTGGCGTCCTCCCAGCAGTGAGGTCTGTGCCTCGTCAAATGTCTTAGCAAGCAGAGGAGGGGGGGATGGGGCAAGACAGGCAAAATGCCCATCCCTCACAAGAATGATGGCCCAATACAGAATTGTCATAGGCTTATAAAGTGATTTCCGTGGTTCCACTACGTGTCGTGTCCAGCCAGTTATATCATTACAGCCGGCCAGGGTGGCCTAGCGGTTCTAGGCGCTACAGTCTGGAGCCGCACGACCGCTACGGTCGCAGGTTCGAATCATGCCTCGGGCATGGATGTGCGTGATGTCCTTAGGTTAGTTAGGTTTAAGTAGTTCTAAGGTCTAGGAGACCAATGACCTTAGAAGTTAAGTCCCGTAGTGTTCAGAGCCATTTGAACCATTTTATATTATTACATCTCTGATCGTATATTGTACCTTTAGCAGCTTCTGTAAACCCTATGTTTCTTTGGTAGTTTTAGTGTGTCGTCTCCATCCCAACCCTACCTCACACGTGGACAAATTCTTGCGAACCTCCATTTACCTTGCCACTCCCTCCTCACAGCCTCTCTCGATCTGGGAGTAGGAGACGTCCTGTGATAAAAGTAAAACAAATCAAAAAAAGAAAAATGCACCCAGTATGGTCCATGACATTGTCACGATTTCTATAGTGGTAAGTCTAATGAGCATGCGTTACATTATTTCCATTGTAAACGTGCTGACAACAGCCAGTAACGAAATACCTGTATTTAATTTTTGTTTATTTTTAGCACTGATTATCTCTTTATCATCAGATGCTTTGCTGTGCAGTACTTTTTCATTATTCTTGATCCCAATCTTTGCTAAAGGGTATCCACATGATTTTCTGTTGTGACAAAACTGAGACGCTCGTTATGTTAGGCGCTGTGTAGATCTACTCTACACCTACATCTACATCTACATTTATACTCCGCAAGCCACCCAACGGTGTGTGACGGAGGGCACTTTACTTGCCGCAGTCATTACCTCCCTTTCCTGTTCCAGTTGTGTATGGTTCACGGAAAGAACGACTGCCGGAAAGCCTCCATGAGCGCTTGAATCTCTCTAATTTTACACTCCTGATCTCCTCGGGAGGTATAAGTAGTGGGAAGCAATATATTCGATACCTTATCCAGAAACACACCCTCTCGAAACCTGTACAGCAAGCTACACCGCGATGAAGAGCGCCTCTCTTGCAGAGTCTGTCACTTGAGTTTGCTAAACATCTCCATAACGCTATCAAACTTACCAAATGACCCTGTGACGAAACGCGCCGCTCTTCTTTGGATCTCCTCTATCTCCTCTGTCAACCCGACCTGGTATGGATCCCACACTGATGAGCAATACTCAAGTATATGTCGAACGAGTGTGTTGTAAGCCACCTTCTTTGTTGATGGACTACATTCTCCCAATGAATCTCAACCTGGCACCCATCTTACCAACAATTAATTTTATATTATCATTCCACTTTAAATCATTCCGTACACATATTCCAAGATATTTTACAGAAGTAACTGCTAACAGTGTTTGTTCCGCTATCATATAATCATACAATAAAGGATCTTTCTTTCTATGTATTCACAATACTTTACATTTGTCTATGTTAAGGGTCATTTGTCACTCCCTGCACCAAGTGTCAATCCGATGCAGATTTCACTGCAATTTTCTAATGCTGCAACTTCTCTATATACTACAGCATTATCCGCGAAAAGCCCCATGGAACTTCTGACACTATCTACTAGGTCATTTATATATATTGTGAAAAGCAATGGTCCCATAACACTGCCCTGTGGCACGCCAGAGGTTACTTTAACGTCTGTAGACGTCTCTCCGTTGATAACAACATGCTGTGTTCTGGTTGCTAAAACTCTTCAATCCAGCGACACAGCTGGTCTGATATAACGTAGGCTCTTACTTTGTTTCTCAGGCGACAGTGCGGAACTGTATCGAACGCCTTCCGGAAGTCAAGAAAAATGACATCTATCTGGGAATCTGTATCTAATATTTTCTGGGTCTCATGAACAAATAAAGCGAGTTGGGTTTCACACGATTGCTGTTTCCGGAATCCATTTTGATTCCTACAGAGTAGATTCTGGGTTTCCAAAAATAACATGATACGCGAGCAAGAAATATGTTCTAAAATTCTACAACAGATCCATGTCAGAGATATAGGCCTATAGTTTTGCACATCTGCTCGATGACCCTACTAGAAAACTGGAACTACCTGTGCTCTTTTCCAATCATTTGGAACTTCCGTTCCTCTAGAGACTTGTGGTACGCGGCTGTTAAGA
This sequence comes from Schistocerca gregaria, assembly GCF_023897955.1. NCBI lineage: Eukaryota > Metazoa > Arthropoda > Insecta > Orthoptera > Acrididae > Schistocerca > Schistocerca gregaria. The sequence goes on along the minus strand of NC_064931.1, from coordinate 505,728,664 downwards.
GGGGAGCAAGTTCTTTCGCATACTCTGTGTAGAATCGAATTGGTATCCCGTCAGGTCCAGTGGACTTCCTCTGTTGAGTGATTTCAGTTGCTTTTCTATTCCTTGGACACTTATTTCGATGTCAGCCATTTTTTCGTTCGTACGAGGATTTAGAGAAGGAACTGCAGTGCAGTCTTCCTCTGTGAAACAGCTTTGGAAAAAATGTTTAGTATTTCAGCTTTACGTATGTCATCCTCTGCTTCAATGCCATTATCATACCATACCAGAGTGTCTGGATATGCTGTTTCGATCTACTTACTGATTTAACGTAAGACCAGAACTTCCTAGGATTTCTTGTCAAGCCGATACATAGAATTTTACTTTCGAATGCACTGAACGCTTCACGCATAGCCCTCCTTACGCTACCTTTGACATCGTGTAGCTTCTGTTTGTCTGAGAGCTTTTGACTACGTTTAAATTTGCAGTGAAGCTCACTTTGCTTTCCCAGTAGTTTCCTAACTTTGTTGTTGAACCACGGTGGGTTTTTCCCGTCCCTCACAGTTTTACTCAGTATGTACCTGAAACGCATTTTACGATTGGCTTTTTCCATAACACTCAACATTTTCAGTGTCGGAACAGAAATTTTCGTTTTGACCTGTTAGTTAGTCTGAAATCTACCTCCTACTACTCTTGCTAAACAGATAAACCTTCCTCCCTTTCTTTATGTTCCTATTTACTTCCATATTCAGGGATGCTGCAACGGCCTTATGATCACTGGTGCCCTGTTCTGCACTTACAGAGTCGAAAAGTTCGGGTTGTTGTCTGTTTAATTGCTCGAGGTAATTTTCAGATAGAGCACTCGATGCTCTGTCTCTACCACCCGTCCTAGACATCTGAGTGTCCCAGTCTATACCTGGTAAACTGAAATCTCCACCGAATACTATAACATTCTGAGAAAATTCATATGAAATGTGTTCCAGATTTTCTCTCAGTTGTTCTGCCACAAATGCTGCTGAGTCTGTAGGTCGGTAAAAGGATCCAATTGTTAACGTAGCTCGGTTGTTGAGTATAACCTCCACCCATAATAATTCACAGGAACTATCCAATGCTCAAGAACTACATCAATGCTCTACAAACAACTGTGAAAGGCATAGGAGAAGGTACTTTCCGTTGCATCAAGTATTAAGGTTTCTCCCCGTTCCATAAGTGTATGGAGAGTGGGAAAAACGGTAAATTAAATGCCTCCATGGGTGCTGTAATTAGTCTAATCTTGTTTTTGCAGACCCCGCTGGAGCGATACATAAAGGGTTGTAGCATCTTCCTTGATTCCTTATTTAATACTGGTTCGCGAAATTCCATAAGAATTCTTTCACCGTATACTTGACGTTTATCTTCAAGCGTCAGCCAGTTTAGGTTTTCGGTATTTGCGTCATACTATCAGTGAGTCAAAGAAACGTGTGGACATTCGTGCTGCCCTTCTTTGTATACTTTCAATATTCTCTCTTAGTTCTGTTTGTTGTGGATCCCATACACTAGACCAACATTCGAGGATGGGTCGCATAAGTATTTTGTAGCCAATGTGACTGCAACTTCCCTGCATCGTACCAATGAACCGTAGTCTCCCACCAGCTTCACCTACTACTCAGATTTGAGAGCATTACATTTAATGTCTCCATAAATTGTTAGGCTCATGCATTCTTACGAATTGTCTTCTTAAAAATTGTGAATCATTGATACTGTAGTCTGAGGATACTAGGCTTTTGCGTTTTGTGAAGTAGATTTCTGAACATTTAAAGCAAGCTAACAATCTTTGCATCAGTTTGATATCTTATCAAGAACTCAGTGGGTATATGTGCAGCTCTTTTCAAACAATGATTCATTATAGATAACTACATCCTCTGCACAAAGTCTGATTTCCTATTAATATTGTCTGACAGGTTACATGTAAACAACATAAACAGCAAGGATGCCAACACACATATCTAGTAGTTAAGCTACTTCTACGTCTGTAGATGAATCTCCATCCAGTACACCATACAGGCACTCAAAGAATTATTATCTACACGGTTTACAATTTATGTACTGTTCATATGGTGTGCTATTTATTTGCACAAAGGGTGCGAGTGTGAATAATTTCAGCTTTTTTACTGTTTAGGGCGTTTCATTTTCTCTAGATACTGCGTGTATCCACACAAACGAACCACCAGTCGTATGAATGCAGAGAACACTGGCTAATCAAGTACCTGGACACCTGCAAGTAATGCGGAACTGACCACTAGATGTCACAAGAGCAGGACTCGCCCGTATAAAAGGAAGCAAGGAGTGTTTCGCCATCAGTAGAGAAACAGTAACAGCGGAGTAGGTCAGTCAGTAGATACGAAGAAAAAGTCATAGATAAACCAATATCAGACAGATCTCATGCACTGACAGACAGGTAATGTCGAACATTTTTGAGGGAGGTTGTATAAATCACGTAAAATCAACAGAAAGAATCACTCGTGAGTTCCAAAATGCTACCAGCAGGACAGCTAGCTCAGTGGCTCAACGTAGGGAGTGGAAAAGAATCAGGTACGATGGTTGAGCAGCTCCTCATAAGCCACAAATTTCTGTAGTCAATGCTAAACGACGTTTGTGGTGTTAAGAGGGACGCCACTGGATAGTGAATGACTGGAATCGAGTGATTTGGAGTGACGAATCACGCTATACCCTGTTCCAGTCTGATGGAAGGGCTTTGTTTGGTGAATGCGCAGAGAACGTTACCTGCTGTCATGTGAAGCACAAACAGTGAAATGCAGAAGAGGTGGTGTTATGGTGTGGGGGGTTTCCGTATTTGGGATGTGGTCTCCTTATTGCACTCAAGAGAAAGCTAAATTCAGAAGGATGTGAACACATTTTACGACATTGTGTACTGAGTACAATAGAGGAAGAGTACGGGGACGATAATTGTATCAGCTTGATTATGCAACCTGTCATGAGCAATAGAGCTGCAAAATTGCAGTCAGCTCCTGTAGCCTAACATAAGTAAGTGTAGACTACGGCAGTTGTCGTACAGGCTTTGGCCAGTTAAGGTCATATTCGTGTTACCTGTACTTTCAGTACGTTGCATACACCCAGGCGTTGCCTCATGACGAAATCTGTTTTGATGTATGCTGTCAGTGTCTTACTAGATTCCTCTAAAAACCAGATGTGGTGAACCATCTAGAAACCAAGTGAGGATATATAAAGGACCGGGCAACCTGTGGAACATTTTTGTTCTACATAGTTATCGTTCTGTATGTGACTTAAGAAGAAACAGTGTTTATAGGAAAACTGAGCCTGCATAAGTTTTAATCACATTTTATTCCAAAATTGTTGATCTGTAACATGAAACACAGAGATGTCGTAGCAAAAATAAAGAAAACCATACAATTTTTCATTTAGTGCTAGAAAACGCAATTTACTCAACAAGAAGATCAAATTTTTTTAAAAAAAACTTCCAAACAGAAATATATCAAACATCGCTTCAATTCTTTGCCGAACTTACATAAAACATGTTTCTGTTATTCACAAAGAACTGTCGTACTTATAAATAATGACACGAAACTCTTGCCTTTGATCATAAAGAAGAATATTCTACTGAGTACAAAATAACAACAAGAATTATGTATACAGTATATGTTTTTACGTTTGTGCATGCATCAAAAATAATTGCTTTGGTTACATAAAAGCGCAGAAGTTACGTGGTCAACTAATTTTATTAGTTATAGAATGCAATTTATATTGTGTAAGGATATTAAACACGCAATGCACTCAAGGCGAATAATGTGCTGCTCAAAGTATGGGCGAAACAAACAACCAAACAAACAAACAAACCAAAAACCCAGTTTCTCTGTTACACAATCATTTCTACATCTACATCTACATTTATACTCCGCAAGCCACCCAACGGTGTGTGGCGGAGGGCACTATACGTGCCACTGTCATTACCGCCCTTTTCTGTTCCAGTCGCGTATGGTTCGCGGAAAGAACGACTGTCTGAAAGCCTCCGTGCGCGCTCGAATCTCTCTAATTTTACATTCGTGATCTCCTCGGGAGGTATAAGTAGGGGGAAGCAATATAATCGATACCTCATCCAGAAACGCACCCTCTCGAAACCTGGCGAGCAAGCTTCACCGCGATGCAGAGCGCCTCTCTTGCAAAGTCTGTCACTCGAGTTTGCTAAACATCTCCGCAACGCTAACACGGTTACCACATAACACTGTGACAAAACGCGCCGCTCTTCTTTGCATCTTCTCTATCTCCTCCGTCAACCCGATCTGGTACGGATCCCACACTGATGAGCAATACCCAAGTATAGGTCGAACGAGTGTTTTGTAAGCCACCTCCTTTGTTGATGGACTGCATTTTCTAAGGACTCTCCCAATGAATCTCAACTTGGTACCCGCCTTACCAACAGTTAATTTTATATGACCATTCCACTTCAAATCGTTCCGCACGCATACTCCCAGATATTTTACAGAAGTAACTGCTATCAGTGTTTGTTCCGCTATCATATAATCACACAATAAAGGATCCTTCTTTCTATGTATTCGCAATACATTACATTTGTCTATGTTAAGGGTCAGTTGCCACTCCCTGCACCAAGTGCCTATCCGCTGCACACAATTTTCTAATGCTGCAACTTCTCTGTATACTACAGCATCATCCGCGAAAAGCCGCATGGAACTTCCGACACTATCTACTAGGTCATTTATATATATTGTGAAAAGCAATGGTCCCATAACACTCCCCTGTGGCACGCCAGAGATTACTTTAACGTCTGTAGACGTCTCTCCATTGATAACAACATGCTGTGTTCTGTTTGCTAAAAACTCTTCAATCCAGCCACACAGCTGGTCTGATATTCCGTAGACTCTTACTTTGTTTCTCAGGCGACAGTGCTGAACTGTATTGAACGCCTTCCGGAAGTCAAGGAAAATAGCATCTACCTGGGAGCCTGTATCTAATACTTTCTGGGTCTCATGAACGAATAAAGCGAGTTGGGTCTCACATGATCGCTGTTTTACGGAATGCATGTTGATTCCTACAGAGTAGATTCTGGGTTTCCAAAAACGACATGATACGCGAGCAAAAAACATGTTCTAAAATTCTGCATTTATGTTTCTTTCCCTATTAATGCTACCAGTATTGCCGGGAATGCTACCTTGCTATGTCATTTATGTAGGGTACAAAAACTACCGAACTGTAGTTTTGGTAGAACGCAACTCTAATAGCCAGCATCTGTGGGTGTTGTGTACATGGCTCAACACTCAACAGGTACACAACATTACCACGAGAGGGCACCACCACACAAGCACGTCACTCGCTAGGCGCTTACTCAATTCCAATCACCCACCTTCAGATGATACTCGCTAATTGGGACAACACTCTGCATCATGAGAGTACCGGCAGGCGCCGAGCCGAACAGAAACACCAGCAGCGGCAGCAGAGCAGCAGTTATCTGATACACAGCAGTTTAGTTTACTTTATGTTTTTTCACTTGCTTCTGTGTAGACTAGTGGTCAGCAATTTACTGTAAGTTTTTGTTTTTGCGTAAATCTTGGTGTGTATACTTGTGTAAAACGGCTTCCTAGTGTAAGTTTCTCGCCGTCAGACCGCCACATCACGCCACTAAGTTTAAATCTCGTGCTCAATTCCTGTGATTTAGTTAGGACAGAGGTCATTATTGGCAACCGGAATAAAATAATAACTGGATCCTTTTACAGACCTCCCAATTCAGATGATACAGTTGCTGAGAGGTTCAAAGACAACTTGAGTTTGATTTGAAACACATCCCCGACTCATACCATAATAGTTGGTGGAGACTTTAATTTACCCTCGATATTTTGGCGAAAATACATGTTTAATTCCGGAGGTACGCATAAAGTATCATCCGAAATTGGGCTAAACGCGCTCTCTGAAAATTATTTCGAGAAGTTAGTTCATGAGCCCACGCGAATAGTAAACGGTTGTGAGAACACACCTGACCTGTTAGCAACAAACAATCCTGAGTTAATAACGAGCATCAAAACCGATACAGGGATTAGTGAACACAGGGTTGTCGTAGCGAGATTGAATATTGTAATCCCCAAATCCTCCAAAAACAAACGAAAAATATACCTATTCAAAAAAGCAAATAAAAATTCACTTGACGCCTTCCTGAGAGACACTCTCCACTCATTCCAAATTAATAATGTAAACGTGGACCAGATGTGCTTGAATTCAAAGAAATAGTATCGGCAGCAATTGAGAAATTTATACCAAATAAATTAACAACCGACGGAGCTGATCCTCCTTGGTACACTAAACGGGTTAGAACACTGTTGCAGAAACAACGAAACAAACCTGCCAAATTTAAACAGACGCAAAATCGCCAAGATTGGCGATCTTTTACAGAAGCTTGAAATTTAGCGCGGACTTCAATGCGAGATGCCTATAACAGTTGAAACAATAAAACTTTGTCTCGAAACATTGCAGAAAATCCAAAGAGATTCTGGTCGTATGTGAAGCATGTTAGCGCCAAGAAACAATCAATGCCTTCTCTGCGCGATAGCAGTCGAGATACTATCGAAGACAGCGCCATTTGAGATCTTATATCTATTTTTTACACACTACGATATGACTAGGGCTGTGCTTGTTGGGAGTGGACACCAGAAGAATTCGCTACTGTCCGTAAACCGCTGGAAGCAGCGTGGACTACCGTCGACATGCTTCTGGCTAATGCTCAAATTTACGGCTACATCGGGGCGCTGGGAACGAGACCTGCGACTCCTTTGGTGGCACTGGAATCCCCTGGTGACCCATACATCACAGCGGCTTCTGTTACGCAACATCTGGCTGGTCTGTCCTCAATCGAAATGGGTGGCAGGCAGTGGTGGGTTCGCATGTCACTGGGCGGAAGGAGAAAGAGGGAGCAGGTCCCTTGGCTGGCTCCCTATGCCTTAGCATCAGGTACGAGGTACTGCCCAGTACTGATGAGAACTCTGAGCCAGCTCGGGGTGCACCTCCTATTGGGCATGCAGCCGATTTTCCTGCTCATTCCGGACGAATGCGGAGTGTGGATACGTTTGTCATTGGGATCTGCAATATTAGGCTTGTGTTGGAGCCCCTCAGGGAAATAGCGGGCAAGGAGGGAAAAAATGCCAGTATGTGTGTCTGTGGTTCTCGTCCGTGATGTGGAAGAGGCCTTGCCAGGGGCTATCAATCGCACTGGGTGCAATCGGCTGGCCTGCCGAAGTGGCCGTGCGGTTCTAGGCGCTGCAGTCTGGAACCGCGAGTCCGCTACGGTTCGAATCCTGCCTCGGGCATGGATGTGTGTTATGTCCTTAGGTTAGTTATGTTTAACTAGTTCTAAGTTCTAGGAGGCTAATGACCTCAGAAGTTGAGTCCCATGGTGCTAAGCGCCATTTGGAATCGGCTGCATGTAGTGGCACATGTCGGCATGAATGACGCATGCTGCTTGGATTCCGAGGGCATCCTCGGCTTCTTTCGGCGAATGGCTCATTTGGTGAAGGTAACTAGCATCGCACGTGGGGTGCAGGCAATCGTATGCTTTTATAGACCGCACGGGTCAGGAGCTCTAGTGGCAGAGCGCTGCAGGCAGAACTTGCATAATATCATTAATAACTTCCTTGGTCATGCCGTTGTAATAGGGGGTGACTACAACTTGCCAGGTATGGATGGATTGGGAGTGTCATTCTGTCAAGATTGATGTCAGAGACAGGGATTCGTGTGACATTGCTCTGAATGTCTTGTCCGAAAATTACTTTGAGCAGATACTTAGAGAACCAACTCGTGGGGTAACGTCTTAGACCTCCTGGCAACAAACAGACCTGAACATAACGAATCAGTTACGTAGAAGAAGGTATCAGTGATCATAGGTTGTGATAGCATCTATGACAAATGGTCTGACAAAGAGTGTTAAGAAAGGTGGGAAGATTTTTGCTTAGTAAAAGTGACAGGATACGAATTTGAGAGTATTTGAGCAGTCAGAATCAAATATTCGGTGATGAGGATAAATATTTGAATTACAAATGGAAAAATTTCAAAGGAATCGTGCAATATGCCTTAGACAAATATGTTCCGAGTAAGGTCTCAAAATGGTTCAAATGGTTCTGAGCACTATGGGACTTAACATCTATGGTCATCAGTCCCCTAGAACTTAGAACTACTTAAACCTAACTAACCTAAGAACAGCACACAACACCCAGCCATCGCGAGGCAGAGAAAATCCCTGACCCCGCCGGGAATCGAACCCGGGAACGAGAACGCTACCGCACGACCACGAGATGTGGGCTAAGGTCTCAAGGGATGGAAAAGAACCACCATGGTTTAATAGCCGTGTTAGAAAAATATTACGTAAACAAAGAGAACTTCATCTCAGTTTCAAGAGAAGTAAAAACCTAACTGGCAAACAAAAGCTGAACGAAGCGAAAATGAGCGTAAGGAGAGCAATGAGAGAAGCGTTCAATGACTTTTAAAGTAAGACTTTGTCACCCGATGTGAGCAATAATCCTAAGCGGTTTTGGTTGTATGTAAAATCAGTAAGTGGATCAAAACCATCTATTCATTCACTCAGTGACCATACTGTCACCGAAACGGAAGATAACAGAGAGAAGACCGAAATACTTAGTTCGATCTTACGAAATTGTTTCATCGTGGAAGATCGTAAGACGGTCCCTCCCTTCAATCGTCGTACCAACGTCGAAATAACAGGTATTGAGATAACCGATCGCGGAACAGAAAAACAACTAAAATCCTAGTAGTGAAAAGGCATCAGAGCGAGATGAGATACCTATAATATTCTACAGAGATTATGAGAAGGAACTTGCTACCCTTCTAACAGTAATTTACCGTAAATCGCTTAAGCAAGGAATGGTATCTAGCGACTGGAAGAAAGAGCAGGTCATTTCCGTTTTTAAGAAGGGCAGTAGGACAGATGCACACAATTATAGACCTACATCGTTGACGTCAACCAGTTCTAGAATTATGGAACATGTTTTGTGCTCAAGAATTATGACGTTCCTGAAGAAGGAAAATCTCATCTATAAAAATCAACATGGATTCCGAAAAAAGAGATTCTACGATACTCAGCTCTCTCTGTTCCTTCATGAGATAGACAGCGCCGTGGACTATGGTGCTTAAGTTGATGCCATATTCTTTGACTTCAGGAAGGCATTTGACACCATTCCGCACTGTTTTTTAGTGAAAAAAATATGAGCTTTCGAGAGCAGATTTGCGACTTGATTCAAGACTTCCTTGCAGACATAACTCAACACGTCGCTCTTATCGCAACAAAGTCGACAGATGTAAAGGGAATTTCCAAGTACCCCAAGGAAGTATGATAGGACCGTTGCTGTTTACAGTATATATAAATGATCCACTAGAAAGCGTCGATGCTGTCTAAGGCTGTTCGCGGATGATTCGGTTGTCTATAACAAAGTAGAAACGCCAGAAGATAGTAACGATTTGCAGGATGACCTCCAGAGAATTGATGAATGGTGCAGGCTCTGGTAGTTAACCCTGAACGTAAGTGAATGTAACGTATTGCGCATGAGAAGAAATCCACTAATTTATAGCTACACTATTGATGACAAACTTCTGGAAACAGTAATGCCGTAAAATATCTAAGAGTAACTATCCAGAGCGACCTTAAGTGTAATGACTACATGAAACAAATAGTGGGAAAAGCAGATGCCAGACTTAGATTCATAAGAAGAATCTTAAGGAAATGTAACTCATCCACGAAGGAAGTGGCTTATAAGGCGCGTGTTCGACCGATTCTTGAATACTGTTCATCTATCTGTGATCCCTATCAGATAGGGCAGATGGAATAGAAAGAGCTCTAACGAAGAGCGGCACGTTTTGTCACGGGATCGCTTAATCTGCACGACAGCGTTACGGAGAGGCTCAACAAACTCCATTGGCAGACGTTACAAGAGAGGCGTTGTACATCACGGAGAGGTTGCAATATAGAGAGAGCACTTTCCAGGAAGAGTCGGACAACATATTACTTCCCCCACATAAGTGTCGAGTAATGACCATGAGGAGGAAAATCGAGAAATTAGAGAAAATACAGAGGTTTACCGACAATCACTCTTGCCACGCGCTATTCGTGAGTGGAACAGGGTTCAAAGGGCTCGGAGCACTATGGGACGTAACGTCTGTGGTCATCAGTCCCCTAGAACTTAGAACTACTTAAACCTAACTAACCTAAGGACATCACACACATCCATGCCCGAGGCAGGATTCGAACCTGCGACCATAGCGGTCACGCGGTTCCAGACCGAAGCGCCTAGAACCGCACGGCCACACCGGATGGCGAGTGGAACGGGAGTGGAGGGCCCTGTGCCTCACACAATTAGTTCGCTTGCGGAGTAGGATGTGGATGTACATGTATATTACAATCAGTACGTCTTATTCGCCAAAAAGAGCGCTGTCAACAGTTGACTACTTCGCTTCCGCCTAGTACTGTCGTGGATACAGAGCCTTATACCGTCAGGCTCTAAAGCTGACGTACAACAGACACTCACAATTCCTGCAGCGCCAGCACCACCCACAATTCCTGCAGTTCAACCATCCAAATAGGGCTAGGTTTACCAGCAAGTACGCTACAGAGCACTGTTCCAGAAGTTCTGTTCGTAAGACGACAGTTCCGACAGCGTAGTCGCTATTTACTGATCAACAGATGCTGTCAACCACGCATGTCTGCATAGTACAGTCGTAGAGACAATAGCATAGACTGCCAAGAGACAGAAAAGTTATTTAGAGTTTCATTGTATCAGGCATAAGACATGAAGTACCACACATCAAACGGTTTCTAAAGTTAAGTAGAAAGTTCTGTAACATCACAATTAATAAATGTTATTGTTTATTTCTACTGTGTTGTTACATTTCTGTTGTAGTGCTGTCCAAGTATGTAATACATAATTTGATAGTACTAGTGTGCATATTGCCTCCTTTTTAGCGGTCTGTTGTAGAAATCCGTTTTCTGCTGCTGTGGATGTGTTCTTTAAATTGATAGTAACATTCAGCTACAACTCCCCAGCAGTGAGGCAATTGTTTGTGGACAATAACACTCATGAAATGGACTGGTCTGCCTCTATTCCCGACTTGAACGCATTGAAAAACCTTGGGATGAGGCAGAACGTTGACTCCGCTCCAGACCACAGCATTCTACATGACTACCTTCTCTGGTTTCGGTTCTTATGGATGAATGGGCTGCCATTCCTCCACAGACATGCTGACAGCCCACTGAAAGTGTCCTCAGCTGAGTTCAAGCCGTCATAAAGGCGAATGGCAGACACACAGCTAAGACAATGATAGCTATGGCACAACCACCTATGGCGAGCTAACATACAAGCACAAGTGACAACTTCGGCAAGCCCGTTCAAATCAACAACGTTGACAGGATGTCCAGCTGTTATTAAAGCCAACAGGTTACAGCAGGGAAGCCGACAAGCTCGCACGCTAACGCACAAATAAACACTGTGAATCCGATAAATGACCTATCGGACACTCAAACGATGATGACCCCAACTGTTACATGTATGCTGATGCTGACCGTGAAGCCAATACCGGCACCCAGCCGCAGCCGTCGAATAATCGCTGCACAACGTCGAAGGTATCCGCCTGCATGATACCCACTACCAACACAGCCTACCCTTGCCTGACTCGTCGCAGGCTACTGCTCTTACAACCCGACCCAACTATCGCGGGGCTTTTTTCCCGTGGCACTTCTTTTCCCTTGCTCTTCAAACCGCTACCCTTCGTTCAACTTTCGACCCAATCTGTTTACAGATGAGTGTGTATTAATGGTTAATCGAAAACAGACATACGCAAACATCGCAGTGTTCACATCCGGTAAGACTTCACTTAGTGAAAACCAGCCAATATGCAGAGATGACAGTAGACCTTTTGTGTTACCCATAATGTCGGTGTGGGCATGCGGGGGCTCCACAATACACTATGTGATCATAAGTATCCGGGCACCCCCAAAACACACGTTTTTCATATTAGGTGCAGCTACCACCTACTGCCAGGTATCCCATATCACCGACCTCAGTGGTCATTAGACATTGTGAGAGGGCAGAATGGGGCGCTCTGCGGAACTCACGGACTTCGAACGTGGTCAGGTGAGTAGATGTCACTTGTGTCAAACGTCGTCTGTACGAGAAATTTCCACACTCCTAAACGTCCCTAGGCCCACTCTTTCCGATGTGATAGTGAAGTGGAAACGTGAAGGGACACGTACAGCTCGAAACCGTACAGACCAACCTCGTCTGTTGACTGACAGAGACCGCCAACAGTTTCAGAGGATTATAATGTCTAATAGACAGACATTTATCCAGACCATCATACAAGAATTCCAAACTGCATCAGGATCCATTGCAAGTACTATGACAGTTCGGTGGGAGGTGAGAAAACTGGTATTTCATTGTCGAGCGGCTGCTCATAAGCAACACATCACGCCGGTAAATGCCAAACGACCTCTCGCTCGGTTTAAGGAGCATAAACAATGGACGATTGAACAATAGAAAAACGTTGTGTGGAGGGACAAACCACGGTACACGATGTGGCGAACCGATGGCAAGGTGTGGGTGTGGCGAATGCTCGATGATCGTCATCTGCCAGCGTGTGTAGTGCCAACAGTACAATTCGGAGGCGGTTGTGTTATGATGAGGTCGTGTTTTTCATGGAGGGGGCTAGCTCCCCTTGTTGTTTAGCGTGACACTATCATAGCTTAAGCCTACATTGATGTTTCAAGCACCTTTTTGCTTTCCACTGTTGAAGAGCATTTCGGGGATGGCGATTGCATCTTTCAACACGATCGAGCACCTGTTCATAATGCACGACCTGTGGCTGAGTGGTTACACGACAATAACATCCCTGTAATGCACTGGCCTGCCCAGAGTCCTGACCTAAATCCTATAGAACACCTTTGGGATGTTTTCGAACGTCAGTTCGTGCCAGGTCTCACCGACCGACATCGATACCTCACCTCAGTGCACCACTCCGTGAAGAATGGGCGGCCATTCCACAAGAAAGCTTCCAGCACCTGATTGAACGTGTGCCTGCGAGAGTGGAAGCTGTCATCAAGGCTAAGGGTGAACCAACACCATATTGAATTCTAGCATTACCGACGGAGGGTGCCACGAGCTTGTAAGTCATTTTCAGCCAGGTGTCTGGATACCTTTGATCACTTAGTGTATGTATATAGACCCCACATTAATGTCTACTAATAGGTGTCCAGATACTTTTCATGAGGTAGTGTATGTGCTCCATGTATAGTTAAAAGACAGTGTATGGTCCCTATAAGAGCTAGGTAATTACACATAATTGTAAATACGCTTTATCCAGCTACGAAGCAAGTAACACGGAAGTTACTGCCAATGAACAGCGATGAAGAGATCACGCAGTAGTGAGAAGTTTAACCCCGTCTCGAGTGACTAGTGACCCTTATTTGAACTGATTTAATAATGTACCAGCGCAGATCATTAATCTGCGTCTGCCAATAAACGTTCCTGCGCAATGCCTCGCGTAATTTGTTTCGCGTGCTGCATCTCGTTATAGAGCACTGCTGATGGTTACAGTTGCGAGTGTGATACTGCGGGACACACGTAAACTCTGAGGGCGGACGATAGGAACGTTTTATGGCGTGTTATGTTCCAGTGTTCGATCTGTCGAAAGTCTCAAAGCATCATGTTTGTTCACATTGCCAACTTTGGAGACTACAACGGATCTACACTTCCGGTTAAGCAGGGATTTTCACGACGCGTGCAGCTAAAATTCTTCTACACCGAAGAACATTAAAAATCCAGATAAAAGCAAATGCAGTCATAACCGAAACGATATTGCGTGACTTCTTCTGCACGATAAGGGTCGAACGAAATTTTGACAAAAATACAAAATTAATAGTTAAATTTGGAATAAATAAACTGAATTTGCTATAATTTTAGTTTGCAAATTACTTAAGAACGGTCGCCAACTCACTGTGTAAGGAAAAATTACTGTATGATTATTAACTGTTTATAAACTGTAATTGCAACTAATCATTTAATTGTAACCAGGCGAGACCGGAACCAAAGACACTGACTCGAGCTCAGACATAAAAATACAATTAATACCATGAACTAAATTCAATCATAAAACCAGCAAAATAATTTGTACTGAAAAAGTCCACATAAAGGTTAATTGTTTTCAGAACAGTTCACATAATGAATAGCTTTGCGTTACTCACTGTAATGTTAACTGTTACCAGTTTTAGAAATTCAGATGTTCATAAATACTTGTTTTCTATTATAGTATGTTATTTCTGGAAAGGTCGTGATGTTTCATGTAGCTAAAAATGAGTAATTTTACAGTAACTGTTACGTAATTTGTGAACATAAGCGGAGTTTGCAGTGTATGCAAAAAAACACGTACTGTATTATTCTGAAATAAAATTTTTTCAATATTGATACAAATTATGCTTTTACTGTTTTACTGTTAGGAGTTATTCTATAACTAGTTCTTCTACCAAGCAACAAAGTTCACTGCTGTTAAATGATAGTTTTGGGTAGTTCTCGGTTTTGTAAATTACACGTTTTTATCTTAGTTACCGAAATTAAATAAACTCATCACTTCCGGTATTTTCCTGTTTTTTCACTGGTAATATTATCGGAATGGTGACAGGATAGGACCCAATCAGGTAAATGAGTGAGGTAAAGTTCATTTACACTGTAACAGTTGTTGCGCTAAAAACATTGCTATTCAGGTAAGAAAAGCTACTACTCTGGCTAGCCTTGTACAATCTAAAGATGAAACCAGTCGGATATTACTTAAATGAGTTGCTGCTGATGTGATGTAAGGTATTATTCGTCGGCCATGTATGGCAACACTCTCTTCTTTACTGTCGCTCCATATAACGAATCTGGGGCCGTATGACTCTTCTTCAACATTAATTCCTCTTGATGACAATGTACTATGCCCCTTTATTGTTGTTGTTGTGGTCTTCAGTCGTGAGACTGGTTTGATGCAGCTCTCCATGCTACCCTATCCTGTGCAAGTTTCTTCATCTCCCAGTACCTACTGCAACCTACATCCTTCTGACTTTTTAAATTATCTAACCTACCTGCTCGATTAAGGGATCTGACATTCCACGCTCCGATTCGTAGAACGCCAGTTTTCTTTCTCCTGATAACAACGTCCTCTTGAGTAGTTCCCGCTATTTTACCTCCGGAATATTTGACCCATGAGGACGCCATCATCATTTAACCATACAGTAAAGCTGCACGCCCTCGGGAAAAATTACGGCTGTAGTTTCCCCTTGCTCTCAGCCGTTCGCAGTACCAGCACAGCAAGGCCGTTTTGGTTATTGTTACAAGGCCAGATCAGTCAATCATCCAGACTGTTGCCCCTGCAACTACTGAAAAGGCTGCTGCCCCTCTTCAGGAACCACACGTTTGTCTGGCCTCTCAACATATACTCCTCCGTTGTGGTTGCACCTACGGTACGGCTATCTGTATCGCAGAGGCACGCTATACCCCTTTACAACCACATAATACGCCTGGCCATGTATTAAAAATCTTGCACTTTATTCCATATATTCCCCGCATCGCGTCTGCACTTAACCACTTGTCGCTACCAACTCCTCACCGCCGGCTACTTCTGCCCGACTCCGCGCTTACACGCCCAGCGACAATACTCCTTGCTTTAAAAGTATCCTTTGGCTCTATACAATAGCAAACTTTCCTAAGTCAGCAATTTTAGTACATCATAATTACAATATTTTTTCTAATTAGTTCGATTAAATAAATTCTTTGACATCTAATTATTTGTCACCTTTAATAAAACAATATTACAAGAATTACATCACCCTTACATTATGGTTACAGAATTAATCACGCGAAAAATTTACTAGCAATTGTTTTGTTGTGTTACAAGAAAAGCGATCTGTCGTAATTTTTGTATAATAAGGATTAAAACTTCTCGTAGTCAAGTGTTTGTGTGTTAGTGTGGGTGTGTAATTATCTAACGTTTATAGGGACCATACGCTGTCTTTTAACTACAAAAAATTGCTGGTTCAAATGGCTCTGAGCACTATGGGACTTAACTTATGAGTTCAACAGTCCCTTAGAACTACTTATACCTAACTAACCTAAGGACATCACACACATCCATGCCCGAGACAGGATTCAAGCCTGCGACCGTGGCGGTCGCGCGGTTCCAGACTGTAGCGCCTAGAACCGCTCGGCCACCCTCGGCCGGTTTTTAACTAAACACGGAGCACATACACTATCTCATGAAAAGTATCCGGGCACCTGTTGGTAGACATCAATGTGGGATATATATATATACTATGTGATCAAAAGCATTCGAACACCTGGCTGAAAATGACTTCTAAGTTCGTGGCGCCCTCCATCGGTAATGCTGGAATTCAATATGGTGTTGGCCCACCCTTAACCCTGACGACAGCTTCCACTCTCGCAGGTAGACGTTCAATCAGGCGCTGGAAGGTTTCTTGGGGAATGGCAGCCCATTCTTACAGAGTGGTGCACAGAGGAGAGGTATCGATGTCGGTCGGTGAGGCCTGGCACGAACTGACGTTCCAAAACATCCAAAAGGTGTTCCCTAGGACTCAGATCAGGACTCTGGTCAGATCAGACCACAACAGGGACGTTATTGTCGTGTAACCACTCCGACACAGGCCGTGCATTGAGAACAGGTGCTCGATCGTGTTGAATGATACAATCGCCATCCTCGAATTGCTCTTCAACGGTGGAAAGCAAGACGGTGCTTAAAGCATCAATGTAGGCGTAAGCTGTGGTAGTGCCACGCGAAACAACAAGGGGTGCAAGTCCCCTCGATGAAAAGCTCGACCACACCATAACACCACCGCCTCCGAATTTTACTGTTGGCACTACACACACTGGCAGATGACGTTCACCGGGCATTCGCTATACCCACACCCTGCCATCGGATCGCCACATTTTGTACCGTGTTTCGTCGCTCCACATTTTTCTACTGTTCAGTCGTCCAATGTTTACGCTCCTTACACCAAGCTAGGCGTTGTTTGGCGTATACCGGCGTGCTGTGTGGCTTATGAGAAGCCGCTCGGCCATGAAATCCTAGTTTTCTCACCTCCCGCCTAACTGTCATAGTACTTGCAATGGATCCTGATGGAGATTGAAATTCCTGTGTTCTCAGACATTCCAACCCTCTTGAACTGTACGCTTTTGTGCTGTACGTGTCTCTTCACGTTTCCACTTCACTATCACATCGGAAACAGTGGACCTAGGAACTTTTAGGTGTGTGGAAATCTTGCGTACAGACGTATTACACAAGTGACACTCAGTCACCTGACCACGTTCAAAGTCCATGAGTTCCGCGGAGCGCCCCATTCTGCTCTCTCACGATGTCTAATGACTACTGAGGTCGATGATATGAAGTACCTGGCAGTAGGTGGCAGCACAATGCACCTAATATGAGAAAAGTATGTTTTGGGGGTGTCTGGATACTTCTGATCACATAGTGTATATATACAAAATTACGGAGGTTGTTTTGTGTTAGCTTCTCATAAATTTGATTTAGGGGTCCCGTTGTCTCCAGTGGCTCGTTACTGCATAACAAAGTAAGTGTAATTTATTCAGTTTGCTGCCCTATAGCGTCTAATTCTGTAAAAATATCTTCACTAACAAAACGTATCCATACAGTTGTGTAACACTGTTAAAGTGTAACTAACACTGCCAGAAAAACAAAGCCTAAGCAAAACGGAGAGTTACTGAATGCAACTTTGGATGTGACATTTACAGTGGGTATTACTGTTGCCAACAAGTGCCGTTAGTGAATGGAACAAGTTTGTTTGGTAACAAGACACAAAACGCATATGGTCGATATTGCCACTACTGCGCTGATATTTTCAGCTCGATACCGATTCAGAAACAAGCGGGAGTACGAAATGAAACGAGACACAGTTCCTATGTGGACCATGGGTCAATTCTGCCAATATAATATTATAATATTCCAGAACAATTACCGAAATTGACTTTTAGTTCACTCTGTAGAAGTTTAGAAGAACTGGGATTGCGAATTCAAACTTTGTCAAATGTTAACGCAGGAATGAAGCATTTCGTAACCTAAGAAAGCTCACGATTGTATGCATAACATCTACATCTACATCTACATGGCTACTCTGCAAATCACACGTAAGTGCCCCACTAGAGCGCTCATCGAGCCACCCTCACGTTAACTCTCTACTATTCCATTCTCGAACGGCACTCGGAAAAAGGACACCTATATCTCTCCGTGCGAGCTCTGATTTCCCTTGTTATATTATTATGATCACTTCTTGTCGACAACAAAATATTTTCGAATTCGGAGGAGAAAGTTGGTGATTTAAATTTCGTGAGAAGATCCCAACGCAACGAAAAACGCCTTTCCTTTAATGATGTCCACCCCAAATCACGTATCATGTCCATAACACTCTGTTTGCTATTCCTCGATAATACAAAACGTGCTGCCCTTGTCTGAGCTTTCCCGGTGTACGCCTATTTGGTAAAGTACTCCAAAACAGGACGTACAAGAGTAGTGTAAGGAAACCCTTTAGTAGATCTGTTGCATCTTCAAAATGTTCTGCCAATAAAACGCAGTCTTTGGTTCACCTTCCCCACAACATTTTTTATGTGTTCTTTCCTATGTAAGTTGTTCCTAATTGTAATTCCTAAGCATTTAGTTGAATTTACGGCCTTTAGATTTGATTCATTTATTGTGTAACCGAAGTTCAACAGATTCATTTTAGCACTGATGTGCATACCTCACACTTTTCATTATTTAGGGCAACTGACAATTTTCGCACCATACGGATATCTTATTTAAATCGTTTTGCATTTGGTTTTGAGCTTCTGATGACTTTACTAGACGATGAACGACAGCATTATCTGCAAACAGCTTAAGACGTCTGCTCAGATTGTCACCTAAATGGTATATAAAGAACACGGGGCTTATAACACTACTTTGCAGAACGCCAGAAATCACTTCTATTTTGCTCGATGACTTTCCGTCAATTACCACAGATAATGTTTCAAGAACATTCCTAGACAAGATATTTGCTAGTATCATACTGACTGAATTACGAACGTCGCTGTTGTGGATAAAAAACTAAGCGCGTCCGTCGTAAATGTACACCGCAATTTTTAGTCGCACAAGCGACGGCTACTTAACCGTAATGAAATGTTAGAGCGACTACACGCTCCTCAGGGAAGAAGCTTTCTATGAGTGCGCGTACAGAAGGCGGGCTGAGTTAGGGCTGGCAGCTGCGTGGGCGTCTGGTGCGGCTTGAAGCGGCGGCCGGGAGCTGGCGGGTGGAGCGATCGATGCGGCGCGGCTCGGCGCCCACGCGCGGTCACAGCCCAGCTCGGGCCGCAGGCCGCCCACGCGCCATCTTACGGACCCATATCGAACCGATTACTCGCCGCGTGCTGCCAGCACCCGACCATTCTTCGTCTGTCACGCTCTTTTTTCTGACGTAGAAACAGAAGGAGGAGGAGAAAAGTGTTTGACGTCCCATCGACCACGGAGTCATTAGAGACGGAGCACGAGCTGGGATTACGGAAGGAGGGAGAAGGAAATCGGCCGTGCCCTTTCAATGAAACCATCTCGGCATTTGCCGTAAGCATTTTAGAGAAATCGCAGAAAACCAAACTCAGGACATAGAAACAATCAGTATTCGTATATCTTATGAAGGCAGCTCGTAAGGATTCACGAAACCTAATTGGTTCCACCCATGACTCCTATAACCTGAGCTGAACTGTCCGCCATGTTTTCCCCAAAGTATGGGATATTCATACTTATTTATATATGAATCATGATTCGAGTGGAAGTTTCCAATTAAATATTTTGAAGAATTCGTAGCTAATATGGGTGGCGACTCAGCTATGAACTGCACTAACTATTGCAACGAAAAAAACACGTGGGCCATAAATTGTTGGAGAGACAACTGAGAACCAAACCCTGGTGCTCAATTGTGTTCTGTAAATACACGCTGATACAAGTAGTTATAAACATGAAAACAGGTGTATAGAATTGCGTTTCTTACCCCAGTCGAAAACTACATTCAAGCAGTTCGTCTCAAGAGTTTTAGATTTCTGATATATTTTCGCAATTGGAAAAGTGGAGAGGAATATTTCTAATGTATTTATGTAGCATCATGATAATCTGAATAACACTTAGCCTCTTTTCTTATATAAGTGCGGTAGAATGAGTCATGGTTAAAATATTTCTATAGCGGATTGCTTATTGTGAGGGAACCTGCACAAGTAACATAATCTTCAAAGAATAATGTTTGTACTACAACCAACAAGCAACAAACTTATCGTGAAGTACACAAAATGAATACTGGAAAAATGATAGATCAAACTATTAATAAAAATTCGTTTCACTGTAACATGAAACTATACTTTTCCCTCCTCTATACAATAAAAATGCCGCATTTCTCAAAGTACCTATTGATGATCAAAAATAAACACTACTTTAACAGGTGCCTCTATATGGGCAAAAACTAATAAACAGACGCTGGTTGTTACAGCAGAACACCGATATTTGAGGACCGGATTCTTAACTCATTACATTTAATATTTACAAACTTACACGCAAGTTCCAAACCTAGATTTCTGTAGCCGTGTACTATTACATTTCAGTTTTTCTGTCATGTGAAAAGAGCATTCTAAAATATGTCCTTACACAGTAATTACTGTTCTGTGCACTTCATACATGCAATATCAGATTTTTACAAGAAATATTACGAAAAACCACGAATACGGTAAACACTGCCGAATCCTCAGAGATGTGGAAAAGGTGGCAGACGATTCCGCCTATTATATAGGAGTTTTAGTTCCACCGCTTATTGCTGCTAATAAATACTTATATATTACAACCGGTCCCAGTCCTCATAAGACTGCCAGGAATCGTAAGTTACTTGAAACACTTTGTATGGCGATAGCAAAAAGCGGTGTCAAATTGCATTAAATCCATCATAAGTCACTGCTATCAAGTAGTGAAAGACATCACATTGTCAATAATAAATTGTACCACGCTGTATTAATCTTCGTTCTACATATAGTCTTGTTCGAAACTTTCTGCTTCTACTTCAAAGTTTCAAACACTTTAAAAACTTTTTTATGTTAGTAGCAGATTTTAATTCCTTACTAACTGTCCTACAGTTTCTAACAAAAACCTTCCGAAACAAGTTTGATAAAATTCAGCTTCATTTCCAAAATCAGTTTTCTATGTAATAAACTCCTTTAAATGTTCAAGTGGTTACGATGATATCAGTGGTGAAAAAACGAAATTTTGTTGAGCTCCACTTATTAATGTATTGAGATAATTGTGTAATGAATCTTTTCGCTGTCGTACTTTCCCACTGAGGCTTAAACATGTTGCAGTCACTTCAGAAAAAATCAGATAGAACATTAGTAAAGGCTTACCACTTCGTCTCATTATTGACAGTATTTCACAGAAAATCTAGAACGTCATTTACAGTAGAGATTATAAATACTTGTAGAGAAAAACATTCTCAGTATCAAACAGTTTCTGAAAAGATTGTTAACTGAACAGAGTGTATTTACTTTTATAGATGATATGCTAAAATCTGTAAACAAGAAATTACTTTTTGACTGCGGCTTTTGATTGTATGAACCATAGCATCCTCTAGTGGAATTAAAAATATGAGAGCTATTCGGAAAGCAAGTTCCGATCGGTCACGAAATCGAAACCACTGTGAAAGTCCGACGAGGCTTTGCACATATGTGTTGGGCAGTGTCTCTAGTATGCCCGTCCATCACGTCATGTCGCTCTTTTCACTTCTGAGCGCACGGTGAGAGCGTAAAGATGCATAGAAAATAGTGTCCCAAGTCAAGTATGAAGACCTGGTGAGAGATTTCGCCTGATGTCCTGCAGCCCACACAACGTAACTGCCATACGCATCATTCTTCGTGACAATTCTCGGCCGCACTCGGATGGGTAATGAAAATGCTCCCGCAGCGTTTCCGATGGGAAATGTTTGATCATCCACAATACAGCTCGTAATTGGCTCCCGCTGAGTTTCATCTCTGCTCTCATGAACTGCTGGCTATGAAGACAACGTTTTGGCACAGACTACGAGCTGCAGATCAGCGTAGAGAATTAGCGGAAAGTACTGGCCGCTGCCTTCTATGACGAGGATATTGAAAAGTTGCTACGACAAATGTCTAAGTCGGAGCTGTGATTATAAAGGGGAGTGGCTAGAAGGTGTAGATATCGGAACTTACTTCCCGAATAGCCCTCGTATTATGGAATTGTACTCACAGCAGATACATTTATTGTGAGAGGGCGTGTAGAAAAGCAATGCCTTCTAATTTTTAATACGAAAACTCTTAAAGCTTTTTAAACAAAACAAACATTATTAACAGTCTACATCTTTATTCCTCACGTCTACACAGTTATTTCTCAACATAGTTACCCTCTTTCACAGCGAGAGACCAGTTTGTTGATACCCTCACAGTAGACTATTTGACTTTGTTAATGGAGCCAAAACCTCACCGTTGCCTGCTCCACTTCGTCATTATCAAATTGAAGTCCTCCAAGGTGTTCTTTAAGTTCTGGAAACATGAAAATCGCATTGAAGTAAGTCGGGACTGTGTGGATGGTGATCGATGACAGTGAACCCAAGGGGTCGGACTGTTGCAGATGCCGCAGCGCTCTTATGTGGTCTGGCATTATCATGCTGAAGGAGGGGGTGCTCCATGTGTGGACGAACTCTTCGAATTCGAAACTCAGTAACAGCACTCTGTTTCTCGGGCACCGCTGTACTTACTTTACGCACCACCATGTTACACACTACAATTTGGAGCCCTCTAGTGGCAGAAGTCTGGACATATGTAGACATGAAGAATAAAGATGTAGAACGTTAATGATGGTTTTTTTTTTTTAAGCATTAAGAGTTTTCGCATAAAAATTCGGAGGCATTATTTTTCTACACGCCCTCGTAAAATTTTCCATATATTTTGTTAGAGGTGTGATAGCATGCTCGCTGGATAACGATTTTTGTTTTTTAAGTTACGACAGAAAAAAGTCTAAAATAACTCTAATACATCAGGTATGTAATTACAACCACCCTGAACGTAAGCAATATTGTTAATGTTAATCATCATAATGGATACTAATTTGTACTTATTTACTTTCAAGGAAATTTATTTTGCTGTTCCTTTTTAGTTGCTTGCAGGAAGCATCTAATAAATTTATCATCTTTTTCACGACCCTTGAGTGCTTCGGCTATTTTCTGTCAGTCAATTATAACAGACACCACTCATACAGATACACATGATCGTTATTTGCAAGGAAATCTTCGTCCGACCTCTTCTGGGGTTAACCGTGATGTGACGAGTTGAAAAGAGGGAAAAGGGGTAGGGGACGCTACTTTGGTACTATGCGACAAATGGAAATTGGGTTGATGGTGGGGAGGGGTGATAGGATAGTCCATGCAGTTGTGTCTAAATCCTCTGGCATGGAGGTGTAGATAGTTAACGCATTTGCCTAGTAAGTAACGAGACCCGAGCTCGAATCCCGGCTTTGATGCTAATTTTCATTTGTCAAATCAAATGGCTCTGAGTACTATGGGACTTAACATCTATGGTCATCAGTCCCCTAGAACTTAGAACTACTTAAACCTAACTAACCTAAGGACAACACACAACACCCAGCCATCACGAGGCAGAGAAAATCCCTGACCCCGCCGGGAATTGAACCCGGGAACCTGGGTGCGGGAAGCGAGAACGCTACCGCACGACCACGAAATGCGGGCTTTCATTTGTCGATAATGAATTCTGTCATTGCCCGAATGCGGCAGAGATCGGAACTTCTCCTCTCTGAACATATTTATTTCTCTTCGCCACTTTTCCAGTGGATCCTTGTTGTATCACCAACATCACATTCTCTTCAGACTACTCCATCGTTCACACAGTTCATAACAACAGTAGTTGGTACGAGAAACGGCAGAGAAATGCTCTCTATATTGCTAGCATCGGAGCAGAGAGATGAGAGCTTCCTTCGATGTTTCGTTAAGACGCGACAACCAGCGGAACAAGAGGGTATGCTGCTCCCTCCTGTTTGTCTACCGCTGACGAGAGATACAATTCTCGAACGGTGATCTTCGTTCGTGTTCACTACGGTGTAAATAAGGCTTTTGTGTAAAGGATATTCCGTCGCTAAGCGTGTACCCAGGATCTAAGATGTGGCAGGGAGAGTGAGAGTGAGAGAGAAAGGCCGCTGGGAGAAGGGACTCGTGTTAGCTTTAGTGTGAATAACGAAACAGTGTTGAGATTTCAGCATAGACAGCTCTGGGTTCACGTGCTACTAGTCAGTTCTATTACATGTTCTCTATTTCTTCAAATTGATACTTAATTCATACATCTCTCTATCTTGCAGGGCACGATTCGAGCTCATATATATGGGGTGGGAGCGTCACTCCCCTACCACTCGCTGTGTACCCCCTTACCTGTTGCTGACCTACCAAAGGCGCAGTGGGGCGTACAGCGTTCGGGCAGACGGTGCGTCGATTTTGCGCTGACCCTCGGCGAAAATAACCCGGGTCCCGGGCGTCCCCTCTCGCCACTAAATTCGCAATTTCCGGTTAAAGAGACGGGCACGCGCACGTCACGCCTTATATTGGCAGCAGGCAACACCTAACGTGTGACGTGCACACTGCGCCAAATATGGAATACAAACGTTTCTACATTCTCGATACGTCGTCGTTCCTGAGGCGAGTCTGAAACATATAAAAACTTTGAATGATATCGTGTCCTTAGAGTTTTCGTCGACTTCTTAATTCCAAAACTGAGCTATAATGCTTCCAAATCAGTATGCAAACTAAACATACTTCGTAGATGCATTCTAGAAACTTTCCTTCATTACATAATTTTAAAAATAATCGTTATGTCAGATAAAACTCTAAGCACTGGTACGCACGAAAATGTAGCCAATACAGATTCAAATATCCTGCTGAAATATACCAAAATAAAACATTAACAGAATAATTTGTTTAATAGAGTATAAAACCAAAGAGTGATAGGAATATATCTACGTTTGTTCTGCAAATGTCAAATTTTAGGCTTCTAATTAATTAAAGAGATATCATCTCACATTGTGAACTTAAAAAAACATTAAACAAAATAAAAAATAATAAATCCCAAGGAAAGATTCAGTCAATCTGGAGCTGTTTAAATATCTAAGTAAATCACTTACAGACAGATTTCTAAACTTCTTATATATGGTTTCATCAGGAGACAATATACCTGAGAGCTGGGCAAATTCGGTTGTCATTACTATGCTCTAAAAGGAGATCGGAAGATGTTGTGATTACTATCGAGCAATAAGCGTATGAAATTTTAGGCTGCATCGTCAAAAATAAATTGTACAGGCATTGTGAACCCAACATAGGTAAGAAGCAAAATATCTTACCAAAAGTAAGATCATGCTCTGATGGCTATTTTTCATTGAAACTCTTAACAGAAAAACATACTGAACTCAATCTAGAAACACATACTGCCTTCGTATACTTCCAAAAGGCTTTTGATAAAATTAACAGAAACCAATGTTACCCAGCACCTTATCGATAATATACACAGAATGTACAGAACAAATTTAAGCTGTGTCAAGAAAGAGGACTAATCGTCAGACAGGGGCAGAATACATGGAGGAGTACGACAGGGATGCGGCTTTGCACCATTCCTGTTTATTATTTTATAAACTCATCCAAGAGTAGGGACAAATGCCACATAGCTTCAAGTAAATCAGCATAATCACAAAGCTAGAAGTTTTATTTTTTGCAGATAAATTAGCTCTTGCAGTTTCTTCAGAGACCTGTAGGTTTCTTTTCACTATTTACAGAATGTATCCGAGAAATACAATATGGACGTCAAGACCGCAAAACAAAAACTACTGTCTTCTGAGGAAAAATACCCAGTACAAAGTAAATGAAAAATAAAATTCTAGAAAGAGTGAACGTATTCACCTATTTCGGCTATAAACTATTCCTTCTGGAAGAAACACTCACTAGCCTTTAAAGCCACTGGGTACACAGAAACGAAAGTAATTAATAATGTAATGAAATCTTCCTTATTCCAGAAGCACGACAGAATATGCCTTCATAAAACGTCATCAAGACTTGTGTTATGCTATGGCACTGAAGCCCAACAATAAAGACAGTAGATGTGACAGGACTAACAGCCTGCTAAATAAAATTCGTGAGACGAACAGCTGGTTACACCGAATGGGATAAAAAAGGAATGAAGATGTGTTGAAGGTACTTAAAATGGAACCAATTCATTATATTCAGTGCTACCAAAAGAACTGGAGAAAACATTTGCAGTTTTTGAGCTGAAAGATAATCTCGAAATACATGCTGCATTTCTACCCTAACCGTGTAAGACCGTTAGTTCAACCAGTGAAAAGACGGCAGGAGAACTTCTCGATGAAACTGTAAAAGATCAGGCGGCCTAATACGAGGAAGGAAAATAATGACGATGATGATGTGATTTCCAGAAATAAATCTGTTCTGCGTAGTGACCCGATGCAGCTGCTATCAATAATTCCTTGCCTTCCCTTTCTCCCCCGCCACCCCCCTCCCTCCACCTTCAAATTACATACAATAAATGTTTACGTTATAAAATTGGTTTCTGTTTTATTATATATTAGTGTCTGATATTAGGCAAATTCGTTGTTCTGACAACAAAAATATCATAATTGAAGTCTAAATTACTAATAATACACACCATACAAAAACTCATTCTACCATAAAACACTTACTCAAATGAAAGTTGTATTCAGATGGCTCTTTTTCACTCATTTCGTAATTTTTGTGTTTGTTTAGAGTAACTACTTCTGAATTTACAAGTATCAGTGATGAATTTAGCAAAATAGCCTATCACAAGCGTGACAGAATATTGTTGGTCAAATCAGGTATGTTACTGCCCTCTGAAACATAGAAGACAAAAATCTTCTCACGTAATTTCAATCTCCAACTTTCTCCTATGAATGCGAAAATCTTTTGTTGACACCGTCCTATGTAGGGAGAAACGGTCATCATAATAAAATGAAGGAAATCAAAGCTCTCACGGAAAGATATAGGTGTATGTTTTTTTCCTGCTCGCTGTTCAAGATTGGAATAACAGAGAACTGTTGTTAAGGGGGTTTGATGAACCCTCTGCCAGTCACTTAAGTATTATTTGCAGAGCATCTATGGATATTTCCCTGTAGATTAGAAATCTAGTTCAATTAGTCAACTGTGCAATACCATCAGTATTGCTTCGATTACTTTAGCTACACTGTTCATTCCCTGGAGCTTAGACAAGTGCTAAAGAAATCCTATAGATTGTGGAACATCTCAGAAAAACACAAATACATAATGCATATTCTTGGAGATGTTACACTGCTATGAAGCAAGATATTTCCTGAAGGTGGCCCAATAAGTTGAAAACTAGTTAGAAATAAACAAAAATTAGTAGAACAAAAACAGGTTACTTGCTACTCAAATTTAAATATGAAGTTTGCCTACCAAGAAGTGATGGCGGAATCCATAAAAGATGCCATTTTTTGTTCTATATGTGTTTCGCTTTTATTTATTTATGAATCATCTTCAGTGGCGATTTTGTAATCTTATAGTTCCATATACATACCCCTGTTCATGTGTTCAAAAACACCGAAAGTTGGGCCTCCTGATGTACGCAGGCAAACTAAGTAGAAGTCCAGAACGACAATTATGGAATGATAAGACCACAAAATCGCAACTAAAGACGCTTCATAAATAAAAAGAAACGAGGCGGGTACGGCAAAAAAACAAACATCCTTTCATTCAGTTGCATAGATGGACCACATCTAAAACAATATAGACGCAAGTAAGGAACGACAAAAATCGACATGTTATAAATATATTTGCTGAACACATTTTTTTCACATTAATTAAAAAACTTTCCCCAAACACTTAAATGTGTGAGTATTAAAGTGCATATTTTCAAAGCTATTGTATCGAAGCAGTACCAAAGACAAAAACAGGTTGCAAGGCATGCTTGCTCAGATTGCGTAGCAAATATAGTCATACACACCTTCTGACACATTTGCCTCCACCCCCCTCACACACACACACACACACACACATACACACACACACACACACACACACACACACACTTCACTTTTCCCTGTTACACACAAGCTGGTGCCTTCAATGTGCCTCGTCACGGTACTGTCTAATAGTCGTCGTAGTATGTGGAATGCATATCTTTTTGTACGTTAAACGAAAGCTCCTGTGCTCTTTAATAAGATCAACTCTACAACAAAAACGTATGCATTAAAATGAATCATTAATATTCTTCCCCTTTGGTTTAGGCAAGAATGGAATTTTAACAAGTGTTGCACATTCTGATAACCTAAATCGCAACATTGCGTAGCTGCTAACGTTACGACACGACGAACGTTACTTAACTACAGCGCACGTTAAATACTCTAATTTTCCACAACAATATATGTAAAAAGTGATGTAGCTATCAGATGTTGAATTTCAGATATTCCAGCTGGTTTGCTCATTCAGGAACACTCATCTTTTGATAACTTACCATCAGCTATAATAAGTTTAGCAGCTTAAGAGGAGCCTAAAGGGTATCTGGGAAGCCAATTTCTCATACTCCACTGCTAAGTCGTTTATTACTCATTACTAAATCAGCCAGTGGGTCAGAAACGATGTCAGTAGGAATTCATGAAAATCGGGGACAATTTTTCCAATAAAATGAAATGTCTCACAGGTAGCTAACCAAATTTTAAGTCAAAGTAAAATTATTTCTTTTTTAAAAGTCTTTCCATTTCATGGACTAATGTTTATTAATCGCTGTTGGCATGTACAACCAAAACAGATATTTACGTGTATCACTAGGTTCAGGACTGCTGTTAAAGACTACTCCATTCATTCTTATTAAATTTAAACTAGTGTGCTAAATACTGACCGCTAAAGACCAACTTATAGCCATATCCACAAAAAAAATCAGATTTACTTAGCTCATAAACTGACTCATTCCATATACTTTCGAAAAAAATTCTTACATATAATTTGCAGAAGTTGTAATTTGTTAAGGAACTCCTTCATTAACATTTCGTTGTGCGTCGTTGGAAGTGTGAAATTTTGTTATTGCTGTTTCTTCAAAACGTTTACCACAGCTCATTCGTTTCTGAGAAGATACCTAATATTCCTCTTTCTCAGCCATTCGCTGTGTGTGTGTGTGTGTGTGTGTGTGTGTGTGTGTGTGTGTGTGTGTGTGTGTGTGTATGTGCACAGGTGATTTGCATTTTAACATTTCCTATAGGCAATACACTGCTCTTTATCAACATGTTATGTCTATGCATTTTGTTGGCAGAAACAGTTTACCAGGTCTAACAAATGTCAGAGCAGCTTTAAATCGAAATGTTTACACTGTGACTCGTTGTGTGAAATCTACCCTCCAAAAAGGGAAAAAGAGACAGTTTTCCTTCAATTTCCGTCCGCAATGTCTGTTTGCACAGGTATGTGTCTGCCGGATATTTCAATCAGTAGAAAAGTTCCGTCTCCTATCCGTGCCTGTTAGTGCAGTCAAGCCAATTTCCTTATTAGGGAGATGTTCTTTCTTTCATAAACGGTGCCGCTTTTATCCATAAAGTGCGAGTATTTCACCTTACGTGTGACAATCTCCAAATATATTAGAAAAACGGGTGTATGCATGTATGAATGTATGTGTGCTCCACACCTCCTCCTAAACCTCTGGACCGGTGTCAGCCTGACTTGGTACACGTATCATTTACTGTCTGTACAGAATCGCTGTGGACGTAAGAACCACCTACCTACCAAATGAGTTGCGGGGGAGGGGGTGAAAAAGCAGTGTAACCCATGATGCGAGAGTATCCATAACTTATTCATCCAGTATTTTAGAATAAAAGCGCTTAGTGACTGTAATAAACTTTACATATAATTTCAAACCTTTGCAAAACTTTTCTCAGTGGCAACTGCCGCAAAATGATGAAAGGAGAAAATTTATCTCTTACTGCACTTTCGCTGTTCCTGCAGTAAAACTTCGTTTGAAGTATGACGTTTTAACTTATTACTTCATTACCACTAAGTATATTCGCGAAGTTTTGCAAACAGTATTTACATATACCATTGAATGTACCAGTAAAACAATATCATTGTACGGCACATATTTAAGGAGATATGACGTCATTAACACTGAGATACCACATCATCCATGACCTTTAAATTTATTCCTTCTATGCCACGAACTCTATCCTCAAAACATTTCGCAGACAGTATCCACATATATTTCTGCATGTGCCTAGAAAAATATGTTGCTTTACCATTCATAGTTTAGGAATATGACGACCGCTGAAATGAGTGAAAGTTTGTATCATTCGTGACGTTTTAATTTATTGTTTCCTTACTACTAACTCTATCTGCAACACGTTTCGTTAGACAGTAGTCATATATACCACTTCATGTACCTGCAGAATTATACAATTGTGTGGCACATACTTCAGTATATACGACGTCATAAACATTGGCTTGTGAAAATGAAACTGATGGGCGAAATTCGCTAAAAAAAGGCCAAATATCTGCAAATACAAGTGAAAAATGTTAAATATATTTAAATATTTTCATTTCCATTTTTATTATCATATAACATGCCTTATACAATCAAAGATTGTGACATAGGTGACTTGTCAGTTTTACACTACGTATAATAATACAAAAAATAGACAATAAACTAATTATACATATGGTGTAACACCTTCAAAGACGTATTTTAATTGCAATTATAATCCATTGTTGTCATTTAAGAAATCTTCTACACTGTAGTAACATTTATCTTTCAGATATTTTTCCAGGTCTGTTTTGGTACCTTTTACATTTGGGTCATACATACCTTTCAATATTTTATTTAGAAATTTCATGCCCATATAGTATGGGGTTTTTTCATATGACTTTAATCAGTGGGTAGGTAAGATGTAGCTCATTCTGTATCTAGTATCATATTGATGCAAGAAGCAGTTGCCCTCAAAAAGTTGTGGGTTTCTTTTTGTGAAAGTGAGAGTTTCACAGATGCATATGCTTGGAATACTCATTACATCTAGTTTTACAAATAAAGGTTTACTATGTTGCTTTGGTTTTGCTCCCAACATTACTCAGATGATTCTTTTTTGTAGTCTAAAAACTCTTAGTAAATTTGTTTTTTCAGAGCCCCAGAAAATTGTACCATACCTAATGACTGAATCAAAATATGCATTAGGTACAGTTTTTCTCAGAGTTAAATCAGTAATACTGTACAAGATATTCATAATATATACAAGGCTATTCAGTCGACCCAGTATATTGTCCACATGGTGACTCCATAACAGGCTTTTATTGATTAATACACTAAGGAATTTGACACAATCTGCAGTCTCTAATTTTTTGTCCGTATACCTTATTTCACTTATAGACTACACAGATTGTTTTGTGGTGAAATGAACAATTTCTGTTCTTGTAAAATTTAATGTCAAGTTATTGGTTTTGATACATGCCTCCACTTCCCCAAGTGTTTGTTCCATATGACGAATTAGGTCTACCTCATGTTTACAACAGGCTACACCTGTTGAGTTATCTGGATAGATGATAGTATTAGAATGGACCTGGTATGGCATATCATTAATATAATACAGAAAAAGTAGTGGCTCTAACATTGAACCTTGTGGAACAAATAATTGAGTGTGTTTCCAGCCATAGGGAAATTTCTTGCCATTAATGTTAATAAGTACTCTTTGTTTTCTGTTTGCCAAGTATGATGACATCCAGCTAAGAGATTTGCCTTGAAAACCGTAGTGTGCCAATTTTTGGGGAAGTAGGTCATGATGTACTGTGTCAAATGCTTTGGACAGGTCACAAAAGATGCCTGACACACACATTTTGTCATCAAGACATCTCCTGACTTTTGTGACTAATTAACTTATTACACTGATTGTGCAGTGGCATTTTCTGAAACCATATTGGTTGCATAAGATAATGTTGTTAGATGAATTGTGATTTTCGATCTCATCACATGCAGCTCTTTCAAACATTTTTGAGAAAATTGGTAACAGTGAGATTGGCCCATAGTTGCCCAATTCATATTGTTTGCCTTTTTTATGTACTGGCCGAACTCCTGAATACTTTAATTGATCTGGGAAACAATCCTCATCAAAAGATTGGTTGATTATGAAAGAGAGTGGATATGCAGTACTGTGACGGACTATTTTTATTATTTCTGTGGGGACCTCATCCTACCCCACATATTTCGGATT
This sequence comes from Schistocerca gregaria, assembly GCF_023897955.1. Taxonomy (NCBI): domain Eukaryota; kingdom Metazoa; phylum Arthropoda; class Insecta; order Orthoptera; family Acrididae; genus Schistocerca; species Schistocerca gregaria. The sequence continues at coordinate 505,696,324 of NC_064931.1, read as the reverse complement.
TTTTAGGGACATTATGATTTTGATGACATCTGAGATGGAAACCTGAGAAAACACAAAACATGAGCAATTACTGTGTGTCATTATGTTTTTAGTGGTGAACAGTCACCAAATTTGTTACAGTTTATGAAAAAGTCATTGAATGATTCACAAATGGCAGTGCGTTCTATGACAGCTCTACCATTTATCACTATTTTTGAAGGGCATTTTCTCTCTGCCTCACTGCCAACTTTGCTTCTTATATCAGAGCAAATAGCTTCCGATTTGTTTTTTGCATTTGAAATGAAGTCATTATCTACAGTACATTTCGCTAGTTTAACTAGTTTGTTGACTGTTTTTTTGTATGTGCTTACATACTTAAGAAATTCAGGGCCTCGATTTAATTTTGCCTCCATATGCAGTTTCCTTTTAGTAGCACTAGACACTCTAATTCCTTTTTGTTACCCATGATCTAATTTTATGGGACCTGGTCCTCATTGTTACAAAAGGGAAGTTTATATTAATGGACTGACATCAGCCTCGATTGCGAAAAAACACCTAGTGTTTACCTAGGTTTCGGTGTAGATAACTACACCTTCTTCAGAACAATAAACTCAAAAGTGTCTATAAAGACCTTTGTCAATAATTAAAAGCTCAGCATAGCTATATATTTATAAAAGAAAAAGATGACACATAAAAGTACATGTGAACTAAGTCAAAAGAATAACTTAACTTAATGGTGTGCACTCCACCTCACATCAGCATGTGTTCGATGGGCCGTGTCCCATCGCAAACTGTGGCAACCAAACGGTCGCTCGCTTACCAGCTAGACACACTATCTGTGCACATGCGCAAGAAATAGGAAGTTACTTAATGCGCATGCGCATAAAAATACGAGAAAGCCCCTGTATTCCCAAACGTGGATAAACGTATACCAAAATTAAAATGGACATAACCCGAGACGAGCTAAATACAAGATAAAACCTAAAGATCAGCACACAGGGTTACTGTATCTCGGAAGAGTAGCATACATGATTGCTGATTATGACAAAAAAAAGAAACTGTATGAAACGTCAGTAGTTAGTCAAATGAAGGGGGGGGGGGGGGGGGGGTTGAGGGGACGTAGTCTAAAGACGTTGTGGAGATAAGGATATAGGGATAAAACGTGAGATGTTCCCCAGGCTAAAACCACCTACATCGTAAAAAGAATAAAAAGATAAAAAGAAGATGAACAGCTTGGCCAACCGCGCTCGCCATATCATCAAAACTACGAGTGAAAAGAACGAAGTAACGGCGCAAAACCATCAAAAAACTTTTTATTTCTTAGTAGGAGTTGGTCATTGAGGATATTGTCTCTATCATGTTGCAGATGCTTAAAGATCTGCATTTCTTCTAAGATATCTAATTTTAAGCCCTTGACCTCAGCATGAAGTAGCTCAATGTTAACTGGAGGGCTCGGCGCATGAGCCGCTTGCACAAGATGTTCCGCATAAGTAGAGCCTTTAGTACCGTCACCGCTTCGCGTAGGAATATGCTCTTCATATCTGAGACCCAGAGCTCGCCCTGTTTGCCCGATGTAAAATTTTGGACAATCCCCGCATGTAATTTTATATACTCCTGATTTGGAAAGTTTATCGCTCTTACTCTGCAAGGAGTGAATTAAATTCCTATGTAGACTGTTGTTAGTAGAATAGGCGATTCTGAAATTATGGGCTCTGAGTAAACGCCCCAATTTGTAACTTATATTGCCTATGTAAGGGATAGATATTGTTGCCACCTGTTTGTCATCTACCGCATCCCCTAGGGTGGAAGACGTAATATTTTTTCCATTTACTTTCTTATTATACATCTGTCTTACCAACTGAGGTCTATAGCCATTATTTATAGCAATATTCTCAAGTGTGACAAGTTCAGCTTCTACCACATCTGGTGCAAGAGGGATAGCTGTAACTCTATGAATACTAGAATGAAAAAAGGCCATCTTATGGGCGTACGGATGGGCCGAGTCTGCAGGTATAATATTGTCGGAAAGCGTGTTTTTCCGAAAAATACTAAATTCAATGTGGTTGTCAACTACTGTTAATGTGAGGTCCAGAAAATTGACATTTTGATATTTAAGTGCATAATGAAATTACTACTACATATATTATTAGGTAGAGGAGCTTTGAAAACTAATTTGACGATAAAGTAATGGAGTGTCCACCTGAGTGCTGACTGCTTGAACTGGATTCGTTGTATTGGACCAAATTCGAAAAGAATTGGTCCCTTTCATCACTTTCTCTGTGACATGTGTATAAAGGCAAAGCCTCAGGAAAAAAACCTCTTCCTTAATCCCCAGATCGATTTCAAACAAACGTGCTGCACATACTACTTAGTATCTGGAAATAAATACAGTATGTGTAAGAACCAACAACCTCCTATTGGGGTAGGCGTGATAACATGGAGAGCAAAGAGGAGAAGAGCAGGTGGACTGAGAGGGAAAGGGAGAAATGGACAGAGGAACAGAAGAGAGGAGATGGACAGAAAGAGGGGAGGGTATGATGTCTACTTAGTGTGGGCAGAGTGGAAGGAGTAGATGGACAGAGAAAGGGGAGAGAAGCAGATGGACAGAGAGAGGGGATGTACAGATGGACAGAGAGAGAGGAGAGGAGCAGATGGACAGAAAGAAAGGCAGGAGGAGACAGACAGACAGTGGGGAAGGAGAAGATGGATAGAGACTGGGGATGGAGTAGGTTGACAAAGAGAGGAGGTGGATCAGATGGAGAGAAAAGAGGGTAATGAGGAGATGGTCAGAGAGAAGGGAAGGAGGAGATGGAATAATACAAAATTAGAACAAATACTTACCTGGGTATTACTGAGCACTTAGCTCATACTGCAAAACTTCTAACGAATGAGTGCAGAGTTAACATCATGAAGTTAGACCAGTTATGTGGGGGGGTCTGTTCTTTAGAGATGTACAGAACAAAAGGAGACTCATCACTCTTATCCTGCAGCCACATAAGACACAAACGAATTAAAGACATTAGCTGTCAGTGGGCATTGATTTATATCAATAGGGGAAGTTGAAAGTTTGTGCCAGACTAGGATTCGAACCTGGGTCCACTGTTAATAGGCAGATTTGCTGACTGCAACACCTTCTAGACAGAGTTGTCACTACAACCACATGGACTACCCTAGCACTCCTCATGTCAGACCCCAATTCTCAAGTTATAGCACACACTACTGATGTAGTGTCCCTGCTCATTAGCCTCATTGCTCATGACATCTCACTGATAACCATAAGAGTTCGAACATGGTGTGCATCTGCACTGAAATGATCACTGGCCATCATTGCCTTAATTACATATGTGTTGTCTCTTCTTTTGGACATTTCTGAATTGCATTATACGTCTTAATAACACAGGTCCACTAATACCTCATTTATCTGCCAACATTGATATTTCCGTAATTTTTTCGAACATTTTCACTACCTTACAAGTTTTTCACCAATTTTTTTGAGACTGTTATTTAAAGACCAATCATCTTCCCAACACTTCGTCTAATTTTCTACCATTTCCCTGATATTTACCATAAATTTTATAATTTTTTTATTTAATTGGAAACTGAGTGGCACATAAACTGGGTAAGAAATTGGAAGAACTCAGTAAAAGAAGTAATAATTTCTTCATTCCTCTCATTCATTTACTTCCTTAAAAAGTTTATACTGAAATATATTTCTTCTGTATGAAAGGGTTTACCAAGACTTTGGAAGAATTAGAAAATTTTAATATTAAATATATCTTAAAAGAACTTACTTGATAAATCTATTAAAATGTTAAGTATAAAAACATGTTCCATATTCACAATTATGACTAAAGAAATTCTCCAAATTTTAGTGATTTTGAAGGTTTAATAGATGGTTATGATGGCTGGGAATTTACCATAGGAATCAAATGACATATCATGGACTTATATTTCAATGTGACACATAAATATATCAAATGATGATTTAATATAAATTAAAAATATAATGAACATAAATCTTCCAGAAATTACATTTACTAATTTTTTGATCATATCAATATGGTATCCACATATTTAATTTTCCAAAACACATATTTTGTCTATAAAGTGTTGATGTTTACTTATTTACATCAACACAATAAATTCATAGTTCTATGTTGTTCAGTATTGTTAAACAAAAATGTTTATCACATTGTAAGGTTACATTTATTTGTACAACATATTTCTTAACTCATTTAGATTTTTTAATAAACAAAAACCTTTATCACATTCTAAAGTTACTTTTATTTGTACAACATATTTCTTAACTCATTTAGATTTTTCCATAATATCACCAATTTAATAAGCATACATTTCTATCTTAAATGGCACAACACTTCCTTTACTTTTATATTGCATTTATCTTCCATATTCACCTAAAACTTTTTTATTTGATTGAGACATGTGATAAATATTGTCTTGCAAATAATCAGTAATACCATATTCATCAGAAATATTATTCATATTTCTCTAAATGTGTTCATTTAATATATTATAGATGTAATTTTCAGTAGCTTGATTAAAAAGCTCTGTTTTCCACATTTTGCTTATGTCACTATATAGTGAATATCATACATCAGTTCTTTGGACAAATCCAGTACGTTCATTCCAATGTAAATCCACTTGCCATATTTATTTATTTATCTGTTTATTTATCAGTTTAGTTTTATCTGTCTGAATTGCAGCGATATTTTCATTGGTTATTGTTCTTCCTTTGAAATTTGATTTTGCTAAAAGTTTTTCACAGCTGTTTGCATATGAAACTAATTTTATACCCACTCTTTTCCTTATATCTTCCGTCTCTTTCTTAGTATTAAGTTAATTATAAGTGTCAAAAAAATTTTAAAAAGTTATTTGTTGCTTTAGTTCTCATTTCTGTTTCACATAAATGACCTTTTTGTAATTATTTAGATTCTTTAAATTTCAAATCTCTAAGCATTCAGTCCTAGAGATAAATAATATCTAAGAATTCTATAATGATCTACACAATCATTTTTGTCATGCCAAGCAGTTATTAACTTTTTTATGTAGTCCCAGGCCCAACTTTCTTGTAAGAAGCTAAGGCAAATGTTTACATTCAATATGTAAAATTTCTGGATATTCTAAATCGACGTCGAATGCATCTCCATTTCAGATTTATCAGCTATTTTTATTACATAAGTATCTAAATTATTGCAATGCTTAAAATTTCCATAACGTTAATATTAACTCAGTGGTATAAATTATTTGCATCTTGATATGTTATATAATTTTATTCCTTATCTGAATCATAAAATTGCAGATATGTATTATTTGTTTAGTTATACCTCTTACAACATTGAGATACACCTACTCTATAATCTCTTTCAATCATTAATATCATGTCATAATATTCTAATAAATGTAATCTAACTTTAGTAATTTTTAACAGTGCATCCCAAGATAAATCATGTTCTGTAACTTATCAGCGTGGATCCAAATCATATGCTTCTGTATAAGTTTTCTCAAATTTACAGAAGCATCAGACAACACCAAAACATCAGTTTTGAGATATAAATATTGGTATTCACCAAGCATTATCCCAACTAACGTTGCATGTTAATAATCTTCATCACTAATGTCACATTCATTCAGTTTATTATAGAATCTTCGTTTTGAAGGAAGATTTGTTCATGTAATTTTTTCCAATTATCTATACAATCATAAAAATAAATACTTTCTTCTTTACTAAATTTACAAGATTTTGTGGAAAAAGTTTTATGGTAATTATCATTTGATTATTTCTTAAATCTGATAAGAGCTTGTTAAGACCTGTCTTATCACCTGCTTTAATATGTTTGTCATATTCCAGAGCACATTTTTTCGATTACCTTAATTTTTGTATTTATGTGACAGATTTTGATAAAACAATCTCGATCTTTAAATTCTTTACAATTAATACTTTTTATAGCCATTTTTGTGTTCATTATCATCATGCATTTTTCTTCAATAATAATAGTTTAAGATGATCAACACTCAAAGTTCTTTTTAAAGTATCGATATTGTATAATAATACTTACAAAATGTATTTACATACACATAATGAATACGTTATTATATTGTTTCATATGCTACACATTAAAACGTTTTTATATATTGTCCTGTAAACATAATTTGTATATTTCTCTAAATTAAAATTAGTGTCGAATCCTCAATTTCACATTTTACACTTATTTAATAGAAGAATATTTACATGATAAAAATTTATATAGCAGTTAGATTATCTAATTTTATAATGTACTTTCTAATAAATTTATTATGTCTTAAATTAATGCCAATAATTTAATACAGTTTATACAAAATGGAGAAAAATCAGTTGTACCGCCTCTTACTATCTTTTTCGTAAATTCTTTAAACTCATAGAATGTATTTTCCTTAATAAGTACAACATTCCATTAATATATCTCTAATGCAGACTTAAGTCCTGCAGGTGAACCTCATAATTCTCTGCCTATTACTCTGTCTGCTATACTGTAAAATTACATTTATCCTGTTCTGAATGGAAAAAACATTAAACAATAAATATTCTATCTCTATTTATATTGATTCCTCCATTTACTACAGAATTTTGACATAATCCTGTAAGATATAGCGCAGTATATAAATTGAAAATTGTGTTATAAAAATGTTAATCAATCAGTTAATAACTGTGGTTTAAAAGTTTTTCATCTTCAGCTATCTCCATATATTTCTGAAAGCAAAATGTAAAATTCTATTCATATGTAATAAGTGATCAGTATTTTTAAATTGACCTAATGAAGATCTAATGAGTGACTATTCTCATTTACTAATACTTCAAATAGATTTATTTGGTTTTTTGGTGTATTATTTTTGGTCTGGAAGTGCCATGTCTAATCCTGATCATATGTGGTTCTACTGTATTATTATAAATAATTAGGTAGATGGTTGATCTAAGTCATTACCTTCTCCATCTAATTCTCTTGGACGCTGATTATTTTTATCAATTATATGATTACATACTCATATTTTATTTCTAATTAAAATTTCATAGTTATTGCACAATGATCAAACTGACTATCAGTATAATATTGCCATAAATTAAATGCTATTGTGGTGTCACCGCCAGACACCACACTTGCTAGGTGGTAGCCTTTAAATTGGTCACAGTCCGTTAGTATACACTGGACCCACATGTGCCAATATCAGTGATTGCAGACCGAGTGCCACCACGCGGCAAGTCTAGTCTAGAGAGACTCCCTAGCACACAACCCCAGTTGTGCAGCCGACTTTGCTAGCGATGGTTCACTGTCTACATACACTCTCATTTGCAGAGACGACAGTTTAGCATAGCCTTCAGCTAAGTCATTTGCTACGACCCAGCAAGGCGTGATATACAGTTACTATAATTCCTTCAAGAATGTATTCTGAACAGATAATATTGTGAATCATGTCCTGTCTAGAACGACGTTCATCATTAATGGATTAAGGTTATGTATGAAACTGATTACGTCCGCTTTCTGAATTCTCATTCCTCATCATAATCCAGACCTCACGTCAGTATAGTTCATCCCTCCTCATGCCAGCCTGTCAGAGATAAAACGCGTGCATTTCGACCTCTACTCGTAACACGGTGTTAGCTCTTCTGCTAACACAAAAGCTATGAATGATACTTGTGATACATTTTTGTCTATTCCGTAATAATGCCATTTTATACATTTTAATTTGATTTATACGTGCCTGTGCCGTAGCTACAAATTGAATCTTTTACACCACTTCTAGGAATATATATAAAATTGAAAGTATCTTCACAAGATTCACTATTTCTTTCAAGATCGAAGGTTGACTGAAATAATATTAATGTATCTCTGAGTACATCATCTCTCACTTGACTATTAAAATTATCTGGCATATCCAAGTAACCAAAATATTTAAATACTTTGTTTGCATTACTCTTCTCATCTGAAATTATTATTTTCATCACATAGTAGAAGTATATATATATATATATATATATATATATATATATATATATATTAGTATAATCCTGGATTTATTACAGATTATCTATTAAATTACCTTAGTTTATTGTATAAAATGAAGGAAGAAAAACAATTTAAAAAATGGGCAACAAAAGATGTTTTATAATCGATCAAATAATACAGTGAGTGTATATTACAAAAATAATAAGAACTTACAATCGAAATTGATAATAAACAAAAAATAAAAGATCTATAAGAAAATGTCTAAAATTTTAAAAAATATAGATTTATGTATCAGGAAGTCGTTTCTGAAAGTATTTGTTTGGAGTGTAGCCATGTATGGAAGTGAAACATGGACGATAACTAGTTTGGACAAGAAGAGAATAGAAGCTTTCGAAATGTGGTGCTACAGAAGAATACTGAAGATAAGGTGGATAGATCACGTAACTAATGAGGAGGTATTGAATAGGATTGGGGAGAAGAGAAGTTTGTGGCACAACTTGACTAGAAGAAGGGATCGGTTGGTAGGACATGTTTTGAGGCATCAAGGGATCACAAATTTAGCATTGGAGGGCAGCGTGTAGGGTAAAAATCGTAGAGGGAGACCGAGAGATGAGTACACTAAGCAGATTCAGAAGGATGTAGGTTGCAGTAGGTACTGGGAGATGAAGCAGCTTGCACAGGATAGAGTAGCATGGAGAGCTGCATCAAACCAGTCTCAGGACTGAAGACAACAACAACAACAACAAGAGTGATGAACTACAAAATTCGAGAATAGAATAGAATGACATAATATATGCAGTTACAATAAATGTCCTTCAAAGATGATTCCTTTAAAGTTGGTGGTACAACAAAAAATTGAATTAAATCAAGATTATCTACATATAACGTTGATGAAGATCCAGGTATATCATTTCATTATGTATATATCAAAGACTGTGAGACTGTAAAAGTAATTGAACAAAAATGTAAATCTTCTGTTAAAAACATTTAGAATACAAGCAGACAAAGAAGATTGCTTTGTTCGTAATGAAAATAATTTGATGTTACACAAATATCATGTATATAATGATAAAACTAAAAATAAGTAATATGATGATCTCCTAATATCAGCAGAATATATTCAATGAGTTATCATCAGTCATGAATTAACAACTAATACTAATAATGAGATAAATCGTATATTTTTATTGGGTAATTGCAGTGAAGAAGAAATAAAACAAGTAATGAATTAACATTAGTAGGTATGTCCTAACAAAGAATACATTATAAGGTAATCAGTATAAAAAAAACAAAAATGACCCTGTGAGATTTAAAACTTTCCTGGCGTACATATTGTTCCACAAAATTTCGGGTGAATTGCAGGATGTTTGTAACTTTCTGGCACAATATTTCGGCGCAGAGTCTTCAGGCCATATTCAGCTGAGGCTAGCAAAAATGCAGTGAGCTCTGGTATCCAAGGCCCCACCAGCACATGTGTGGTGGACTCACGTAGCATTGCGCATGTGCTACTTGAGACTGTTTGATTCTGCTGTCGTGTGCCCCTCATGGTGAATACTCGCTGCATCGATATCAATTCCATTGCCTTCTCGCGGTTCCATCACAGAACTACGCCAACTTCGGAGTTCACAAGGTTTTTCAACGATTGGATTCCATATCTACGAGATACGCATCTGGATATTTTATTTTTAGTAGCTCTTGCTGACAAAAATTTCTTTCAGTCTGTATGTGACTGGATCTGAAAATATAACATCCTCCATTTCAAAAATTTCAGTTGACATTTTTCAAAAATCCCCTTCAATTTGCTCATTCTCTCTCTGTCCTTTGCTTTAAATTCTGATTTGTAATTATTAGATACAATTTTAGTCCACATGAAATTAAATTTATCTATATCTTTAGATTTCATCTTTGTTGTTTAATATTTTGTATTATTATTCATCAACCAGTTTTATAACTTATTGACTCAACTTGTAACTACCTTGAAGAGCAAATGTTTTCCACATTCCTTCCTTCGATGTTCTGCTAAATCTTTCAGTAACGGACACCTGTAAGTCTATAAAAGTTGAGTAACGGTTAGTGTTATATTTTTCGCAATTTCTTGCTAATCTGTGTTGTAAATTTCTTTCCTATTATCAATCTGAAAATTTCTCAGAGATCTTGTCACCAAAATGTTTTCTACAGCTTCTGAATAATTTGTACCTGCTTTATCATAAATTGGAGTAGCCTAAGCCAATACTGAAAACAATGTCAGTTAGAGTTAATAAGAATCAATTTCTACTAAATCTACTTGCCATAAATCATCATACCAAGTGAAACAAAATTTCTTCTGCTTAAATTTTCACTAGCATAGGTGTCATTAAAAATTTCTTCCTGAATACTTAAAAATACTTTTCAACAAATCCACTTTTTAGGGGTATACAAACTGTCAAGTCCTTTCCTACGAATTTACATGGAAAGAGACTATTTTTATGTTATGTAGTTATGAAAAGCCACTCAAATATAGTGTGCATGCCTTATATCTACATCCACTGTTCACAAGATTCAGAAAACTATTTTTGTGGTCAGCCAGAAAGCGATGGAGAACATACAGACCATATTTCCTGTTTGCAAGTCCACATTATGCTTTGCACTCACTGAAAGAAAATGTTCCTACTTGCTACTTATGGAGCTGGATGAGGGAACTATAAACAAAAATTTCTAATTTTAACTGATTGATATATTTGTAAAAGTTCACATCGACAAAATATAAGTCTTAGCATTCTATCTAATATCCCTATCAGAAACAACACTATTATCAGTTCAGAGGTGACCTCTATCGAAATTTCAAAAAAATTGTTTGCTATCCTGACTTCTAACCACCAAAAGATAATTGCTCGCTTTATAAGTGGAAAATTAATCTCACCACTTTCACAATGTTTTGTCGACATTACAGGTGGCACACAAAGAAAAACTTCCATGAAGTCAAAGCGATACAGGACAGTGTACAGTCTACACGAGTTACATTAAAAATAGTTTTTAATGGTGTTTGTAACAAAGCAAAATAACTGCTGCCTAACAAATGACTCTTTTAGCATACTAGAATATATATGAACTGAGCCATATGAAGCTATAGTAAACAAAAGCTGACTCGTTTTTCTATGTCAAGCAACACCTAAGTTAATGAAGTAAATTGCAAACTAGCCCAAAATGCGACTATTCTAAAAACCTATGTTTACTTTCAAAGCATAATAGCTATGGTTTATGAAAAAATGTGAAGTTTGTGATTCAAGCTTAATAACAGAATAACTAACAAAAGTGACCTACAGTAATGTCACATGTTTATGAAGTGACATATTGCCAATAATCATCTTCAAAAGTTAATAATAATTTTCCAGGTAATACATTCTAGATAGGAAGATTCCTTCTGATAACTTCTCAATTAATTACTTAAATTAGAGATGGAAAACAGAGTATAGAATATGTTTTGTCCTCCCTCAGATGTTAGCTGGGAACAGAAGTTTACGTTGTGCTATTTGTTTTCCAGAGATATGGAAGTTTCATGAAAGGTAGCCTACAAGGTGCGTGGAGAAGAAAATGAGAAGGACATCACCATAGTGACTCCTCCCTTTCTCCTTTTTGTAATTGAGTGTTGAGAAGGACACCAACCACAGTGACTTCCCAGCCTCTACCTTAAATATTTTAGTGATTGTGGATTATAATGACACACATCTCAGTGCCTATAGTTATGATTAAATGAGAGAGTATTGATAAGTTACAAAACAGCAAACTGTTTTGTGCGTTTTCTTTCAGAGAAACTATGTGTGTATATGGTTAATTTTGTGGGTTCAGGATTAAGGAAAATGTAGCTCCACTCAATTTCATTCAATAGAAGTCAGCTATAGTAATGTCACAAATAGTTGTTAATTTTGTTCAAAAATAATTTTTAACAAAACTAAATATGTGGTGATGAGACAAGGCAAGTGCTGCATCATTGTAACATAAAAGTACAGAGTTGAGCAAGTGCGCTGGGGCTTATCCCAAATGGCTACTACCAGTGCCACATCATTGTAATGGGCCTGTGCTTAACATACAAAGAATTTCACCTTTTTCAAACTTTGTCAGTTTGTTTAAATATTTTTTTCAACTACTTTTTAATATATATAAAATGAATTTTTATTTGAATTTGCGGCTCTATAGTTAACTGCGTCCTTGTAGGGACTATTTGTGTACTTAATATGATATATATATTATAGTAAAAGTATTATCATAAGATAACAAGAGCCACTCACTTTATGTTTCTGACATTTCATAGTATAAGATTCACAATATAATTTTAATGTTATTTTATTTAATTTTTCGTTGCCAAGTTCGTAATACAACAGTTGCCCAGAAAGTAATGCACTGCAATTTTTCCTCAGCCTACAACAATGTTACAAATGCGAAACATTATGTATGTATTATTTGAAGTCTCCTGGGTGAGCACACCATATTTCCATCACTTACAACGGATAGCATAGCTACAGGAAGCTTCCAACTGGCATTGGTAGGTGACGTACATCATAAGCAATTTGCTATCATTGAATGTTTCACTAAAGAGAAAGTAACTGTGGGGAATACTCACAAACGCTTGTGCAAAGTTTATGGAACATCTGCTGTCAACAGAAGTGCAGTTAGTCGTTGGGCACATTGGATCAGATCATTGGAAAGCCGTGCGGCGAAACTCTAATATTTGCAGCAGTCAAGGAGACCATCCACAGCTGTCACACCTGATATACCTGACCTACGCACCACGGAATCCCAACTGTTTTGGCCATTAAAGGATGTCATTCATGGAAGACGTCTTGTTGGCAATTAGGAGGTGATTCACACAGTGAAGAACTGGCTCTGCCACCAGGACAAGGATTCATACTGACAGGGTATACAAGCCCTTGTTTAGTACTGGACAAAGGCCATACAATGAGATAGAGAGTATGTGGGAAAATAGGGTGTGTAGATAAAACACCATTCTTTCATGTGTGTAATTTGCATTATGTTGAATAAAGAATTACTGAAGAAAAACAACGGTGTATTACTTTCTGAGCAGCCCTCATATCATTTAATATTCCTTTGTATAACTCATTAAGAAAATCATTCTCTGTTCATACTGGAAATTTAGAAATTAATTTTAAATTTTTGTTATTTTCACAACTGCTTGAAATTATCCATCTTTAATAACAAAATTCGATATCAGAATAAATAACAAAAGCAGTTTTTTAATATATTTATGATTTTTTAATTCTATGTATTCACCCATTTCTTGCAGTTATACTTGTCATTTTAATTAAGAAATTATTTATCTGAGTATCTAATTTTTTACTATAAAAAGTTAATAAACATTTGTCACCAATAAACTTTGATTCCTCATGTTTTGAAATTTTAGGTGTGCCAAGTCTAGATAAATCCTATGTCCAACAGTAATGTGAATAATTTCATTCTATAAAATATAATAAATTAGTAAGTTTTCTACCTTTTTCTTAATATTTTGTTCTATATTATGAATATATTTGGTACTTTTACAATACAAAAAAAACATTAATCGATCATTAATTTCCTCTCGCTTTTAAAGTATCATCTGTCTTAATTGATAGTTCAAAATCATTAAGTTTTTTATCTGTAACAAGTCCAACATCTTTAGTTTTAATAAGTCTCTGTGGATTTTTATTTGTAGGGTATACTACTGATTTTAAATCCCATAGCAAATATTTTTGTCTTTTCTAACATTAATAATGAGTCTTTCAATGGAAGATGACTATTAATTGGTAACTATACTAGATTACTTCTGCTTAATGTCCAACCAGAACTATGATCCATAAGAGTAAATTTTTCCAGTACTATTTTTATATCCATATATAATTAAACAACACTGATTCATCCCTTTATATAACATTTACCTTGTTTAGTATGAATACTTGCCTTTTTGGTTTCCTTGTACGAATAAATATTTCCAAACCTTTTTAATTATATTTACCAACAGTGATTAGTATAATTTATCCATCACAGTGTAATTTATTATTTTTGAGAAATATTTAGAGTAAAAAAAGTTGTGTAGAAACCAACTACTGATACATTTGATAACTAACTCTTATAGAAATTATCATTTTAAACACCACTGAATTATTTTCTAACTAAATTGGGGACCCATTTATTGATAATAAATACTTCACAAAACATTCTTTTAATTAAATTAAAACTGTATGAGAATCCAAAATAACAATTCGAGAAAAGAAATTATAGAAATAAAAAAGCTTTTAATAAATTCTATTTAAAATGTAATAATAGGACATTAATGATTGATAAATATATTTTAGCTTCTGTATGGTCAAATTGGCATCAAATTAATCAGTTAAATATTTATTCTAAGAGTTTAGATCGAAGAAAACTTGAAACAAAATGTAATCAAAAAATTTTTACTTTTATTGAAAATAATTATGAAATTATAGGATTAAATGAACGTGAAAATAATTCAGATTTTTTATTTGACGATTTTATTTTTGAAACTGAAAATATAGTTAACAAATATTTTATTGTAGTAAGAAATAAAGAAACTGATTAATTTTAATTAATGTAGTCAGAAATACCAAAATAATTTTATAGAGAAACAGTGATTTTTTAACATTTTGACAAGACGATATGAATTTAAATCATGTATATCGCGAGTATGTCAGCGACCTCAATGTAATGTTTTAAAACAAATGTGCACTATACGTTGGAATAATCATAAATTACGATTTATTACAAAAATGTGACTACAAAGTGTAATTGAAGGAGGTACAGAAATCGAGGAAAAAAAGTATTTTAACATCATAAACAAGACTAACAAGAATACATTTCACAGCTATGAGCATTCATGGATGCTGGGCAGGTAGAAAGACCACATGCCTATGAGTGTAGATGTATGCCCAGAGGCAGGAAGTACAGATGGCTATGAGCATTCAGGTATGCCTGCCAAGCGGAAAGTCCACATGGGGAATGGCATTCATATATGCCTGAGCTTGGGAGCAGGTAAACATATAATATAGAATGGCTAATCACTGTTGTCCGCGTTCCTGACTACAGTGTCATTATCTCGTCTTCTTTGTAATGTTGGAAAGTGCTTTACTTCTTATCTCCTCTGAGCCCTTTTTGATAACAAGTCTAACATTTGGCCAGTCCTCTTTTCGCTTTGGTGAGACGACAGAGTTCCCATGTGTAACCTTAGCCACCTCGGAACGCAATGTATCACACAAGGAAGTCATGAATATTCTTATGCATTGTAATGAAACAGATAGTAGTGATAATTTGGAGCTTTCATCTGACAAAGAGTTTGACATATCTGGACGAATTGCTGAATCGTCAACATCATAAACAGTAGATTCTTCCTATAAAGACAGAAAAGAAGATGACATAAGTAAAACTTCATCAGGAAAAAGAAATTGTGACTGGATGGATAATCATCAAGTGACAAAACGACACCACTTTGTGAACACATTTAGGAGTTTAAAAGCAGATTTCAAAGAGGCAGTAAGTCATTTAGATTTTTTTGTTCTTCATATCCATGGTGCATACAGAGCAATAATTATTATAAATTTATTTCGAAAAATGATGACAGTACTCAGGAGATTAGATGCTGCAAGCATATAGGGCAGGCAGAATTTTATTGCTTCCTGGTGTGTTTTCTGCTTATGTCTAGAAGTAAAAAGTTAGAAGTGAATGATTATTGGTCGAAAGATTCTTTGCTTCAAACACCGATATGGCAAGAGACTCGTACAAGTTGATCCTGTGTTTATTGCACTTCAGTGACAATTCCAGCCCCTCTCAAGATTTTCTTGCAAATATACGTCTCATTGTAGATCACACAAAAAATAAATTCCACATTGCAGTAGTACCCTTTCAAAACTTATTGATCGATGAAAGTCTGCTACTTTGCAAAAGAAGGCTCCAGTTTAAGCAGTACATACCAAATAAAAGTAGTTGTTTTGACATTGAAATTTGCGTTCTTTGTGATGTACAAACTAATTATATTTTGGATTATATTTTCTACACTGGTGCTGCCATGGAAATAGAATCTGAAAATGCTGATTGGAGAAAATCAGTCGATATTGTTGTCAATTTGTTATTGCCATACCCTAACAAAGGTCATATCATTTGTTAGACTATTGGTATGCAAGCCCCAAATTATAGCTGTGAATCTATGATAAACATACAAATGCCATCGGAACAGTATGTATAAACAGGAGACATCTACTACTGTTCACAGACAAGCTGAAAATATTTCATAGTCAAACACGTAAAAGTGCGATCCCATAGACAACTAAAGAAGACAGAGGGTTACTATCCAGGGTTCTGTGCAGCAATGGAGAAAAAGGAGATTCCCAAGAGATGCTGTGTAGTATGTACAGCTCATTCAGAACAAAAAATGACATGTGTAAGATGGAAAAATTGTGATATGGCTGTTTGCATGGTGCCATGTTTTGAAAGATATTGCACACTAAAGAAATGGTGGAATCAAACAATCCTGTTGGAAGAACATCCATAACTGAGCATTACAGCAGAGGTTGAAAATACTGCTTCAGATGTAAATTTCTTGATTTTTCCCTGTTCTGCCCTCGTAGGCAGCACATCAAACCTGGTACATGTGGCACTCAGGGATCACAGCACAGCTACAGCAACTGAAGATGGACTGATAACAGTCTGAAACCTGCCGGGTAAACATAAAGAATTTTGCAACTGAAGCGATATTTTGAACCTCCGCAAATATTAGGATGTTTTAGTAACTGTGTACGTTTCAAGTAAAGGAAACAAAAAAGTATAAAAAAATTTTTAACTCAGCCAACAGCAGTTCAAAGCATGCATAAAAAATGATGATGGGAAATCTCTAAAGTAAACAGTACTGGACATGATGAGCTGAAAAAAACAGTGTACAAGAAGAAAGTAGAAGCTTACTATTTGATTTCTTACTGTGGAAAATCGACTTTAAGCTTCAATTACAAACAAAGCCATGGTCCTATTGCAAAATGAGTTATCCAGATACATTCTTTGTTTAATTCTGTATCTGGATACATCACATAATTTGGTTTTAAATTTCTGTAGCAATTTTTTTTTAAGATAGTAGCAACAATTGTCCAGGATTTGGGCGACTTCACTGGGCAATACTCACTTTCAGACTGTAGATCTTGAAACAAATTCGTTCTATGTTAATGAACTTTTAATATGTTGTGGACACATACATTGATGGTGTAAGTCTCAGGTTACAGGTATTACTATTAAAAATGTTCCTATCATATTTCTACACCAACTGATTTTCAGCCCATAATAAACATATAACTAACAGTGTTGGTTAGTTTCAAAGCTCTCTTTTGTGGTTATCAGAAATTATAACCACTGGGACCATACAGGATGTACTGTTTTTAGGAAGAACATTACTGAGCAGTGGTTCTGTTCTTGGCAGAACATGTGGGAAGCCTGAAGTGGGTATACCCTACAGTAGTAACAGGACTGAGTCTACCATTCACTGGCCAGGTGTACATTGCATTTCCTCCTGTCAGCCTGCCCGGCAGCCAGGACATTCAGCCCCTGAAGCTGTGAAAGGGTTAAACACTAAACATACAGGTTTTTTAACAAAATAAACGAAACAACACATGTTACAGGCAGTTTTAACAATGTAAACACTAAACATTAACATTATTTAACATTATATACAAAATAAACATAGTTACATATTTTCAACAACATAATCATTAAATACAGACATTGAAAAATTTATTAATGATTTTGTCATTTTTAAATATATAGTATGACACAGGGGTTCTGAAAAAGATAATGAAGTAGACAGATAAAAAAGGACAATGCAAAGGAGGATCAGAAAATGGAAAATACAAGCTATGACAGAACATGAAAATCAAACAATAAAATAAAACTGTTATTGATATAACTCAAAAGTTGTTAATAATGTCAAATTTCAGAAAATAGAGTTGACAAATAAATATTTCCTTATCATCAACAACATCATTATTTAGTAGAATATAATACCACACAAACTATATCATAGGAATTATACTTTAAGCATATCTCAAATAAATGATTTATTTGAAACCATATGGAGAAGAGGTTAAATAACTAAAAAGATAAAAGATGTTGAAGAATCATTAAATATTAAAAAATAAATACAAGTGAAACAATGCTAGAATCAACCATAGTCTAAATATTAAAACCTGTCTGTGCATTTAATGTAGAAGATCAGTTACCAGAAAAATTTTATAGTAATAAATTAAAGGCCATTGATATTCATGATTTAAAATATGATGGTATAATTTGATTACTGAATCTTTTAACTAAAATACGGATTAATAGAGATGGTACGAATAAAACATATATTTTTGTTGATGTATCAAATAATGGGGATATATTATAAGACTTAGGTGCATTATATTCTGGTAATAATCCAAATAAGATAAAGCAGTTAATGGTAATAAATATAAAGAAATCATTTTCAAAAACGTTAGCAGTAGATTTAGATTCTGATCCAAGATTACATGAAAAAATTAGTACATAATTAATAAAAATATACACAGAAACCCAATCTATTGTATTTGGTGGAATGAATAGCTTCACTTCATCAATTAGCAATTCATGCAGAAGAATGAATTATACATAAAAATTATAGTAACAAATAGCTGAAATTACACAAAAGTCAACAAACAAATTCAATGATTTTTATTAATAATTAAAATGGTGTACCTTATTTAATTTATTTTTAATAATTTACCCCACACAATTTTAAATAGCAAAATTATAGAAAACGGTTAGTTAATAATGAAAGGACTAGTCAATAAATGGATTAGTTAATGATAAAATTAGTTAATAGTAAAGACCTATTGAAATGTATCCTCCTGGATATAATTTATATGATCCAGGTACAAAGTAGCCAAACAAGATTATCTAAAGGTAACAAAGAATCAGATGACCCTTGGAAAAAATTAGAAATTTCATATAAGGAAAATAAAGACATGTAAAAACGGGATAAAGCAGATGAAGAACTACAGTTAAATGTAAAACAAAGAATTTATGCAAACGGGGCTTCATTTGGGGAAAATTTAGCTGAGGAACAATGTATGGGAAACGAAACTTATGAATGGGACTGGATGACAATGGTAGAGAATTATATATTTTTTCATTATATTCAAAAAAAGTTTTTCAACATTTTTAAACAAAATGAGAAAAATTAAAATATATTCAATAAAATTTATTTATAAAAGTTTTAATCAAAATTTCTTAAAACATGAATCTAAATAAATTGTTTTTATCCATTTTCAATAAAAATTGTATAACATTTTCATCTATACAAATGAATATTGACAAATGATTATTCTTCCTCTTGAGTGTTAAAATAAAGCTTAAAGCAATTAATATTAAAGGAAACCGGTTACATAGCAAACATAATTTGTTCAACTGATACATAAAAGAAAAAGCAAGGGTTAAGAAACTGATGGTAATTTACTTTTAACATTAGGCGAGACAACTACAAAAATGTAATAATCATCTTATAAAGAGAATTACATGTTCTGGATTAACAAGCTGTGAACATAGTTTTTAACATTAATGTTCACCACATTACCATATGTTGCTGCTGCTAAGACACTAGAAAAACAAATTAAAACAGAGAATTCACAAGACAAGAAAGACCTCATTTAGAATTGTAAAAGAAAGGAACTGCATTAGAAAAAAGGAATATAAAAATTTATGAACCTTTATCAAAGTTTGTTACAGAAAATATTGCTAAGAAATTAAAAATTTAACGTTTCCAAATCGTTATGTTGACTGATGAATACCTAATAAATCAAAAATATTTAATGTTACAGTTACTTTAGAAATTAGTCATTATGTTGGTACTCAGTGGAATTGATATTACAAACAATAATACAAAATTGTTTTTGAAATATTTGGTGGAATAAAGCCAAAAGAATTATTGAATTATTTGGCTTAAATGATTTATAATATAATCTTCAAAGTATAAAATTATTCGTAAATTTATTTTTTATCATCTGTATTTGTCAGTTCAAAACTAATATCATATAATTATAAACTGCAACATACTTCAAATTTAATTACTATAAATTTTTAAGAATTAAATAAAAATAATATATTAAGAATAATAAAAAATTAGAAATAGAAAACTAATACAAAAACTAACAGACATGAATTAGCATAATTAGAATGAAAATTTAATAGAGAATTACAATCAAAAATTAACAGAAATTTTAATAAAATGAACTAGGTGACATAAAATGAAAAATTAATGAAATATTCCACTCAAAAAAATAGATATGAAAGAGAACAAAATGAAATAGTTAAAAATAGATAATTTAATGAAGTATTTGTTAAAAACAGAATCAAAAATCAACATATATGTTTGAGAAATAGAATCAAATGTTAATATGAACATCATTAGACGTGGATCAGCAGAGTAAAACACAAAATAGTTTCAAAAATCGAGAATCGAAATAGACAATTTCAGATAGAATTAATTAATATAACTGAATTTATTAAGAGATTTACTGCATTCGAAAATAGAATATCAGTAGAAGTGAGTGGTGCAATGATAGGGTACATTGTTCTTAACAAGCTATATTTGTAGAGAGAATTTAAAATAATGTCTTACTAAAACTGAATATATAAGTGTTGTAACACAACGTAGTAACTCGTTTACTAAACAATATAAAGAAAATGAATTAAAAAGTACTTTAACAAATTCTGTTAAAATAAATGCGGTTTTTTTAAATTTCTATAGAATATTATACTAAAGAGATAAGTAATATCAATTAAATACTTCATTATGCTTTAGATGAATTTAACAGATTAATAAACAGGATATATGACAAACAATTAATTAAATTTTAATTTATAGCTGGAAATGAACAAAAAGAGATTATCATGTAATAATTTTGATGTTCTTTTAAGTGTGATTCATAACCTGCATCACATAACTACTTCCATGAAGGCGATAAAAATATTACAAAATCAAATTTTCTATCTGTAAAATTATAAGATAAAGTTAAAAATGTCGCAGTAGATGTGAAAACAATTTTATTTTGTAAAATTCAATCTTACATAAATGAATAATCTTGTCTGTAGTCTAAAATAGTAAATAATTTAATGAAACAGATCATTCAAATAGAACAACAGAAAATGGAAGACAAGGAATGGAAGAATCTGGTTCAATTTACAAAACTGAAAATAAGTTTGTTAAAAAAATTTTGGTAATGGTTTACAAAATGATAATGTTTCTGAATAAATAATTAAAGGATTATATTAATCAATTAGAAAAAAGTTTAAGGAAGAAATTACTTTTAGTATAGGGTATTTATGGCAAGTGGATTTAGTGGAAAAAAAGTTTTATAAATTCAAAGGAATTTCACAAATAGATAAAGGATATAAATGTTTACTTACTATAACTGATATTTCATGTAAACTTAGCTATGTCTGTTCCAATTAGGGTTAAAACTAGACAAATAAATGAGTAGTTTCTGAGAAAATTTAAAGCAACGACCTTCTACAAATTTACAAACATATAATAATAAAGTATTTTATAAGAAAGATTTTCAAAATCTTTTCAAAAATATAGTATTATTATTTTTCAATTTTTACTGAATTAGAAGTATTTGTTCTTTAAATGTTTACTACAATGTTCCAAGAAAAGAAGTTGAGGGAATTGAACCTACACAGTAATTATAAAAGGATTTGTGTTGTTTCTTAATTAGTAAATATATATAATAATAAAATGCATTTAATGAAAAATGTGACCAAAAGACATATGGTAAGATATTGAAAAAATTACAAACTGTTTATGCAACTAAATTTTTAGATACTACACTTTAACATAAAAGGGGTGATAAAATAAGAATCAGAAAAAAAGGAGGAATTTTTGACAAAAACTACTTAGCCAACTTAACAACAAAAAATTTTGAAATTGAATAAATCATTTATTCTAATCCAGTCACATACAAATTGTGCAATTTTTAAGGAGAAATTACAATTTTTTTATGAACAACAACTACGAAAAACAGAATACAGGTGTGTATCTTGTTGAAAAAGTTATAAAACAAGATTATAAAGTTTTCGTTTAATAGCGTTGTTCTGATAATTCTCATAATAGTTGGATAGCTAACAAAAATGATATAAAAATGGCTCTGAGCACTATGGGACTTAACTGCTGTGGTCATCAGTTACCTAGAACTTAGAACTACTTAAATCTAACTAACTTATGGACATCACACACATCCATGCGTGAGGCAGGATTCGAACCTGCGACTGTATCAGTCGCACAGTTCCAGACTGTAGCGCCTAGAACCGCTCGGCCACTCTGGCCGGCTGGTATAATATAATTCATTGTTATAAATGAAAGCTATGAATTGTATTCTTTTACAGCAAATGAAGAAAGCAAAAATAATTACAGTATTCCAAATACTTGTGTAGAAATTGATGTAACTATTGTGATCAATATATGTGAATTATAAAACCAGATTCAGGTTATCCTACATACTACAGAAAAAATATTAAATGATATTTGTGTTCTAAAATTATTTGGTTTCGTAACTACAAAGAAAGGAAAATACTTTTTATAAAACATGGATGATCCTTTTAAATTTTTGTCACTTTTATTTAATTTACCTTCGCCTCTTTCACATAAAATTTGTATGAATGGACAATCAACATGGTGGTAAAATAAAAGGTAAAGAAAATGAAGTACTTTATCAATTAGAAATGCTTCATGCGTTTTCTTACTATTGTAAAAAAGTAATGTGGGCTGGAAATATAACTGATATTTTTACTGGCAATTCAAGTTAAAATGAAGGTATTCTTAATTGGTCTTATAAAACTAACCGTGGTGTGGAAACAAAACATACAATACCAAATGAAAGAAAAATTGTTATTGGAAATACTGAAAAGAGTACATATTGTTAACTATGATCCTGATTATAAACTTCAGTTAGAAGAAGAACGATTAAAGAATCATAATATACCAGTATTTTTTCTTGAATTAGAACTATAAATATTGTTGGATTGAGTAATTAAAACAATTTTGTGATACTTCTAACAAATCATTAAAGTTCAACAGAGCTTCATATGCCTTATTTTAGTTTTGTTGTTTTTCAAACAAAATGGAAAAAATTATTAACTAGTTGATTCTTCCTTAGTATATTTGATAAAGTTAAATTGAAAGATATTTATTTCAAAAATGGAAAGAAAAATTTTTTCCTCAAGCAATGTGGAACTTAGATCGAAAATAACTTGATATTAGCGTACAATTATTTTGTGAATTTAAATCTGTAACCCAGTTAAAAAGTGATATTGTAATAAATCCATTTAGTTTCATTAAGAATTATCCTGTATTTATATATCTCAAAAATATTAGGAAAAAACAAAAGAAATTACGAAATTATGTGCTACTTTTAATGGTAAAATTCTTAATGGTACCTTAGCTTATAGAATTTTTTGTGGAAAAGCGGGATTAACTTATGACATTCAAAATAGAATATTAATTGAAATTCTTTAAAACATTTATGAGAAAAAAAAGCAGATAACAAGCTTATAATTCTAAAATTTATTCTCAAAAAATTTAAATTTTTGTCAGCTGCACAGTATTTTGTTCAGTTACAAGTTTATGATTAACTAATTTTCATCGATTTTCCTATTCAGTTATGATATATAATTATTCTGATTTTAGACATATTCTTATATTTGGTTACAACTTATATTTCTAATGGTGTGTTTATTTATTTTTGTTTATGCACACAAAGCTGGTAGCCCCATTTTCTATTTCCTTTCTATCTGATATCCTTTTCAGAAACAACACTATTAACAGTTGGGGTAACCTCAACATGATGTTTCAAGTAAAGTGTTCTGACACCCTATTATCCCTGACTTCTAATCACCAAAACCTAACTGCTCGCTTTAAAAGTGGAAAATAATCTCGCCGCTTGTCCCAAGGTTTTTTCAACATTACAGCACCATTCAAACAGTTATTCCAGTAAAATCTAAGCAATCCAGGATAGTGTGCAGTCCTTGCAAGTTCACTTCCTAATTTTACTGAAATTGCATTCAATTCTGCCAGCTCTGACATCAACCGACGTACAATGCAACGAAGGTGTTTGATGGTTGTGAACAGATTGATATCTCAGTGCAAAGTTTCTCTTATTGCTGCCTCTGTATTTCTATGGGGTGCAGTGGACGATTCTGAAACGTTTTTGCTAACATTAATAACTGTACTTAAGCACACACTGACAAAGTTTGGAAAAATTATTTTAATATCTCTCTTAGATCATGATACAATCCTTTGTATGTTAAGCACAGGTGCATCATAATGATGTGGTGCTTATAATAGTGAACTGGGGTAGCACTGCCACACTCACTCACCTCGATACCTTTTACGATGACTTCCAGTAGGTTCTTTTGCACTTACATCACTAAGTACGGTCATCATTAACGACTGAGAACCAAGTTCGACATTTTATTTATATAGATTCAATTTCACCAAATAAAATTATTTTTACATGTACTGGTAATGTTTTAATCGTGTCTTTTAATGTTAAAGTTTGAAAATTTGATTAATGTATTATTATTGGTTGATTATTATTTATTTCATGTAGATTATCCTTTACCCTTACTGTAATATCTAAATAATGAAATGTTAAATCACTTATATATATTTTCAAATTTTCAGTGTAAAATAATTCTCAAAATGATGCACTTCTAGCTCATTTACTGTCGTAAATGTATTTGTTTATCATATATCTTTCTTTCTTGTACATCTACATCTACATGACTACTCTGCAAGTGCTTGGCAGAGGGTTCATCGAACCACAATCATACTATCTCTCTACCATTCCACTCCCTAACAGCGCGTGGCAAAAACGAACACCTAAACCTTTCTGTTCGAGCTCTGATTTCTCGTATTTTATTTTGATGATCATTCCTACCTATGTAGGTTGGGCTCAACAAAATATTTTCGCATTCGGAAGAGAAAGTTGGTGACTGAAATTTCGAAAAAAGATCTCACCTAGACGAAAAGCGTCTTTGCTGTAATGACTTCCATCCCAATTCGCGTATCATATCTGCCACACTCTCTCAACTATTACGTGATAATACAAAACGAGCTGCCATTTTTTGCACCCTTTCGATGTCCTCCATCAATCCCACCTGGTAAGGATCCCACACAGCACAGCAATATTCTAACAGAGGACGAACGAGTGTAGTGTAAGCTGTCTCTTTAGTGGACTTGTTGCATCTTCTAAGTGTCCTGCCAATGAAACGCAACCTTTGGCTCGCCTTCCCCACAATATTATCTATGTGGTCTTTCCAACTGAAATTGTTCGTAATTTTAACACCCAGGTACTTAGTTGAATTGACGGCCTTGAGAATTGTACTGTTTATCGAGTAATCGAATTCCAACGGATTTCTTTTGGAACTCATGTGGATCACCTCACACTTTTCGTTATTCAGCGTCAACTGCCACCTGCCGCACCATACAGCAATCTTTTCTAAATCGCTTTGCAACCGATACTGGTCTTTGGATGACCTTACTAGACGGTAAATTACAGCATCATCTGCGAACAATCTAAGAGAACTGCTCAGATTGTCACCCAGGTCATTTATATAGATCAGGAACAGCAGAGGTCCCAGGACACTTCCCTGGGGATCACCTGATATTACTTCAGTTTTACTCGATGATTTGCCGTCTATTACTACGAACTGCGACCTTCCCAACAGGAAATCACGAATCCAGTCGCACAACTAAGACGATACCCCCTAGGCCCGCAGCTTGATTAGAAGTCGCTTGTGAGGAACGGTGTCAAAAGCTTTCTGGAAACCTAGAAATACGGAATTAACTTGAGATCCCCTGTCGATAGCGGCCATTACTTCGTGCGAATAAAGAACTAGCTCCATTGCACAAGAGCGATATTTTCTGAAACCATGCTGATTACATATCAATAGATCGTTTCCTTCGAGGTGATTCATTATGTTTGAATACAGTATGTGCTCCAAAACCCTACTGCAAAACGACGTCAATGATATAGGTCTGTAGTTAGATGGATTACTCCTACTACCCTTCTTAAACACTGGTGCGACCTGCGCGATTTTCCAATCTGTAGGTACAGATCTATCGGTGAGTGAGCGGTTGTATATGAGTGCTAAGTAGGGAGCTATTGTATCAGCGTAATCTGAAAGGACCCTAATATACGAGGGGCAGTCAAAAAGTAATGCCTCCTATTTTTTTTTCTACGTTTAATTGTCAGGAAATTTAAATGCAATTACATAGGTTGAAAACCACAACATTGAGGATCATTTTGTCATTTTTCAATGTAATCTCCGCCCATCTCTACAGTTTTGGTCCATCTTTGAACAAGGGCATGTATCCCAGCACGGTAAAAATCACAGCTCTGCTTCCTAAGCCATTGACGCACGGATGTTTTGACGGCCTCCTCATCTTCAAAATGAATCCCACGATGAGCTTCTTTTAGTGGCCCGAACAGATGGAAGTCTGATGGTGCCAGGTCAGGGCTGTGTGGGGGATGAGGCAAAACTTCCCATCCAATTTTGACAATCTCGTCAGAGGTCTGACGACTGGTGTGTGGTCTTGCATTGTCATGCAAAAGAAGAACATCTGCCATTGATTTTGTTGGGCGAACTCGCTGAAGACGTGCTTTAAGTTTTTTGAGGGTTGTGACGTATTGAACAGAATTTATTGTGCATCCCTGCTCCAAGAAATCAACCAGAATATCACCCTCTGTATCCCAGAAAACTGTTGCCATAACTTTCCCTGCCGATCGCACAGTTTTGAATTTTTTCTTCCTCGGCGAGCTTGTGTGACGCCACTCCATTGACTGCCTCTTCGATTCGGGTTCAAAAAAATGCACCCATGTTTCGTCCCCGGTCACAATTTTTTTCAGAAACTCATCTCCCTCCAAACGGAAGCGCTGCAAGTGTTGGGAGGCTATTGTTTTCCTTGCCTCTTTATTCTGATCTGTTAACATTCTTGGAACCCACCGTGCACAAACTTTTGAGTACCCCAATTGTTTGATAATCGTGATCACACTGCCTTTACTAAGAGAAATAATGCGACACACTTCATCTGCAGTCACCCGACGGTCACCACGAATGATGTCATCAACTTGCTGAATGTTGTGTGGAGTCACTGCACTCACCGGCCTGCCGCTCCGCTTTTCGTCAGTCAACGGTGTTTGCCCTTCAGCTTCCTTACAACGACGAACCCATCGTCTAACAGTGCTGACATCCACTGTCACAACACCATACACCTTCTTCAGTCTTTCATGAATGCGTATGGGCGTTTCACCTTCTGCATTCAAGAATTCAATCACACAACGCTGTCTCAAACGAACATCGATGTCGGCCATCTTACAAACTTCTGCTGTGCTGCCACCTGTTGACACAGAAAGTTACTACTGCAGTGGATTGCAGAAGAAGGTTTGAGGAATGGCGCCAAATTCAAATTTTTCACTTAACTTAATTTTTTTAAGTAGAAAAAAATGGGAGGCATTACTTTTTGACCGACCCTCGTAATCTGGACCTGAAGACGTGCCCATATCAAGAGAGTTGAGTTGCTTCGCAACCCCTAAGGTATCTACTTCTAAGAAACTCATGCTAGCAGATGTTCGTGTTTCAAATTCTGGAATATTCCATTCGTCTTCCTTGGTGAAGGAATTTCGGAAAACTGCGTTCAATAACTCCGCTTTAGCGGCACAGTCCATCGGCACTGTGCAGCGAAGGTATTGACTGCGTCTTGCCGCTTGTGTACTTTACATACCACCAGAATTTCTTCGGATTTTCTACCAAATTTAGAGACAATGTTTCGTGTGGAACCTATTAAAGGCATCTCGCATTGAAGTCCGTGCCAAATTTCGCGCGTCTGTAAATTTTAGCCAATCTTCGGAATTTCGCGTTCTTCCGAACTGCGCATGCTTTTTCCGTTGCCTCTGCAACAGCGTTCGGACCTGTTTTGTGTACCATGGGGGATCCATTCCATCTCTTACCAATTTATGAGGTATGAATCTCTCAATTGCTGTTGCTACTATATCTTTGAATTTGAGCCACATCTCGTCTACATTTGTATAGTCAGTTCGGAAGGAATGGAGATTGTCTCTTAGGAGGGCTTCTAGTGACACTTTATCCGCTTCTTTAAATAAAATTATTTGCGTTTGTTTCTGGTGGATTCGGAAGAAATGGTATTGAGCCTAGCTACAACGACCTTGTGATCAGTAATCCCTGTATCAGACATGATGCTCTCTATCAGCTCTGGATTGTTTGGGGCTAAAAGGTCAAGTATGTTTTCGCAACCATTTACAATTCGGGTGGGTTAGTGGACTAACTGCTCGAAATAATTTTCGGAGAAAGCATTTAGGACAATCTCGGAAGATGTTTTCTGCCTACCACCGGTTATGAACAAGTATTTTTGCCAACATATCGAGGGAAGGTTGAAGTCCCCACCAACTATAACCGTATGAGTGGGGTATTTATTTGTTACGAGACTCAAATTTTCTCTGAACTGTGCATCAATACAATCTTTTCCACATACTTCACATACTCTGTTTAAATTACAAATAACTTCCTTAAAGTATTATTGTGACATAGTAATTAGAGGCCTGGAGATACTGGATAGTCTCAGAAGGATTATATAATGATAAGACAGAGATTCAGGAACGAGGTTTTAAATTGTTAGACATTTCCAGAGGCAGTTGTGGACTCTGACCACAATCTATTGATTATGAACTGTAGATGGACCAGTTTGTCTTCGTCCTCAGAAGGCGGCGGTCTTTGTTTCTTTGGTCTTAAGGCGCGTTTTATCTGCTGGTTGTTGTAACCATTCATGCGGAACATGGCTTGCAAGTGCTGCAATTCAGCTGCTTGGCTGTCACAGTCTGAGATTTCGCGTGCTCTGTGCACCAGCGTGCTCAGAACACCCTCTTGCTGTGAAGGAGCATGATAGCTGGAGGCCTACAGGTACAAATCTGTAAGTGTCGGGATACGGTAGACACTGAGTCCTAGTGTGCCATCTAGTAGCCGTTTGCCAAGCACATCCAGAAATGGAAGCTGGTTGTTTTCTTCTTCCTCCAACGCGACCTTGATATTCTGGTGCAACGAGTTCAGATGAAGAAAGTCTTGGAGACGTTGTCATCCGTGCGGCCAGATTACGAATGTATATTCTACATATCGAAAAAAGCAAGAGGGTTTGTAGACTGCCGACTAGAGAGCTTCTTCTTCAAAACCCTCCATAAACATATTGGCCACTACTGGTGATTGTGTAAAGCCCATCGCTGCTCCATATGTTTGTTCGTAGCATTTCCCATCGAACAGAAAGTACGTTTATGTGAGCACGAATTCGACAACTTTCGTTACTGTTGGTCCGAATTTTTCTCCTACGAGGCTTAGGGAGTCTGTTAGAGGTACCCTAGTCAAGAGGGATGCCATGTCAAAGCTCACTATGAGGTCTTCTTTGCCCAGTCGGAAGTTCTGGAGCTGCTGGACGAAATGTTCGGAGTTTCTGATGTGATGCTGACATCTATCCACACAGGGACTGAGCACTGGCGTCAGATGTTTTTCTAATTTATATTTGGGTGCTCCATTGTTGGTTACACTCCAGGTAATCCATCCTTATGGACTTTAGGTAGTCCGTAAAGTCTAGGTTCAAAATGGTTCAAATGGCTCTGAGCACTATGGGACTTAACTGCTGTGGTCATCAGTCCCCTAGAACTTAGAACTGCTTAAACATAACTAACATAAGGACATCACACACATCCATGCCCGAGGCAGGATTCGAACCTGCGACTGTAGCGCCTAGAACCGCTCGGCTACTCAGACCAGCTAAGTCTAGGAGGTGCAGCTTCTCGTGGATGAAGTTTCTTCGCCGTCTTCTTATCTTCGAAGCTGTGCTGGAGAAGCTCAACTGTTTTCCTTTTCACTCTGTTGGTAGGATCGTCTTCGATTCTCCGGTAGGTGTCGTCTTCTAATAGGTTGTACAATTTTTGCTTGTATACATTACATGATAGTAGGACCAAGCAATTCCCTCTATCTGCTGGGAGGACGACAGTCTCAACGTCTCCTTGGAGCCACTTTAGTGCTTTCCTCTCTTCCTTAGAGATGTTTGGCTTCGGGTGAGCCGCCCTGGTGAGTACACGGCATGTTTCCCGTCGTATTTCCTTTGCAACGTCACGTGGAAGTGTAAGAGCGGCCCGTTCCCCCACACTGTTGAATAGTTCTGTTGGTAATGTTATCGGTGTTGGTGTGAAATTCTGCCCCTTAAGTACAGATAAGGTAGCATCGTTAGTTACTTTCCCTGTACAGTTCTTCTTGCTGTAGTTTGGCTGCAAGGCGTTCATATTTTGCAGCTTGTCTGCAGGTGGCCTGTTGCAAAGCACTGTTGGATTCAGACCAACCAACTGCAACTACCCACTCCCATGAATCAGGGTAGAGTGTAAAGGCAAGCTGTAAGTGGAGTGAGAAGAGTTCTCTAGAGGTCTCGTCGAGTCTGCATCGAGTGTAACAGATCCTCTCCCTTTGCAGGAAAATGTATATAGGCCAGACCATCCAGACGGTACAGGAGAGATGTAGTGAGCGTAAATGCCACACAGACAATGCACAGCCGACCAAATCCGCCATGGCAGAGCATTGCATCTCACATGGACGTGACATGAACTACGATTGCACAAAGGTGCTACAGCAATCGTACACCTTCTGGGATTGCCTCCTCAAAGAGGCAGTGGAGATCCTGCTCCATGACGAACTAATAAATAAAGACAGTGGTTTCTAGTTAAGCAAAGTCCGAGATCCAGCTCTAAGTATGATTAAAACACAACTACGGTCTACACGGAAATCCGCTCCTGTCAGGACATCTGAAGAAAAAGAAGAAAAAGCATTCCAGAATGAGATTTTCACTCTGCAGCGGAGTGTGCGCTGACATGAAACTTCCTGGCAGATTAAGACTTTGTGCTCGACCGAGACTCGAAATCGGGACCTTTTCCAACTGCAGGCAAGTGCTCTACCATCTGAGCTACCCAAGCACAACTCACGCCCGGTACTCACAGCTTTACTTCTGCCAATATCTCGTCTCCTACCTTCCAAACTTTACAGACACCAAGAACGCCTGAAGATAGCAAGAACTTGTCGAAATATGGTGCCTTTTGGACGACACTACCCAGGTGAATACCTGAGAAATTTTCAAGATTTCGGTACACCATAAAAATCTCAGGTCAAATAATTTTGGTATTATTTGTTTTGAATTAACACATTCGATGTTTACCAGAATAATTTGAAGTTTTCTATACCACATTAAATAATTTTAGGTTTATTGGGTATTTCGTCAGTCATAAAAGCAATAGAAAATTGTTTCATTTTCAGTCCCCTGAAATCCTTAGATCGAAATTTCATAATGGTCTATCATTCTTCTTCATCATTCCTTAGTTTTTTTTATTCCTTTGCCTTTCTTCTCTATTGCTCAATATGTCTCTTTTTGATCTTCTAATGCTGCAAAATAATTTTCTTTATTGGGAACTGATTTTGCTATGGCTGCTGCCCTGCCAGCTAAAGAACTAATAGCTCAAAATACTGATAGCAAAATTGTTAAAAGACCACACTCATGTTTTGTTAAGCCTGTACCTTCTTTCTTTTTTTATGAATATTCAATAATCTTTTCATAACCAGTAGACCTAATGTTGTGAGCAATTTTCCACCAGTTTTCTTATCTCTCAATTTTTTTACCATCAGTTAAATAATCTTCAAAGCTATTTAACTGGTCATTATTGCATTTAACTTTAACTGCATTAGTTTTAGTGCTACCATTTGGTAGGAGACTGTAATCAATGCTGCAGCTATTCATTTATATAGACATAAAAATAATAAAAAAATTTGTAATCCCCATCCATCATCATCATTTCCAGTCCCAATCCCAATTTTCTTTTTCCATAAATTGTTTCTCCAACTGATGTTACAGCTATTTTATGCCCAGATTATGCATCTTCAGCATACCTTATTTCTTTTGCGATTTTTTGTAGTCTTTTATCTACTCTTTGTCTAGATTGTAAATCTTAATGATCTCTGTATGATAGGTGATGTTTTTTACAAGCTTTATGTAAGATATTTATATCATGATGTCCTCTAACTAATCTTTCTTCTAATTTTTTTTCTGGAACCATAATAATTGTAGCTAAGTAGATGCATTTCAAATGGTATTTGAATAACTGAATTATTTATTCGACTTGTACCCTATTCTTCATTTCCCAAAATGTATATGTTAAATTATTTAAAAAATCTAATCAAATAAGGCATACCTTTTGACGTGTTCATAATAAAATCATCCAACTTACTAGTTAACATTTGTGGTATACCAAATTTTTCGTTATAATAATTCTTATTTTTAGCTAATTCTACACCATGAATAACTGCTAATCTGCCAATTAATTCATGTATATCATTCATCCAAATGATTTAACTGGTGTCCCTATTCATTTTTTATTAATTCTTCACCAGTTTTGACATCATTTGATGCATGTGACTTATCTGCTGTTAATTTTGGAAAATAAATGTCAATAATTTCTTTTATCAAATTTTGTGTTTTTCACATCTAATGTATGTTATTTTATTCGGATTTCATCATAATATTGTGCTCCTGCATCATATAATATATCTG
Organism: Schistocerca gregaria; assembly: GCF_023897955.1. Taxonomy (NCBI): domain Eukaryota; kingdom Metazoa; phylum Arthropoda; class Insecta; order Orthoptera; family Acrididae; genus Schistocerca; species Schistocerca gregaria. Next base: position 505,663,654 of record NC_064931.1, on the reverse strand, counting down.
CATACCTTCATAAATGAATATAATTAAATTTTGTATTCATTTCCTCTATAGTAATACATTTTCTACTTAGGAGATCCACCACTCCATCTGGATCTTCATATGTTATTTCATCAATTATTAAATTATCTCCAGGTGTTTATACTGCTAAATTACTTATATATTTCAACATAACAACAGTTCTTAATCCAAAAACTTTGTCTTCATCATTGATAATGTACTTCACCGGTCATTCACTTGCATTTACTTTTAACTTTGTTTATGTTCTCTTCCTTATATTTATTCAGTACACTCTGTATTCATTTAATATGTAAGCCAATTGTTTAACAGGTGGTAAATGTTCAGACCTTTCTAACTGATAATGATGACAAGGAACCTTTTTTTATTTAACTTCCCTACTTTCTTCAATACATTTCAGATCATTCTCACCCAAAATTCTTAATTCGTTGTTTAACTTGTTTAATTGCACCAATAAGAGGCAGATCTTTTTTTGTTTCTATACTCTGTTCTCAGTTGCTTCTTCCATGCATAAAAAAGTCTCTTTTAACCCTTCAGCTTTTTTCTGTTTCGTTTTGGCTGTTTGACAACTTCTGGTTCATATTCTATTAGCATTTTATTAAGGCAGAAACATATATAATTATTGTCTTTCATATTTAATGTTCATGTTTTTGTTTATGTTGTTTATGTTACATTTACAGTTTACATTTATGTCCATTCTCAATTAAAAATTATGTTAATGATTAATACTTATATTTATTCACAGAATAATTTATGACAATAACTACTTACCTTATTTACTTTCAACATATGGTCTTAAAAAATCAAAAGTAACTTATATTCCTAGATTTATATAAATAAATAAGATAGAATAATTTGCTTTTACATTCCTCAAAATCAGAACAACCCAACAAATCTGGCCCACATTTAGCTTCATTATTAAGCTATGGCCAATTTTTATAATGTTTATCAATTTCTTTCTAATGTTTCATATTGCTCTAAATAATCAAGAAATTCCGTAATTTTGTATGTTCATGTAAAATACGAACAGGGGAACATCATCGTTGGTGAATAGATTTTTAATATCTTTTTAAGGTCATTTAGTTAAGATAGTAGCATAAGTGATATTTTTAGAAAATCTTTAATCTTATTTCGATATTTTCCATCATTAAGTTTTCTTGTCATGTATGTGGTAAGAAATGCAAACTGACCCTCATTCAAACTTTTACTACATTTGTCATTAAAATCATCAAAATATAAATCATCATCAACAAATGCATAGTGGATATGATTTAAATTTGTATCATCTTCTCTGAATGTATGTTTCAGTGTTCTATGTGCCCTATCCAGCGTTGAGGCAGGATGTCATTGAAAAACTTACGTACATTGTTATACCAGTTTGGTGGAACTCCAACCTTTTCGAAAAAGAAGTCACTAGGGTCCTTTTGAAGTTTTGGCAAAAGCCAGCTCTGCAGCATTTGAAGAAACCTGGATAGGACACAAAGTACACTGAGATGCTGCTCTGCATTCTAGGCCTCAAAGATCAGCAGACATGACCCAATTCGATTTGTCATTTGGGGATATGTGAGCAATGAATGTTCATCTTCCCTTCATATCTTGAGATAGAAGAAGTGAAAAACTGAAAAACAGCCACCAGGACTTCTGTAAAATCAAGTACACTGTGTTAAGTTTATTACGAATTTAGCTATTGCCTAGTTGTTGTTAATGCTGCTACTGGTGGACAGATAAAGCATTTGAAATGCCATAGCTTAAACTTTAAGATTTTTTACTTTGCAAACAATTCTATGGTTGTAGAATGTTTTTAGCAATAAGTACGGAATTTTGAAATCAGGTCATTCTTTTTGAAACACCATGTGTTATTATTTATTATTACTGTTGTTTTGCCACACTCACTTGGCCCAAGCATCATGCAAGGAATTGATTTCAGTAGTTGATTACCATGTTTATTTTTTGGTACCTTCTCTGGAAATATTATTTTAGGCCCCAAAACTGTTTTCATTTACTTACTAATAATTTATTGCTAATAAATGAAAAGGTTTATGGTGTCTGTAGACTACGCTGGTAGTCATTTTTGACAGTTAGGTGATGATTCATAATATAAAAAAGTTAGTTTTTATGCAACATCTTTAACGCCAAATGTCAAATAAAGAGATAATTAACTATAATTTGTTCGAAAAACAATAGAAATTCAGGTTGGTTGTTGCAGTTTAAGAAGTTTAGAAAACATTATTCAAACAGAAAACCTATTATTTTTCCTTAAAGCTGATGGAAGTTCAAATAGAATTATTATTTATAGTGATTTTAAATTGTATATGCACATAAAACAAAGTATTAGAAGTCTGTTAGGATACAAAAATCAAATTATTCTAGCTACTGAAACAATTATTGCTTATAGTATTCCTAAAGCTATACCATTTGAATTAATTAAGGTTAATTTTAATTTAACTGCTAAAATGTTTGTAAAAATGATGATTAGTTGCATAATGAAAGTAATATTATTGCTTCATTTAAGCCTGATATCGAACGACTTGAATTATCTTTTATTTATTCCAATTTATGGTTCATTCAAGATTTAGAAAGAAATATTACAGACTGAAATGGCAATTCAATTGATTTCAGTCCTTTAATCACGAGTTAATAAATTACCGTCTTTAAACACGAAGAAGATTCAGAGCTGTCAGATTTATTCCCATAATGTGAATTGGAGAAGTAAAAATAAATTAAATATTACTAATAAAGAAGTATAAATTAACATCTATATTTGTGGCGACTGGCTACATCCACATCATGCTCAACTGTACATCGGTTTTAAAATTGTTACAGCTGATGGAACAGATTAAATAAATCTAATAAATAATTAACTAATAACTATGTAACAAAGCTATTTGATTTCATACCCTTAAAGAAAGGAAATGATATGTTAACTGAAATGGAACATCAATTTATTTCTTCATTAGTTTTTGTACAGTTAACTTTGTCTCTTGCTGATAAAATGTGCATGGAAGAAAGTATACCTTATAATGGTAAAATAAAGGTAAGAAAAATGAATTACTATACCCACTGGAAATTTTTTGAGGGTTTTTAAAGATAATAAAGAAGTAGTGTGGAAAAGAGTCCCTACTCTATCTTTTAGCTGGAGTAAAAGTTCAATTGATACTATTTTTCTATGTGGTGATTATAATCAAGCTGTAGTTCAAATTAAAGATACATTTCCAGAAGAAGGTAAAACTGTTCCTGAGAATATGAAAATTTGGGTGCCATTTGCTAAATATTAACCTAACTATGAGCTGAAACAATGAGAAACTATGTTGAAAAATTCTAAGATATTCATTGCTTTTTATAAATAACAGACTACAGAGGTAGCAGGATTATGCGACAAGAAAAATTTTGAGATAGTTATCACAAATTATTATAACTCAAAGTAGTTTGATATGCCTTTCTTATATTTACATATTCCAAACTGATTGTAAAAATTATCATTTTATTGATTCTTTATATTGAAAGGTATATTACCATGTTTATTTTTTGGGAGCTTCTCTGGAAATATTATTTTAGGCTCCAAATCTGTTTTCATTTACTTACTAATAATTTATTGCTAATAAATGAAAAGGTTTATGGTGTCTGTAGACTACGCTGGTAGTCATTTTTGACAGTTAGGTGGTGATTCATAATATAAAAAAGTTAGTTTTTATGCAACATCTTTAACGCCAAATGTCAAATAAAGAGATAATTAACTACAATTTGTTCGAAAAACAATAGAAATTCAGGTTGGTTGTTGCAGTTTAAGAAGTTAGGAAACACTATTCAAACAGAAAACCTAATATTTACCTTAAAGCTGATGGAAGTTCAAATAGAATTATTATTTATAGTGATTTAAGATTGTATATGCACATAAAAGAAAGTATTAGAAGTCTGTTAGGATATACAAATTGAGGGGTATCTTTAGAATTAACCTGAATATGGAGGGTTGAGTGCAGCCTCAATGCAATTGTCATGCAAAAAGAATGCAGTAGGAAATGTTGTACATCAGAGCTGGATGAAGCACGGAGTGGAATTTTAGCAGTGAGAGCATGCACAAAAATTCTGCCAAAGAACATTTATTAGATTGCTAAATTTAATTACATACATAAATGGGTATAGTAAGTAATATGATGGTTGCTGTTGCCTGGAATCTATTGTGTCACATGATAATTCAGTCACAAAATTCAGTCATAAAATCAAGGAAATCATATGCAATATATATGCTCTCGCAAAAGGGATACTAAGCAAAATTAACTGAATCACTTTAAACTCAATACAGCTCCACATGTTTGATTAACAGTTCAACTGAACAATAGCCTACACCATCCCTGCATTTTAACGTATGTAACACTTGAGAATTAGCAAGTAAAATTTTTCACAGATGATAATAAACTTGATCAATGAAAGGAATCATTTACTTCGACTAGCTTTGAAATGCATTCATAAAACACAAGATTAACTTCTCATCGACAAGGCACACTTACCACCAGTAGGTCTCACCTGTCTAGTGTCCCATGGGACAGCCTTGAGCAATCACTCTCCAACCAAAACCACCCCCGTACCTACAGAAGTGACCAGAGGAACCCCTATTGTGGTGCCAACCTACACAAAATGTTCGTCCAAGGCAAACTGAAAGCTCTTTGCTACCTGGCATGTGTTTCTTACAGTTGCCTATTCGGATACAGTGGCAAACTACTACACTCCCATGGATCTACACACTGAAATCTTTGGACACTCTCATTCATACATTCACTGATTGGACAAGAAGAAGAAAGAATGGATACATTGAAATATGGGGCTCCAACAAATATCAATAACCTAATGAAATGTTAAAACTAAATATGGGTAATATAATGTGGCCACCACAAACACACTCAGCTGCTCAGTCTTTCCCCTCTTCTTCTTTACATCTAGGGTAATAGAGCATTTGCACCAACTACTGAGGTGCCAGAGGAAAACAGATGAAGCTGTGTGGTATGGCAGAATCATGAAGAGGCTCTAGCAGAGACCCTTCAATATGATCATATTAAACTATGTACATAATACTTGAGACATATATTGAATAAATATTTTTTGAAATAAATGTGGAATTTAGACCTGCAAGACAATTATCTCAAAGCTTATGATTCATTTCATGATTTTAAAGGACTTTCACATATGAAAGGAGATGCTGATATAAGTCCACATATTTTAACAACAGCCTGTCTATGTCATAAACATAACCTGTATAAAAACTATTGTGGCAACACAAAAAATGATAATGAAATTATATGCTACTTTGCATGCTAATTTACCAACTGATACCCTTCCTTACAAAATTATGTATGGAAAAAGAAATTTAAAATATGATGCTGAACATAGAACACAAAGTGAGAATTTATAATTTTTTACGTATTTTAACATTCTCCTCATTCCTTAGTTTTTTATTTTCTTCTATTTCATCATCAAGCAGGTAATTTTTATCTTCTTAACTTCATCTTCAAAAAATGGAGACTATTGTATATCATACCTAATATCTCTTCAAATGCATAAATTCTTGGTTTCTGTGATTTTATATCACTAGATGTAGTTTCTGTTGTTTCTTTAGTTCAGTTATAGGAAATTAAATCTTCATTAGAAAAAATTCTATTTCTGTGCTGGATAAATATAATTTTTTTCTATATTAATGGAGTCTCTACTTAAAAAGCTCAACACTGTAAACAGTGCAAAACTGAGCTAGAAGTAGATGTTTTATATAACATTCCTGAATGTGATTCCCTAAATACAAGATATGGTGAAAAATTTATGTGGAGTTCTATAAGGAATTTAAATTACTTTTCCAAACAGATATTTGAAATTAATTATTGCTTTTGATTTTAACTTTCTCAAAGCAGAAAATTTAAATTGATGTACAAAGCCTGGAAGAAATAAGAGGATCATAATTAATTTCATGATACTGAGTTTGTAGATTGTAAATTATTTTACTTGAAATACTTTAAAGATTTTTTATATTTATTTTTCTTGTTAATATATTCAAATAATTTAGTTTGTACATTCTGGATTAGTTTCCAAAAAAATGAAAAATCATGAAATTTCAAGTTAATATCATGGGAAATGTTGCAAAATTTGATAAGAATATGATGAGAATTAACAAAAACCGTCTGTTTTTATTCTATGTTCCCCTCTGATCGTGGTTGTGATATCCTGATATTTTGAGAAAAACATGTGAAAAACATGTTTTTCGTCATAATTTTGATCATTCTCTATTATATTTACTAAAAATTTGATGATTTTTTCATTTTCTTTGATGCGGCAAAACATGCAAACTACAACTACTCTCTTGCTCACTCTTACTACTGTTATCCCACTCATTCATTCCCACTACAGATGTCTTTTCTCGCTGTCACCATCTCTCTCTTTCTCATTTTTAGTTGTCATAGACTGTGTCTCTGTTTATCACAGACTTTTATCTACTTCCACTTTCTTCTTGTCTTTATTCCTCTCCCACTCTCACTGTCTCCTTCACTCTGTTCTTAGCACTTTTCTGTCACTGCCAACTGAGTTCTACTGCCTTTGTGTCCCTGGCTTTCTCTCACACTGCCATTTTCATCCTTGCTCTTTCTTACCACAACTGTCTACTATTTTCAAGAATTTATTATGTTTTCTCTCTTTCTCACTGCCACTGTATCCTCGTCCCTCAGCATAAAAAAGTGCAGATGTGTTCATGTGTCAAATTGTTAGGAAAATTCTTAAAGTTGATCAGGAAGGAAGAAAGAGGCAGCTGGTACCCCACTTTTCAGTTGGAGGCTTTTAATAAACCAGGAGTATATTCGTTTTTTTTTGTGTTCTGAGTGGAACATTTTTCCTCGTTTTCCCTTCCACTGCAGTGCATATCACTCATATGAAAAGAACTTTTTGGTTACTTGCATTTTGATAGTTTACTTCTGTGAAATTGAAATAACACAAAACTATGCAGTAATAGATCTCACACTGGATGTAATGTTCAAAGAAATTTTGCATGTGCTTCAGTACTGCAACAATGTATGGCTCCCAGTGCCCTTCTGATGATAACAGAGACACTTTACAGCATATTTCTCCATGCTACATTGGATTTGCCTTTTGCAACTGCTGACATGTACCTGCCTGAGCATGTCTGGGACAAGACAACACTTACTGTGCATTGACTTATAACCCCACATCATACAACTGATGATCCTAGGCAGGTGTGACTACAAGTTGGGAACATGGGTCATGAGGGTTATCAGCTGCCCTCCTCCCTAACAAAATTAGGAAAAGTGTTTGTATTTTTCCATATACCAAATCTCAAAATTACTCCGCTAACACATGGAGAATAAACAAGGGTGAAAGGCCCTTGAATGTCAAAGAATGCTACAAAATTTCAAAATATGTTTTATAGTGAACGCTCTTCAGTTTCTTTCCCACATGGATGGTGTTGCGTCCTGATTGCCTGTGGAAAACATTCCACGCATTAAAAATGCCCATTCATATGATGATCGTGCATGATACTGACAAGAAATCTGTCAAGATTCGGAAGTCCACATGCAGGATAGGCTAATCTCAGGAAGTTGAGTGGAGCAAGATAGAAAGGTAAACACATCTAACTTCCCACAAGGAAAAAAAAATAGCAGAAGGTCTAACTTTCTGCACATAGATGTAAACAAGCAACAGAAATAGCATTCGCCACATTTACACTCTCGCATAGCTGTAGTCTGCAGACCTAGATACACAATCGTAAGGTGTAATCTCCCTACTAGTAAGGCTTAACTTATTGTCACAATTTATTTAATTTCAGGCAGTCAGGCTATGTAATTAGTATTACAAGTCACATCCGCTGGTCATATGTTCTTTTTAATAATCATGACTATGTGCCATAACCAATACAGCCACAACTAAATACACTGTTACTGGTACGTACTACTAGTTACTAGGAAAATGTTGAGTAATTACAGTTTCAGTCAAGTTTCAAACTGCTTCTGGAAATTTTTCATATTAGTCACTATGACTAAGCAGTCATGCGCATCACATCCAACATTCATACCACAGCCCCAGTCTCGACAGGCTCCACACAGCACCTTCACACAATGAATTCCTAACTTCCACACTGCAGATCAAAGCGATCCAACGGTGGAAGAAATGGTACGCCGCCCATGGCACAGGTAAGCTGTATGCTTACAAGTGCTAAGTTAAATACTAATAACAGTGAATGCATATATGGATTTTATGTTGTGTAAATTTTGATGTTTTCAAATCTGTGAGACATGTTTGCTATTACAGCTCTTAAACCACTTGCTTGATACATGGACTTTTCATTTTTTTCTTTTTTTTTGGATGAATGCTTTTAAAATGCCATATTTTACTGAACTTCAATTTCTTTGAAGTTTTGCTAAAGAAGCATACTAACCGCTGATGTAAATAAATTATTATTATTATATTACAATGTGGTATGTCTTTTATACTTATTATTATTATCCTCATCATCATCAACATTGGCATGTGTAGCATATTATAAGTAGAGGTGACCGAGTGAGGTGGCGCAGTCATTAGCACACTGGACTCGCATTCGGGAGGACGACAGTTCAATCCCGCGTCCGGCCATCCTGGTTTAGGTTTTCTGTGATTTCCGTAAATCGGTTGAGGCAAATGCCGGGATGGTTCTTTGAAAGAGCACGGCCGGCTTCCTTCCCCGTCCTTCCCTAATCCAATGAAACCGATGACGCAGTTTGGTCTCTTCCCGAAAAACAACCCAACTATAAGTAGAGGTGCTGGTAAATTAAATTTGGGGGGACGAAGACTGTAATGAACTGTCAACCCCCTACACATGCTCCTCCAGAACTGAGCCTTGGATCCGTCATCGACCACTTGAAGTCCACTGTAGGACACAGTTTAGTAGCAACGCCTCTACCATTTCATAGACAGCATTTCAAAGAGGGTCCAAGCATGTTACAAAGTACATAAATACAGTATTAACTGCGTAACACCCCACCCATTGCATGTCTGATTTTGTGTGACAAAGAACTTACAGAGAAATTTGGAGTGGAACTGTATGCAAAAATTGATAACGCTAGATTTAAATGTGGCTCTGTCACCCCTAATTAATCGGCGGTGGTAGTATTGACGATAAATCAAACCTATTTTTCCTTCGCAACATGAACGATCACGCACACTTAGGGTGTTCAATGACAGCAAACACACAGAAATATAAAAAAAAGCATAAGGGTAAATTCAGGATCAACTACTGAAAGTAAAGGCTCTACTGAATCACAATAATTTTATTATAACCTTCAGATCAATGCTGAATAAAACACAATGAACAACTTACAAATTACCCTCCTAACTGGCGCTGGCAGTGAACTGTGGCAAAATCGGTACAAGACAGAATCTCTTATAAACTGACTGACCAACTGACATCGACACAAACATAAAATACGAAGAACTACTAAACCCCAAAGTATAGTGAAACCTCAGTGGAAACAGCAATTGCAATTGATCCAACTATTTAACATTACTCCTAACACAGGCCGAAGCAGGAGCGATCTCAACGTAATATTCCTGTTGTAGCGGCGGTCTCCGACGGCGTCGGTACGACTGTGTGGTCGGCGTTTGGCGTCTGGAAAGTACAATCCTACAGTATTCGAACAACAGACTGCTGTCCGTAAACTTCTATAATTGCGAAAATGTTTCCATCAGCAATGAACTGGTACTGCTAACGTCCTCTCAGAACGAAAGACCAAGAGGGGAGACGACTTGGCTAACGTCCTCTCAGTACGAGAGCCCAGTAAGATAGCTCTTCACCTCTGTTTTCCCACCTCAACGCTTACCGAGCGAATCACATCACTAGAAGCTCTCAAAATACCCAGTCTCCCAATGCCAACTAATGTACGGCCTGGGAATAGAACTCTTTTCCGCAATTCTTCCCTATCTACAAAATTTCACAAGTAAACTCCGCCCACGCCGGCTGGGAGGAACCACAGCTGTGGGCAGTAACACGTTTACTGGAAGTTTTCTCCCAAGAGACCACTCGAGATATTCCCGGCAAGATTCCCCGTCGTAGCGAACACAGACTCCTGCATTGAAAGCTTTGTTATATGGAACTCCTGGCCTGCCCCACTTGAGTCACTCAAAGGCTTAAAAAAATTAGTGGGACATAGGCGAGAGCACGCACAGGAAAGCCCGTCCAGCTATCCACTGCTCTGTTTTGGTAAAAACTTGGAACACCTGCAGCCACGCGTCCCTCAGAGGCTGGCAGCTGCTATGGTCTCTCTAAACGGATTACAGAACTTCCCCAGTTCACCATTCATACCGTCAGGCTGTGACTAGAGGGACAACCTTCGTGCCAGCCCACTCTGCATTGTTGACAAATTTTTCAAGATGACGTCATCCAAGATGGCGGCATGTAGCCTTGGCAATATCGAATGACGTCATCAAAGATAGCGGATTTTGGCAGGAGAATAGGTCAATTGCGCTACGTCCACTAACCCAACCTCAAGAAAAAATGGCAGGAGGTTTGAATTTTGGCGGGAAAATAGGCCAATTATGCTACGTCCACTAAGCTAAGCCTCCAGAAGAAACAATGGCGGGAAGTTTGAATTCCAACAGGATAATGCATGCAAAGACTGTACTTGTCTTTATTATTATTCATTATCATATATTACCATAGATCATCATTTATTATTATTTATTATCATTTATTATTATTCATTATCATTTAATTGTTGACCTGCCTCCACTAGAAAAATTCCCTCCAAATTCAAATTCTAACACAATAATGGCTGCAAAACCTAACTATTGTTTATTACTATTCATTATCATTTATTAACATTCATTATCATTCATTCTTATTTATTATCATTCATTATCATTTATTATTATTTACTATTATAGGCCTACCTCCACTAGAAAATTGCGCCAAATTCCAACACGATAATATCTCGAAAACTGTACTTTTATTTATCATTTATTATTTATTATTATTATTATTATTATTTATTATATTTTATATATAATAATATAATATATATATAATACATATAATAATATATATAATATAAAATATAATAAAATATATATATATATATATATATATACCGCTCAACGACCACCACGTGTCCTTGTGCGATCGAGAACGCAGTGCTACACTTTTGGCGGCAAAGTTTGCTCGACAGTGGAATCCGCCATGACTATATCACAGCACGTTTGGTCCGCACTAGAACGCTCGCTAATTGACTCGCTCTCACGCGCGCGTAATAACTGTACAATCGCTGCGGCGCCGCCCCGCTTACGTCACACACCCTCCATACACGCGACGGATATAGTCTTCTGTATATACCTGGAAAATGACACTTTATTTCAGACATTACGGTCAAGCAGGTGTGTCCCAACTGACGTCTCCATGTTCTCACGTCGAAACTCCAGAGCGCAGCTGACGTACGCGCGGCCGGCTCAGCCCGCTCCATCGGCAGCTCCCTGGCCCGCTGACGTCAAGCGACCAGCGGTGCTCACACAGCCCCACGGTCAGCGCGCCAAATAGGCGGCGAGCGGCGCCTCAGGGTCCAGCCACAAACGGTCAGCCGCGTTCGCCTCAGAGCCCGACTACGTAAACATCTTTCCGCACCCGCGACCACTTAACGCTGGACAGGATGGAACCTGTCGACCACGTGCTGGACAAAGGACACGTTCCAAACATAATTTATTTTTCTGGACAGGTTCGAACCTGCCGATACCTACCTCACACAACCGCCCGAGATGTTTGAAAAGTTCTATCACGTGACAAGCTTAAAGCTATATCGGTCCTAATGTTCGCAAATTCTCAGCACCGACGGACAGGAATGGACACGCTTGTCCTTTCCAAACCACCCTCATCCCACATACCGCCCCACCAGCACGTGTGATGAAGCACCAAGGACGCCCTCATCAACAAAAAGTTCGCAATTCAAGACCGAGAGACAGAAACCAACATGTTCGGACTAGAATGTTTTTTTCTACTGAGTTGCAAACTTCCTTGACGTCACAGCGCGCGATCGACCACGTGGCTCTGTCGGACAAAGAACGCTCTCTCTAAGTTAACTGATCACCTGATTCTCATTATTCAGCCCACATGCTTCGATTATCTAATCCAGGATCTGGGCGAAAACACACGTCCGTACACATGAGCTTTCGCGTGCACCTAGCTTAGTACCTCCGCAAGTAAAAGTAACAAAGTACGCATGATTATTTAATTATTCTGATCAATTAATTAACCTCTCTGATGCGGAAAACTGCCACGTCCACCTAGACTTGGTATCAATTTTCGCCACTGCCACACCCACCTGGACTTGAAATGAAATAGTTAAAGTCCCTAATGACCACCACGTCCTTTTACCGACCCATGTTCATTGGCTAACATGTACTAATGCTTACTTCCGTTTACTAACGTGCACTAACGTGTACTAACCTACATTAACTTATATCACATTTTGTCTATACAAATAAGCCAATCCTCAATTCTGGCGGTAGTTCGTGTTTCGCTACCAAACATAAGAAAATCGTCTGCTTTGCCTCTCTCACACACCACGAGCGCGAGACCGCCCACATCACAGTGTGGACCTTATACTCGCATCGGACAATCTCCTCTATAAATATTCTAGCTAAACTATGACCCTAATACTGTTGTTCAATCCACACGGTGTAGCACATGGCCAGAGCACACCCCCAGTACCTAAGCAGAGAACATTGCTCGCCCCATCTTTAGTTAACCGCTGAGAGACGGAGATATTCTGCAATCACATCCCTCGCGCTCTCGTAGCTACTCGCCTCAGCAATTCGATCCAACAAACCCTCCAAGTAGAAAAAATAACAACCAACTCGTACTCTCTCATATTCTATATCGTCCAACAAATACTTAACGTACATTTTATTTATGCATCGAGTATACCTATCACTTTCATACAAAAAACACTCGCCCTGATATACCTGGTGTCATGTTGCACAATCAGCAGACACGCAAACAGCTCCTAATTTCAGTGCAAAATATCAAACTGCTCCTAAATAATGCATTACATATAACTGTACACCATTATTACTCGTAATCTGTCCAAATAATGCACAGCAAAGTAACTCAACAGACGTGCGCAATCAACTTGTTCCACACTAAGTCACACGTCCGACAGCTCTCAATTCGCTCAAAGGCCTGTGTTCGACCCTTCAAACATGACTTGATGACAGCCGCATTCACACCTAACAACTGAGAAATTCATATCACCTACACGCCGAACATGACTATCCAAGCCAAGCCACGCGAGTCGTCTGTCACTGTCCTAACTCAGTGCGGTCCAACACACATGTTAAGGCCTCATTCCATTGCTTGCCGGCCTATATGCGACACATCTCCACCTTCACGTCTGGTGTCAGAATAGCCGGGTGCGAGTTCACACACACACCGTCCGCACACATCCCAGCGCTTCCCTCCCCACAGGCTCTAAAACGATCATTTGAAAATGCGCAACCGATTAATCATTCTTATTCCTTGTTATCGATTTTACTGGACTAATTTGCTAAGGACCCGTTATCGAAGTACCATCCTGATTTTCTTTCTGAGGCTTCCTATGCTTACTTTTACAGAGATCGCTAAATTACCTCCACAGCCACCTCAGTCTACACACACACACACACACACACACACACACACACACACACACGATCATTTTCTCTACTCACCCCATAACGTAAGCAATAGTAACTTTACAACCCTACACAATGTAAGCCCCATTAACTTTACAATACCCACTACATGCCCACACTCAGCGGTAATCAGCTCTTCTACATCAACGGACGTAAGTCCCTCTCAGAACTGTTCCACAAATTTGGCGATCGCTTCCCCTCAACACAAACGCGTTACTCTCTCTCCTTCTTCCTTGCCTGCTCGCTTTTTTTCTACAAACTTATCCAGAGTCATAGAATACAAGAACACACCATTTTCTTCTAAGTACAGCATCCTTTAAACCACTGAATAACTAGAAACAAACAGAGCAAAAAAATTATATTCGTACACTCTAATACCAAACTCGTTGATCTCATTATACTTATACAGTTAAATCTTACGATCGCAGTCTCATTTGATTGGCATTCCACCATGAGCTAATTATCGGAAGTACACTCTCTTAACCGCTGTTACTCTGGAAATATCTCTACCGTCCATACGACTTCCTCTCTACTCGTCACATAACATAATCAATATTAACTTTACAGTGCAGTATATACAAACGCTACACAATGTAAACCACATTAACTTCACAATACAGTATATACACATTTGACACAAAACAGTGCACTTATCCAGTATATCTCTACAGTATGCGAAAAAAATATCCTTTTCCTACTGCGTCTATATACAGCAATGCTCCCCAATTATAGGAAAGCACCATCAATCTGTTCTCTCTACAGACCCGTTACTCAGAGCTAATCTTTACTCTTACATGACCGGCCCTAAGTCACCCTCAGAACTCTTTTTACAAATTCGGTATCGTCTCCCCCTCAGCACAAAAGCCTTACTGTCTCTCCTTCCTCTCTGTTCGCTTTCCTGCAAACATCCTCAGACTCATAGTCTTTCTCCACAATATTACACCACTTTACCTGTACTTCTCAATATCATGCACTAGGCTACACCCTACTGATGACTAGTTCATCATAAGTCCCAAGATTTAGACTTCAAATTAATTCTCTACAAACGCCGAACTTTATCTATGTGCAGCATGCTGTAAACCACTGACTAACTAGAAACAAACATACGCAAAATGTTATTTCCACTCTCGGATACCGGTCTCAGTCATGTAACATTTTCGAGATCTTGGCTATAATTTACACATCAACTAAGGCCTGTCCCAGGTCTAGAGAACAGACAAGCATGTATCCAAAACACCACAATCGATCTTCACTCAGCTAAATAAAGGAAGCAAATGTGCAGAATTAGTCAGTGGAACAATCAACATCCCGTCTAATAACACTCCAACCCAAATCAATCATCTTCTCAAATTCTGACTTGATCACCAAAGCCGCCCAACACATACTATTACTTCACTATTCAGTCACCTAGAGGACATCAAAGTTCGTTCTTACAGATCCATACACTCCTACAAGTCTCTGCATTCTGACAGCTGCTCCAGATATTTATGATCATTTATTATTATTTATTATGATTTATTATTATTTATATCATGTTACCCAACAAAAATGGCTCCAAGTTCAACTGTGCTTAGCTCCTATGGCAACCACCAGAGCGCTTAGTCATCACGTCAGTTGATTACGCAATTACCATAATTCAAGACGGCTGCACCCAGTGTGAAACGTGTCGCCTTTCCCGAACCGCATGCTACATTAAAATTCCAACTTGGCTTTAGTCACACCCTACACATCGTTCAGCTGATCTCATTTCCAGATCTTTGCGCATGTGATATATGCAATTTAAGTCGGGGAAAGACATATCAATTACCTTCTGCAGCCTGTCTGTAAGCAGAATGACCTCAGTTACTGCAACAGGACCTTGTCTTGACCATTCGCCTGAAATGCAAGCGCCGGCGGCGGCATATCAAAGCCACATAAACTGTCCATCTAAACAGCCGTCCACTAAGCCCCAGGACCAGTACACCGTAGTGGGCTCTCTCTCTATACCTGCTCTCCAGCTATCGTCTAACGACATACACTGCACAGATGGATTCCTGAATAGCGCAGATTTCTATCCTCCCCTGCATCTCCAACTCGACATGTGAACAGTGTCTCCCTCAGCCAGCGAACCCGTCCTCATTCACGCTGCGCCGACAATTCTGTCAAAACTCACTTTCTAAGCAAAGATGAGTATTCATTTAGAACAAATAGACAAATATAACTCCAAGGAGAAGTCATACATATGATCAAATAGATAAAAAAGACCTCAATTTAGATTATCCGACATTTATTTACATGTCCTAATGATACAGTCGTAGATGAGTCGTGTCATCCACTCGCTCACTCCTTCAACACACGCTTCCACAGAACTTGTTCTACTTATATGCCACCCACCCTGTTATAACAATTTTGAACAAGCATTTACGCCTCCACATGCAACCCAGCTCAATAGAACATAATAACTCCTTTTTCCACAGACAGTCATATTCGGCGAACACTTAAATGTACTAAATTACGCATACATGTAGTCAAATAAGCAAATAGATTTACCGACACAAAAAAATCCGATCACTGGTGATAGGGCATTTAATATTATATACTTAAACACAAACCAATGATAAAAATTTTCCGAGGCGCACCTTGTCCTCATAACAAAGCACACTGGCCAATCATGTGACAGCATGTTTTCCTAATTTCAATGTCATAGCTGAACCATACCTTCTCTACTTCGCAAGTATCATTGCGAGCATTGATAGATGACTGCTCAGTGCGTCCATTCACACTTAATTCTCGAATACATGAAAACGATCAAAGTATACCAGACAACGGTATACATATTTCTAAGACCTCGCGCATAGTACTGGACCAATCTCTCTGCCTATGGCGTTCACAGAGCAATCTCGCTCTCTTACGTTAAAAGACCATCCTGACTTCAGCATTGACCGCACTATCCCGCATCGTCGCTACCCAATTAATCCTCAACCGAGCAGAGTAATATAGCTGCACTTCACCTCTCTTGTCTGAATAGAGCTTTCCTAGGCCTAACCCCTCTAAGTGCACCACATTTTTCGAGATGTACCCAAGTATTGGAGCTTAGCACACAATATCGATCTATAGTAACAGATCTCAAAGTGCCTTAATTTAATAGCATACAGTTAAGAAGAACAAGAACGGACTGATATTTACACACAACGTAGTTCGACACATATTTACGTAAATCATCAAATCTATCATGTGTAAAGCACTGTAGCTGCATATGTCTAGAGCGCAGGCTACATCACGTGACTAAAGCATCCAGATACAACACTGGGAAAAAATTGACCTTCATCAACCTGTCCTTCTCTAAAATAAATGAGTCAACGTTTAAATCATACCTGGTTGCAGCTCTATCTCAATCGATCATCCGGTACACTCTCTGTTATCATTTAACACAGATATAAGTTTAGACGTGAATGATTCTCTGTCCTCCTAAAAAGCATCAAATACAGTATTCAACTAGCGTGTATCACTGCATCTTATTAGACATACACTATAATACGAACTCAAAGAGAAAAAAATTGTCTACCTTCCTGATTCAGCTCGCTTCGATGTCATCGTTTTCCTACATTCCTCTTGTTGCCGCATACTTGACTCCACGTAAAAATTGCTCCCTGTGAACCAGAAGATAAGGAAGCACCTCCTCACTTTCACCGCATCTCGGTCTATATTAGGGCAGTTTATACGTATGCGTTAATCAGTTTTCACATTTCTTTCGATTTTATGTCAGATCGATCCATGCGACCAAGCACGCGTTACGTCCGGACAAGTATTCTATGCGCTAAGTTTGGTTCATCAGCTGATGGTACTGGGTCCTGGGAGCCGTCCACAAGGCGTGCATGTACAGAGACATGCAGAAAACATAGCAAGCGCTCTCCGAATCTGGAGGTGACTGGATAGGCGTGGGTTACATTTACGGGCAATTTTAGAACACAGAACGACATGTTATGTCGCGGGTAGCGGGGTAGAGCGGGGTAGGATGGTCTTTTAACGTAAGACAGCGAGATTGCTCTGTGAACGTCATAGAGAGAGACATTGATTGAGTACTATGAGCGAGGTCTTACAAGGGAACCTCCCCATTGCACCCCCCTCAGATTTAGTTATATGTTCGCACAGTGGATAGGCCTTGATAAACTCAACACAGATCAATCGAGAAAACAGGAAGAAGTTGTGTGGAACTATGAAAAAAATTAGTAAAATATACAAACTGAGTAGTCCATGCGAAGATATGCAACAACAAGGACACTGGGAGTCAAGGAGCACCGTGGCCCCGTGGTTAGCGAGAGCAGCTACGGAACGAGAGGTCCTAGGTTCAAGTCTCCCTCGAGTGAAAAGTTCAATTTTTTATTCAGTTTATGTGACAAACTCTTATGTTTTCATCACTTTTTTGGGAGTGATTATCACATCCACAAGAAAACCTAAATCGGGCAACGTAGAAGAATCTTTTTAGCCATTCGCTAGGTGTACAAGTTATGTGGGCCGACATCATATTCCTGTCATGTGACGCACATGCCATCACCAGTGTCGTGTTTTCCTGTGTTTTCCTGTGAAGGAATCAGTTGACTTATGACCTTGCGGTCAAATGTTTTCGGTTCCCGTTGGAGAGGCACGTCCTTTCGTCTACTAATCGCACGGTTTTGCGGTGCGGTCGCAAAACACTGACACTAAACTTACTACAGTGAACAGAGACGTCAATGAACGAACAGACAGATCATAACTTTGAGAAAATAAAGAAAGTAAAATTTTCTGTCGAGGGAAGACGTAAACCAAGGACCTCTCGTTCCGCAGCTACTCACGCTACCCACGGAACCACAGCGCTCACTGCCTATGATTTTCTAGTGTTGCATATGTTGCGCAAGGACTACTCGGTTTGTATATTTTACTAATTTTTTTCATAGTTCCGCACAGCTTCTTCCTGTTTTCTCGATTGATCCGTGTTCAGTTTTTCAAGGCCTATCCACTGTGCCAACTTATAACCAATTCTGAGGGGGGTGCGATGAGGAGGTTCCCTTGTTAGAAATATGTATATCGTTGTCTGGTATACTTTGATCGTTTTTATGTATTCGAGAATTAAGTGTGAATGGACGCACTGAGCAGTCATCTATCAATGCTCGCAATGATACTTGCGAAGTAGAGAAGGTATGGTTCAGCTATGACATTGAAATTAGGAAAACATGCTGTCACATGATTGGCCAGTGTGCTTTGTTATGAGGACAAGGTGCGCCTCGGAAAATTTTTATCATTGGTTTGTGTTTAAGTATATAATATTAAATGCCCTATCGCCAGTGATCGGATTTTTTTGTGTCGGTAAATCTATTTGCTTATTTGACTACATGTATGCGTAATTTAGTACATTTAAGTGTTCGCCGAATATGACTGTCTGTGGAAAAAGGAGTTATTATGTTCTATTGAGCTGGGTTGTATGTGGAGGCGTAAATGCTTGTTCAAAATTGTTATAACAGGGTGGGTGGCATATAAGTAGAACAAGTTCTGTGGAAGCGTGTGTTGAAGGAGTGAGCGAGTGGATGACACGACTCATCTACGACTGTATCATTAGGACATGTAAATAAATGTCGGATAATCTAAATTGAGGTCTTTTTTATCTATTTGATCATATGTATGACTTCTCCTTGGAGTTATATTTGTCTATTTGTTCTAAATGAATACTCATCTTTGCTTAGAAAGTGAGTTTTGACAGAATTGTCGGCGCAGCGTGAATGAGGACGGGTTCGCTGGCTGAGGGAGACACTGTTCACATGTCGAGTTGGAGATGCAGGGGAGGATAGAAATCTGCGCTATTCAGGAATCCATCTGTGCAGTGTATGTCGTTAGACGATAGCTGGAGAGCAGGTATAGAGAGAGAGCCCACTACGGTGTACTGGTCCTGGGGCTTAGTGGACGGCTGTTTAGATGGACAGTTTATGTGGCTTTGACATGCCGCCGGCGGCGCTTGCATTTCAGGCGAATGGTCAAGACAAGGTCCTGTTGCAGTAACTGAGGTCATTCTGCTTACAGACAGGCTGCAGAAGGTAATTGATATGTCTTTCCCCGACTTAAATTGCATATATCACATGCGCAAAGATCTGGAAATGAGATCAGCTGAACGATGTGTAGGGTGTGACTAAAGCCAAGTTGGAATTTTAATGTAGCATGCGGTTCGGGAAAGGCGACACGTTTCGCACTGGGTGCAACCGTCTTGAATTATGGTAATTGCGTAATCAACTGACGTGATGACTAAGCGCTCTGGTGGTTGTCATAGGAGCTAAGCACAGTTGAACTTGGAGCCATTTTTGTTGGGTAACATGATATAAATAATAATAAATCATAATAAATAATAATAAATGATCATAAATATCTGGAGCAGCTGTCAGAATGCAGAGACTTGTAGGAGTGTATGGATCTGTAAGAACGAACTTTGATGTCCTCTAGATGACTGAATAGTGAAGTAATAATATGTGTTGGGCGGCTTTGGTGATCAAGTCAGAATTTGAGAAGATGATTGATTTGGGTTGGAGTGTTATTAGACGGGATGTTGATTGTTCCACTGACTAATTCTGCACATTTGCTTCCTTTATTTAGCTGAGTGAAGATCGATTGTGGTGTTTTGGATACATGCTTGTCTGTTCTCTAGACCTGGGACAGGCCTTAGTTGATGTGTAAATTATAGCCAAGATCTCGAAAATGTTACATGACTGAGACCGGTATCCGAGAGTGGAAATAACATTTTGCGTATGTTTGTTTCTAGTTAGTCAGTGGTTTACAGCATGCTGCACATAGATAAAGTTCGACGTTTGTAGAGAATTAATTTGAAGTCTAAATCTTGGGAATTATGATGAACTAGTCATCAGTAGGGTGTAGCCTAGTGCATGATATTGAGAAGTACAGGTAAAGTGGTGTAATATTGTGGAGAAAGACTATGAGTCTGAGGATGTTTGCAGGAAAGCGAACAGAGAGGAAGGAGAGACAGTAAGGCTTTTGTGCTGAGGGGGAGACGATACCGAATTTGTAAAAAGAGTTCTGAGGGTGACTTAGGGCCGGTCATGTAAGAGTAAAGATTAGCTCTGAGTAACGGGTCTGTAGAGAGAACAGATTGATGGTGCTTTCCTATAATTGGGGAGCATTGCTGTATATAGACGCAGTAGGAAAAGGATATTTTTTTCGCATACTGTAGAGATATACTGGATAAGTGCACTGTTTTGTGTCAAATGTGTATATACTGTATTGTGAAGTTAATGTGGTTTACATTGTGTAGCGTTTGTATATACTGCACTGTAAAGTTAATATTGATTATGTTATGTGACGAGTAGAGAGGAAGTCGTATGGACGGTAGAGATATTTCCAGAGTAACAGCGGTTAAGAGAGTGTACTTCCGATAATTAGCTCATGGTGGAATGCCAATCAAATGAGACTGCGATCGTAAGATTTAACTGTATAAGGTGGCGGGGTCGGCGCATATATACGAACAGATCTCAAAGCGAAAGTCTTATGTACGTCAAATCCTGCTGAAGAAAAAGAGGCTGAATTCATGTTCATTGAAATAAATATACAAAGTCGGAAATTCCTGACTGGCGTCGTGTACAAGCCGCCAAAAATAAGCTCAATGAGTTCCTTCCAGTCGGAATTACATTCACTTCAGTGTCAATACGAACATGTCATCGTAATGGGTGACTTGAACATAGACCTGCTAAGAGACACTCCCTCCGCAATAAACCTAAGAAGATTGTTTAGTTGCAATAGCATGAACATTCTTCCATTGCAACCTACACACCATACGGCGCACAGTCATACTCTTATAGATGTGATCGCAACGAAACAAACTGACAAAGTAAGAGATGTTGGTCAATCATCGGCCCCTGGCCTCTCAGCACATGATGTAATATTCCTGGCCTACTCTGTGCAGCCCCCAAGGATCAAATCGCGTTACATAACTTGTAGGAACATGAAACGTATTGACCTTGACGCTCTAACAGCCGATTGCTCAGAAATCTCATGGCATCAAATAATCAGAGAACCTACAATCGACGGCAAAATTAATGAACTTGGTGATAAACTTACTGCCCTCTATGACAAACATGCACCTGTGCGCACAGTCCGTGTAAGAAAATCTCCTGCTCCATGGCTGACAGCTGAATTACGTCAAATGATGACTAATAGGGATGCTGCCCACAGGCGTTTCAAGGCAGATCCGAAACCCGAACGTTTTGAAGAATATAGAAAGCTACGGAACAGAGTGAAACAATGCATTCGCAATGCCAAAATCAGGCACGCTCGCTCCCTTGTATGCAGCGATCTGACACCCACGACTCTATGGAAGAATCTCCGTAGCTTGGGGGTCGGAAAGGCAAAATCGGAAACTACTTTTCATGTGTCAGCTAACGAATTAAATGAATTCTTCTCTGCACCTCTGAATACCAGCACGGCTGATAATTACCGTCCACAAGAATCTCCAAACAGGATAACTAACAACGATACCTTCCATCTAAAACATGTAACAACAAATACGGCAAGAAAAGCAATAATGGGAATCTCTTCTGATGCAATAGGCAACGACAGTATCGGTATAGCCATGGTTAAGAATGTTGCCGATATCTTAGTACCTGTCTTAACTGACATATTTAAGTTTTCCCTCGTGAACGGAATATACCCCACTGCATGGAAAAGAAGCATAATTCGACCCATCCCTAAGGTCGAAAACCCGCAACTGCCTAGTGATTACCGACCAATTAGCATACTGCCTGCTGTTTCCAAAGCACTGGAATATATTGTTCATGACCAAATCACTGAACACTTGCATGAATTCAGTCTATTGACAAATTTCAATCCGGTTTCCGTAAACATCACAGCACAAACACTGCTCTAATTAAAGTAACTGATGACCTGAAATATGCCATCGACAATCGAAAGGCAACAATATTGACGCTACTGGACTTCAGCAAAGCTTTTGACACTGTTAACTTTGACATATTACTCAGAAAAATGCAACAGCTTAATTTCTCTGATAGTGCAATGAGATGGTTTGAAAGCTACTTAAAAGACAGACAGCAATGTGTTGTCTGCGCAAATGAAAAATCTTCCTGGAAACATGTTTCTTCGGGAGTGCCACAAGGATCAGTCTTAGGACCACTTTTGTTTTCTTTATATATCAACGATATTTCGTCGGTTTTGTCCTCCTGTAAACATCATTTCTATGCCGACGACCTCCAGCTCTACCTAAGCGTCAGACCTGAAGACGTAAACACTGCAATCGCTCTGATGAATGATGATCTGTCTTCAGTAGTGACATGGGCGAAAAATCTGGGGCTTAAATTAAATGCAAAAAAGACGCAAGTAATCTTAATAGCCCATCAGAAATTAATAAGTTCAGATTTCCGCCAACGGCTACCTCCTATTCTGCTCGAAGGTACTCCAATACCATATCAGAAAACAGTGAAGAACTTGGGTGTAACTTTGGACGAGCATCTCAACTGGGCGGAGAATACAGTCGCAGTGTGCCGAAAGACGTCTGCTTGTCTCTATGCTCTCAAAAAGTTTCGGAACATATTCCCACAGGACTTGAAACGCCAGCTCGTGCAAGCACTCGTTCTACCGAACCTCCACTATTGTGATGTGATTCAACAAGGCATGAGTAGTGAAAACAAAAGACGGCTAGAGCTAACCATGAATGCCTGTGTGCGTTACACCTGCAACATTCGCCGATATGATCATGTTATTGCTTCATACTCCGAGCTAGGGTGGCTGCGGCCGGACAAACTGCGTGACTACCACACTCTATGTCTACTTCACCGACTCCTCATCGCGCAAGCACCCCAGTACCTAGCTTCAGAGATTAAAAACCTGTCATGCCATCATAATCGAAACACGAGGTCACTCTTATCTGGTATCCTAACTGTGCCCACTCACAAAACAAAAACTTTTGCAAACTCCTTCTCAGTTGCCGCTGTCCGCCTCTGGAACTAACTGCCCCTTACCTTGAGGAAAATTCAATCTCCTGTGGCTTTTAAGAAGAAGTTGAAGCATTTCCTACTATCATCCGCATAAAATTCTCCACAATATTAATGTGCAAGGCCAATCCTCTCATCTGTCAAATAGCAAAGCTAGCGTCTCGTATCTTGCTGCTGAGATGCCTTCCTCTTCATCTATCTCTATTAGCCACACAGTCTCCTTTTCCTTTATATTTTCCTTAATTATGTTTCATCATGTCTCTCTATTCTTCTCCTCCCTTCACCATGAGTCTCCCTCATACTCCCTGCTGCCAGCACTCCTATCTTAAATCTTTCTCTTCAATAATGCATTTTTCGAGGTGTACCTTTCTAATTGTTTATCTCACTTTTTGTATTAGATGTAGTTTAACATGACTACTGAAACATATGACCGTAAAATAAGTAGAATGCCTGGTTAGATGTAAGAGAGGGCCTGATGGCCCTAATCTTGCCAGGTTAAATAAATAAATAAATAAATAAATAATGAGATCAACGAGTTTGGTATTCGAGTGTGCGAATATAATTTTTTTGCTCTGTTTGTTTCTAGTTATTCAGTGGTTTAAAGGATGCTGTACTTAGAAAAAAAGGTGTGTTCTTGTATTCTATGACTCTGGATAAGTTTGTAGAAAAAAAGCGAGCAGGCAAGGAAGAAGGAGAGAGAGTAACGCGTTTGTGCTGAGGGGAAGCGATCGCCAAATTTGTGGAACAGTTCTGAGAGGGACTTACGTCCGTTGATGTAGAAGAGCTGATTACCGCTGAGTGTGGGCATGTAGTGGGTATTGTAAAGTTAATGGGGCTTACATTGTGTAGGGTTGTAAAGTTACTATTGCTTACGTTATGGGGTGAGTAGAGAAAATGATCGTGTGTGTGTGTGAGTGTGTGTGTGTGTGTAGATTGAGGTGGCTGTGGAGGTAATTTAGCGATCTCTGTAAAAGTAAGCATAGGAAGCCTCAGAAAGAAAATCAGGATGGTACTTCGATAACGGGTCCTTAGCAAATTAGTCCAGTAAAATCGATAACAAGGAATAAGAATGATTAATCGGTTGCGCATTTTCAAATGATCGTTTTAGAGTGTGTGGGGAGGGAAGCGCTGGGATGTGTGCGGACGGTGTGTGTGTGAACTCGCACCCGGCTATTCTGACACCAGACGTGAAGGTGGAGATGTGTCGCATATAGGCCGGCAAGCAATGGAATGAGGCCTTAACATGTGTGTTGGACCGCACTGAGTTAGGACAGTGACAGACGACTCGCGTGGCTTGGCTTGGATAGTCATGTTCGGCGTGTAGGTGATATGAATTTCTCAGTTGTTAGGTGTGAATGCGGCTGTCATCAAGTCATGTTTGAAGGGTCGAACACAGGCCTTTGAGCGAATTGAGAGCTGTCGGACGTGTGACTTAGTGTGGAACAAGTTGATTGCGCACGTCTGTTGAGTTACTTTGCTGTGCATTATTTGGACAGATTACGAGTAATAATGGTGTACAGTTATATGTAATGCATTATTTAGGAGCAGTTTGATATTTTGCACTGAAATTAGGAGCTGTTTGCGTGTCTGCTGATTGTGCAACATGACACCAGGTATATCAGGGCGAGTGTTTTTTGTATGAAAGTGATAGGTATACTCGATGCATAAATAAAATGTACGTTAAGTATTTGTTGGACGATATAGAATATGAGAGAGTACGAGTTGGTTGTTATTTTTTCTACTTGGAGGGTTTGTTGGATCGAATAGCTGAGGCGAGTAGCTACGAGAGCGCGAGGGATGTGATTGCAGAATATCTCCGTCTCTCAGCGGTTAACTAAAGATGGGGCGAGCAATGTTCTCGGCTTAGGTACTGGGGGTGTGCTCTGGCCATGTGCTACACCGTGTGGATTGAACAACAGTATTAGGGTCATAGTTTAGCTAGAATATTTATAGAGGAGATTGTCCGATGCGAGTATAAGGTCCACACTGTGATGTGGGCGGTCTCGCGCTCGTGGTGTGTGAGAGAGGCAAAGCAGACGATTTTCTTATGTTTGGTAGCGAAACACGAACTACCGCCAGAATTGAGGATTGGCTTATTTGTATAGACAAAATGTGATATAAGTTAATGTAGGTTAGTACACGTTAGTGCACGTTAGTAAACGGAAGCAAGCATTAGTACATGTTAGCCAATGAAATGGGTCGGTAAAAGGACGTGGTGGTCATTAGGGACTTTAACTATTTCATTTGAAGTCCAGGTGGGTGTGGCAGTGGCGAAAATTGATACCAAGTCTAGGTGGACGTGGCAGTTTTCCGCATCAGAGAGGTTAATTAATTGATCAGAATAATTAAATAATCATGCATACTTTGTTACATTCACTTGCGGAGGTACTAAGCTAGGTGCACGCGAAAGCTCATGTGTACGGACGTGTGTTTTCGCCCAGATCCTGAATTAGATAATCGAAGCATGTGGGCTGAATAATGAGAATCAGGTGATCAGTTAACTTAGAGAGAGCGTTCTTTGTCCGACAGACCACGTGGTCGATCGCTCGCTGTGACGTCAAGGAAGTTTCCAAAGGGGTAGAAAAACCATTCCAGTTCGAGCATGTTGGTTCCTGTCTATCGGTCTTGAATTGCAAAGTTTATGGTGATGAGGGCGTCCTTTGTGCTCCATCACACGTGCTGGTGGGGCGGTATGTGGGATGAGGGTGGTTTGGACAGAGCAAGCGTGTCCGTTCCTATCCGTTGGTGCTGAGAATTTGTGAACATTAGGACCGATATAGCTTTTAGCGTGCCACGTGATAGAACTTTCCAAACATCCCGGGCGGTTTTGTGAGGTAGGTGTCGACAGGTTCATACCTGTTCAGAAAAATAAATTATGTTTGGAACGTGTCCTTTGTCCAGCACGTGGTCGACAGGTTCCATCCTGTCCAGCGTTAAGTGGTCGCGGGTGCGGAAAGATGTTTACGTAGTCGGGCTCTGAGGCGAACGCGGCTGACCGTTTGTGGCTGGACCCTGAGGCGCCGCTCGCCGCCTATTTGGCGCGCTGGCCGTGGGGCTGAGTGGGCACCGCTGGTCGCTTGACGTCAGCGGGCCAGGGAGCTGCCGATGGAGCGGGCTGAGCCGGCCGCGCGTACGTCAGCTGCGCTCTGGAGTTTCGACGTGAGAACATGGAGACGTCAAATGGGACACACCTGCATGACCGTAATGTCTGAAATAAAGTGTCATTTTCCAGGTATATACAGAAGACTATATCCGTCGCGTGTATGAAGGGTGTGTGACGTAAGCGGGGCGGCGCCGCAGCTATTGTACAGTTACTACGTGCGCGTGAGAGCGAGTCAATTAGCGAGCGTTCTAGTGCGGACCAAACGTGCTGTGATATAGTCATGGCGGATTCCACTGTCGAGCAAACTTTGCCGCCAAAAGTGCAGCACTGCGTTCTCGATCGCACAAGGACACGTGGTGGACGTTGAGCGGTCGGGACCGACAGGTTTGAACGTGCCCAGGAAAACAAACTTTGGCGCCAAAAGTGTGACAGGGGAAACGGCCGACCGTTGTGTGATTCAGCTCCGAGGCACACAATTTTGGCGGGAAACGTGCGGAGGCGACGAATACACGTGGTGAGAGGACAAGGGGCCGCTGTGAAGTCAAACTTGGCAAGTTCCAGCGTGTCCAGCGCAAACATGTTTACGACATGGGAGCGATCGCTGGGCCCGTCACCCAGCATACCGGCAGTCTAGCGCAGGCGGTCGCCTCACGTGACAGGCGTCGGCCAGGGGGTGGCGGGGATTTGAACTAATTCAATTGGAGCGCGGACGTCGTGGCGACTGCTCTGCGATATCAAAGATGTGTGTGCTGACTGTGTTGAAGAATAAGTGATGACCGTACTGCTTTGAAATAGTCTTCAGTCCCTTGCCGCCTGCAGAATCAAAGAACGTCACTTACGTTACTATAGGTGCACTTTATTATTTGAGGCGATTATGATAGGCTACTAGTGAAAAAAGATAAGTGAAGGATAAACTTTGTACGTGTGAGCAATTATGGTAATGGGATTTGAAGTTGTGATAGATTTTTGTTATGGATATAACAAAAATGGCTTTCTCACCAAGAAAATCGGACATCTTGAATAAATAATAAATGATATTAATAAATAGAAGTACAGTTTTTGAGACATTATCGTGTTGGAATTTGGCGCAATTTTCTAGTGGAGGTAGGCCTATAATAATAAATAACAATAAATGATATTGAATAATAATAAATGATAATGAATGATAATAATTGACAATGAATGATAATGAATGTTATTAAATGATAATGAATAATAATAAACAATAGTGTTGGAATTTGAATTTGGAGGGAATTTTCTAGTGGAGGCAGGTCAACAATTAAATGATAATAAATGATAATAAATAAAAATAAATGATAATGAATGTTAGTAAATGATAAAGAATAATAATAAAGACAACCCGCGGGAGTTACTAATCTCCTACAGGGCGCCTCCCCAGGTGGCGGATAGGGGGATGCTCACTAGATATGGTGGGTACCGGGAAAATAAAATACCCGGGTTGGACGAAAACTAGTACCAAAGGGCACGACTGTTCCACATGTTAGTGGCGGTGACGAACAGCGTCTGTTCCACATGTTAGTGGCGGCTGACTCATGTTTCAAGGCTCCACAACCTTGATCCTATCAACTGGCACATGCCAGACCAACTATGAATTACAAGTAAAATCATGGTTCGTGTATGTAATAACAAAATTACCCCAGGTGGTAAAACCCACCCACCTAGTAAAAAGGTGGCAACCGGTCATTCGGATTCTGGGGAGACCGGGCCTACACGATTTATGAGTGAGTCGGAGCACTCTGGAAAACTTCCCAAAAACAAAAACAAGAAGAAAAATTACATTGGAACAATAAACATACAGACACTGATACAACCAGGAAAATTACATATTGTAACAGAAGAATTAAAGAAACTGAAAATCCAAATCCTAGCAGTACAAGAGACAAGGTTCCCCGATGATCAAACCACTGATTACAATGGCTTCAGAATCTTCAAAAGTGGAACTAATAGGAAAATTGGTAGAGGGGCGAACATGCTTGGTATGGCCTTTATTGTTGAAAAATCCGCTGTTAAATCTATAAAGTCTGTAAGAACCATTAACAACAGACTAATGCTTCTTAGGTTTAAAAATAAGAATAAAAACTACACCCTAATTAATGTCCATGCACCGTGCAACATTGAAAATAAGAAGAACCGAGAAGCTGTAGACAAATTCTGGGAACGATTAGAACTTGAAATCTCTAAAATACCAAGAAACGACGTCAAAGTACTTCTTGGAGATTTCAATGCACAGATTGGCAAAGAAAAAAAATTTAGGAAGACAGTTGGCTTATATCCAGCACACAGATTGACCAACAAAAACGGTATGAGACTAATCCAACTCTGCCAACAGTTCAACATGAAAATCAGCTCAACCTCCTTCAACAAGAAACCTAGCAAACAAAAAACCCGGAGATCCCCTATAAACCAACTTGGAGAATTTCAGATCGACCATGTAGCCATCTCTTATGACTTCCAAAAAGAGATCAGAGATATCCAAGTTAAGAAAGGCACAAATATCGACTCTGATCACTACCTCACCAGGGTTCAAGTACAATTCACTCCAAGACGAAAAACACCGCAAACACCACCGGTAGTTCCAAAATTTAATCTACAGAAACTAACAGAATCAGAAACAATAGAAACATGGGAAAATTCTCCTGCAAACAACTGGGAAAAATTCAAGACAAAAATTACAGAAATAGCCAAAGAAAAAATACCGTTACAGAAGAAACCCAAACATCCGTGGTGGAATATAAAATGTGAAAATGCCGTTGAATCACGCAAAAAAGCCTTCGAGAAATATAGCTCAAATAAGAATGAGGGGAATCACCAGAACTTTCTAGAAACACGAAAGCTTTCGAATAAAATTATCAGACAAGAGAAGAGAAAATATGTAATCCAACAATTAGAATCAATAGACACAGATTTTAAAAACTATAACACACATGGATTCTACAAAACTTTCGCAAACCAAATTAAAGGTTATAACCCTCAAAATGTTTGCTTCCGAAAACCAGATGGGAATTTAGCACTAAGCGATGAAGAAAACTGTGAAGTATTAGCCGAATATTTTGAAAAACTGCTAAACTGTCCAGAACCAACGGAAACCCTCCCAATACCCAACACCAAAGCCCCGCAGCAAAAAGATTCCTCACCGCCAACAGAAGAAGAAATTATCAAACACATAAAGAAACTAAAAAAATAACAAAGCCTCCGGGGAGGATGGAATTGTAGCTGAATTTCTCAAAAATCTAGGGCCTAATTCAAGAAAGGAGCTAGTAGGAATTATTCAAAATATATGGGTCACCGAAGAAATCCCAGAAGATTGGAAGTGTGCCTTAATACATCCATTACACAAAAAAGGGGATAAACATGATGTAAATAATTACAGAGGAATTTCTCTACTTCCTGTCACATATAAGATTTTATCGGCTTGTATTCTTGAAAGAGCACAAGAAATGCTAGAACCCAAAATCTCAGATTTCCAAGCTGGGTTCAGGCCAAACAGATCATGTCCAGAGCAAATTTTAAACCTAAAATTAATCACAAGGATAAGGAAGATGCGAGGCAAGCCTACAGTGTATGTCTTTGTCGACTTCAAGAAGGCATATGACTCAATCCACAGACCCACACTATTTAGGATTCTTGAGGAAAAAGGATTGGATCGCAAAATACAGAAAATCATTCAACAGACGTTAACAAATACAAAATCCAAAGTGAAATTTATGGGAAAACTTTCAAGACCATTTGAAATAAAAACTGGGGTTAGACAGGGTGATGGGTTGTCGCCTTTGTTGTTCAATGTAGTTCTGGATAGAGTCATGGAAGAATGGGAGAAGAAACTTGAAGAAGAAAAGTGCTGGAAATCAATTTCATTAGGAACCAAGAAACATAACCTAAGAATCCCCTACTTTGCCTTTGCAGACGATCTCGCAATAATGGCAGATTCTAGTGAGATGGCTATAAAACAGGTAGAAATTCTAAAAGAATGTGCAGAAAAAGTCGGCCTACAGATATCATTTGAAAAGACAGTGTTTACAACAACAAATTTAGAAATTTCCAAATTACAAACAAAATACAGAGAAATCAACAGAGTACCATACTTCAAATATCTTGGAGAAATTATCTCGGAAAAATTTGCACAACAAGAAAGAATACAAAAAGCTCGTAAAGGTTTTGGATTAGTGCAAAACCTCTATAATAAAAAATGTTTATCTTTAAATGCAAGAATTAGGCGTTACAATACAGTCATTAAACCATCAATGTTATATGCCAGCGAAACCTTGGCACTAAACAGGAAAACTGATCTAGAACATCTAAAGAAAGAAGAAAGAAAAATAATTAGAAAAATTTTGGGACCAAGATGGACCGAGAATGGATATAGATTACAGAAAACATCAAAAATTGAAGAATATTCTAACATAGAGATAGACATGAGGAAAAGACGCCTTAAATTCTATGGCCACATAATGAGACTTCCTGAACACAGATTAACAAAAAGAATTGTAAAATACGTAGATTCTCTTGTTAATGGAGGAGAATGGATCCAAAAAGTTAAAAAAGATTTGGAATTAGCAAAAATTACTAAAGAAGAAATAGCTCCAAGGAACAATTTTAGAATAAAAGTTGAAAAGTGGGAGGTTAAACCAGAGACAAAAGCACCGAGAACCGGAACAAAATGGAGCGAAGAAAGAAGAACTAAATCTTCGCAAACAATGAAAAACTGGTGGGCAACTAAAAAGAACCAGAAGACCAAGAAGAACGGAAAGTGAACCAGCTTTACTTAGCGTCTTCCACATGGGAGCTTTACGACTAATAATAATAATAATAATAAAGACAAGTACAGTCTTTGCATGCATTATCCTGTTGGAATTCATACTTCCCGCCATTTTTTCCTCTGGAGACTTAGGTTAGTGGACGTATCACAATTGTCCTATTTTCCCGCCAAAATTCAAACTTCCCCCATTTTTTATTGAGGTTTAGGTTAGTGGACATAGCACAATTGGCCTCTTCTCCAGCCAAAATCCGCCATCTTCAATGACGTCATGCGATGTTGCAAGTCTACATGCCGCCATCTTGGATGACGTCATGGCCACCATCCTGAATAAATTTGGCAACAATGCAGAGTGCACTGGCACAAAGGTTGTCCCTCCACTGCTGTGACCCTCGTCGGCTAGCTGGGGACGTAGCCAAGCTCTGTCTCACATACTGCCTCTCCGTAAAATCTTATAATTACAGAATCGCAGAATTCTTTGGTTCAAATGGCTCTGAGCACTATGGGACTTAACATCTGTGGCCATCAGTCCCCTAGAACTTAGAACTACTTAAACCTAACTAACCTAAGGACAGCACACACATCCATGCCCAAGGCAGGATTCGAACCTGCGACCATAGCCGTCACGCAGTTCCAGACTGAGCGCCGTTCTAGACCACAGCGGCCGGCGCAGAATTCTTACTGTATTACCAAGCCAGCATGCCGATGCGTTTACGCATAGATTTCCTACGCCATAATTTAGAGTATTATTCCATCAAACAACAACTACTTATCTACAAAGAGATTGCGCCGCTGTCAGTTGTTAAATGGACTCATGTAAGGTGCAAAACCGTTGCCACCTTACAAATGTTCATGAGTAACGGAAACTGATGTCACGTATGTGTAAACATGTGCAATTTTGAACATACTACCTTTATTTTGGTTACTGCTTTGTCTTCATTTTACAGTAAAGCTCCAGCCACTAATATGTGAGTAGCTGGCAGCAGCAGCAGTTAGTGCTTGTACACAGTGTTCGGTTTAATGCTTTCTAGTGTGCTTATCTGAAGAAGTGAATAAAACCTGCACGTCTACCTGGGCTGACTAGTGTTCAATGATATTTTCGAAGCTCTTGAATATTTTTTGCGCATTAGCATTTGTGTGATCAAATTTTCAAGTGAACAGTGCTTGATTATAAAATTATATCTGTTTAGTTAGTGTCTGTCTTTCGTTTGTGTTATCTACTTTGTTATAAGAATTCGCTCATTTTGCGTTTCTTAATGGAGAGTGATAACTCTGTAGAGCAGATTTTGGTGTCAATTTTATTTTTCTTGTTTATATTTCGTGTACTTCGTATCTTGAGTAGTGCCACAGTTGGGGAAATTTTATCTCTTATTACAGTCTATTTCGTTTTTCTAAACTAGTCCTAGCTGCTTTCGCCAGTATGCTTTTATCATGATTTAATGCAGTTTTTGTATAATAGAGCTGCTGATTGCTATTGGTAACAAAGCCGAAGCATTGTAAGATGTCTCGTCTGTTGCGCCGAGGCAGATGTTCCTGCCATGTCTGGACAAGTGCAGAGGGTAATAGTGCTGTTCACTGGAAGCTCCAGCGTTGGGCAGGTACTGGAGCCCCACAGCACGTCGATCGGGAAAAAAGGCAAGTATAAATTCGTGTCTGCCAGCAACTCTCGTCCGAGATGTGCAGCAGGCTCTGCCGGTGGGTATTACATGCTCTCTGTGCATTAGTCGAGTGGCTCGTCTGGTGAAGACAGCTAGCACTGCAAACAGGGTGCAAGCTCAGTTCACCATTTGTAGCATCGTATCCAGAGTAGATCGCGGTCCTTCGGCCTGGACCATAATGAAAGGTCTAAGCCACAGGCTTATAAGATTCTATGACATATCGAACGCGAATTTCTCGACCTCCCCTATCAGGTGGAGAATATGTCAGACATACGCTACGCAAACATAGCATAGTACGTCTGCAGGCTTTTTTTATTTTTTGCGTTAGAGTAAACCTCTTTGGGGCATTTGAGGAACTGCCTGCCGAAACCGAAGGCAGGTCAGCCACATTACTCTTTGAGTACTTTCGTCTTCGCGCATTGGAAAGAGAAAATGGTAGTGTGGTGTTTGTAAACCGTGGGGCAGTTATTGTAAGATTCCAGAAATAATATCTCTTACTAAAGGTAAGAATGCCCATATAGTATTAGGAACAGAAAAATGCTCGAAACCGGAAGTAAGTAGCAGCAAAGTTGTAAATTCTGAATGTAAAATATTTTGCAATAACGGGTTAGACATCTATTGTTGCGGCGTATTTACTGCTGTAGACCATGTGATAGCGTCTGGTGACGATATTACGGATTCCGAATGTGAAATAATCTTAATAAAGTTAAGCATAAAAGGTGTGTCATTTAAAGTAATCGGGTGCTTTTATAGACCACCTGCGCTTCATAGAGAACGTGCAAAATATCACGAATAAGCTTGCTAGTCATGCTGTTGTAATAGGGAGAGACTTCAGCTAGCCATCAATGGAATGGGAAAGTTGTGGGATCAAAATTGGTGACAGAGACAGGGATTCGTGTCAGGTTGTTCTAAATATCTAGTCTGAAATTTACTAGGCGCAGATAGTTAGAGAACTGACTCTAGGGGACTACGTCTTAGACTCCTAGCAACAAGCAGACCTAAACTTCTCGAAACAGTTGGCGTACAGGAGGGCATCAATGACTACTTGTGTTACTAGGAGCGTCAAGAAAGATATGAAAACATTTTTGCTTAGGAAGAATAACAGGATAGAAATTGCGGAGTATCTGTGTAGCTCTGAGAACGAAGATATGGAGCACAAATTAAAATTCAAAAGCATCGCTCAATACATCTTAGACTAGTAAGTGCCGAGTAAGGTTTTAAGGAATGTGAAAGATTCACCATAGTTCAAGTAGCTGCTACGAGATTAAAGAGAATTTCATCTCATATTTAAGCTTAGTTGGCAAACAAAAACGGAACAAAGCAAAAGTGAGAGTAAGGAGAGGGGTGCTAGGAGTTTTCAATTAAAAATACGGTTTCTCCTTTCAATCAAAAAATGGCTCTGAGCACTATGTGACTTAACTTCTGAGTTCATCAGTCCCCTAGAACTTAGAACTACTTAAACCTAACTAACCTAAGGACATCACACACATTCGCACACATTCGCATAAACGCCGAAACCGCAGATATTGAGATAACCGATCCCCTTCCAGCAGTTTGCCGTAGGTTGCCGGAGAAACAAGTGTACCTAATGACTGGAAATAAGCACAGGTTACACCCGTTTTCAAGGAAGGTTGTAGGAGCACATAATTATAGACCTCTGTCGCTGACGTCAATCTGATGTAGAATTACGGAGGATGTTATAAGCACAAGCATTATGACATCTCTGGAGAATGAAGATCTCTTCTACAAATATCAACATGGATTCTACAAAGTAAGATCTTGCTGTTCGTCCATGAGATGCACAGCGCCGTAGAGGACGGCAGAGTACAAAGTATCGAACCAGATTTGTAATTGGATTCAAGACTTCCTTACAGATAGAACTCAACATATTGCTCTTAATGGAGCAAAATCCACAGATGTAAAGGTAATTTCAGGAGTATCCAAGGAAGAGTGATAGGACCGTTACTGTTTACTATATACAGGGAATAATAAATGAACGGAGTATTTAGTTAGACAGGTGAACGTAAGAAACACTGTTCGAACTTCAAAATGCACACTGATGAAGCTTCTCTCTCCGAAACATCAAAAACTTTCCGTCTCGTCCGCACGTCGCTTAAAAGGCACACTCAGTTGTGCGTTCAGGAAAATGGGCACTGGTTTGAACACCTCACTTGAATGAACTTCCCGCCATCATAATATCCGCCTAAAAGAGCCAGTTATGTACAGAATGCTACATCCACTCAAAAACTTCGAACATCTCTAGTTCCATAACTAAAATTCACAGAAATTTTATTTAAATCGTTTTGTACACATTTGCTTTAAATGTATCAGTTACATTATACACCCCTCCGCCCCATCCCCCCCCCCCCCCCCCCCCATGAACCATGGACCTTGCCGTTGGTGGGGAGGCTTGCGTGCCTCAAAGACACAGATAGCCCTACCGTAGGTGCAACCACAACGGAGGGGTAACTGTTGAGAGGCCAGACAAATGTGTGGTTCCTGAAGAGGGGCAGCAGCCTTTTCAGCAGTTGCAGGGGCAACAGTCTGGATGATTGACTGACCTGGCCCTATAACACTAACCAAAACGGCCTTGCTGTTGTGGTACTGCGAACGGCTGTAAGCAAAGGGAAACTACAGCAGTAATTTTTCCCGATGGCATGCAGCTTTACTGTATGATTAAATGATGATGGCGTCCTCTTGGGTAAAATATTCCAGAGGTAAAATAGTCCCCCATTCGGATCTCTGTGAAGGGACTACTCAGGAGGACGTCGTTATCAGGAGAAAGAAAACTGGCGGTCTACGGATCGGAGCGTGGAACGTCAGATCCTTTAATCGGGGAGGTAGATTAGAAAATTTAAAAAGAGAAATGGATAGGTTAAAGTTAGATATAGTGGGAGTTAAAGAAGTTGGATGGCAGGAGGAACAAGACTTTTTGTCAGGTGAATACAGGTTTATAAATACAAAATCAAATAGGGGTAATGCAGGAGTAGGATTAATAATGAATAAAAAAATAGGAGTGCGGGTAAGCTACTACAAACAGCATAGTGAACGCATTATTGTGGTCAAGATAGACACGAAGCCCACGCCTACTACAGTAGTACAAGTTTATATGCCAACTAGTTTTGCAGATGATGAAGAAATTGATGAAATGTATGATGAGATAAAAGAAATTATTCAGGTAGTGAAGGGAGACGAAAATTTACGTCATGGGTGACTGGAATTCGACAGTAGGAAAAAGGAAAGAAGGAAACATAGTAGGTGAATATGGATTGGGGCTAAGAAATGAAAGGGGAAGCCCGCCTGGTAGAATTCTGCACAGAGCATAACTTAATCATAGCTAACACTTGGTACAAGAATAATGAAAGAAGGTTATATACATGGAAGAACCCTGAAGATACTAGAAGGTTTCAGACAGATTATATAATGGTGAGACAAAGATTTAAGAACTAGGTTTTAAATTGTAAGACATATCCAGGGGCAGATGTAGATTCTCACCACAATCTATTGGTTATGAACTGTAGATTAAAACTGAAGAAACTGCAAAAAGGTGGAAATTTAAGGAGATGGGACCTGGATAAACTGAAAGAACCAGAGGTTGTACAGAGTTTCAGGGAGAGCATAAGGGAACAATTGACAGGAATGGAGGATAGAAATACAGTAGAAGAAGAATGGGTAGCTTTGAGGAATGAAATAGTGAAGGCAGCACAGGACCAAGTAGGTAAAAAGACGAGGGCTAGTAGAAATCCTTGGGTAACAGGAGAGATACTGAATTTAATTGATGAAAGGAGAAAATACAAAAACCTAGTAAGTGAAGCAGGCAAAAAGGAATACAAACGTCTCAAAAATGAGACCGACAGGAAGTGCAAAATGGCTAAGCACGGATGGCTAGAGGATAAATGTAAAGATGTAGAGGCTTATCTCACGAGGGGTAAGCTAGATACTGCCTACAGGAAAATTAAAGAGACCTTTGGAGAAAAGAGATCCACTTGCATGAATATCAAGAGCACAGATGGAAACCCAGTTCTAAGCAAAGAAGGGAAAGTAGAAAGGTGGAAGGAGTATAGAGGGGGTCTATACAGGGGTGATGTTCTTGAGGACAATATTATGGTAATGGAAGAGGATGTAGATGAAGATGAATTAGAAGATATGATACTGCGTGAAGAGTTTGACAGAGCACCGAAAGACCTGAGTCGAAACAAGGCCCCGGGAGTGGACAACATTCCATTTGAACTCCTGATAGCCTTCGGAGAGCCAGCCATGACAAAATTCTTTCATGTGGTGAGCAAGATGTATGAGACAGGCGAAATACCCTCAGACTTCAAGAAGAATATAATAACTCCAATCCCAAAGAAAGCAGGTGTTGACAGATGTGAAAATTTCCGAACTATCAGTTCAATAAGTCATAGCTGCAAAATACTAACGCGAATTATTTACAGACGACTGGAAAAATTGGTAGTAGCCGACCTCGAGGAAGATCAGTTTGGATTCCGTAGAAATGCTGGAACACGTGACGCAATACTGACCCTACGACTTATCTTAGAAGAAAGATTAAGGAAAGGCAAACCTACGTTTCTAGCATTTGTACACTTAGAGAAAGCTTTTGACAATGTTGATTGGAATACTCTCTTTCAAATTCTGAAGGTGGTAGGGGTAAAATACAGGGAGCGAAAGGCTATTTAAAATTTGTACAGAAAGTAGATTGCAGTTATAAGAGTTGAGGGACATGAAAGGGAAGCAATGGTTGGAACGGGAGTGATATAGAGTTGTAGCCTCTGCCCGATGCTATTTAATCTGTACATTGAGCAAGCAGTAAAGGAAACAAAAGAAAAGTTCGGAGTAGGTATTAAAATCCACGGAAAAGAGTAAATCTTTGAGGTTCGACGATGACATTGTAATTCTATCAGAGACAGCAAAGGACTTGCAAGTGCAGTTGAACGGAATGGACAGTGTCTTGAAAGGAGGGTATGTGATGAACATCAACAACAGCAAAACGAGGGTAATGGAATGTAGTCGAATTAAATCGGGTGATGCTGAGGGAATTAGATTTGGAAATAAGACACTTAAAGTAGTAAAGGACTTTTGCTATTTGGGGAGCAAAATAACTGATGATGGTCGAAGTAGAGAGGATATAAAATGTAGACTGGCAATGGCAAGAAAAGTGTTTCTGAAGAAGAGAAATTTGTTAACATCGAGTATTGGATTTAAGTGTCAGGAAGTCGTTTCTGAAAGTATTTGTATGGAGTGTAGCCATGTATGGAAGTGAAACATGGACGATACATAGTTTAGACAAGAATAGAATAGAATCTTTTGAAATGTGGTGCTGCAGAAGAATGCTGAAGATTAGTTGGGTAAATCACATAACTAATGAGGAGGTATTGAATAGAATTGGGGAGAGGATATGTTTGTGGCACAACTTAACTAGAAGAAGGGATTGGCTGGTACGACATGTTCTGAGGCATCAGGGGATCACCAGTTTAGTACTGGAGTGCAGCGTGGTGGTAAAAATTGTAGAGGGAGACCAAGAGATGAATACACTAAGCAGATTCAGAAGGATGATGAAGCTTGCACAGGATAGAGTAGCATGGAGAGCTGCATCAAACCAGTCTCAGGACTGAAGACCACAACAACAACAGCAAACAACATTATACAAAAAAGTCATGCTCTGTTTTAAAAAAAATATATAACTTCTTACCAGAATTCTCGGGAAAATAACTAAATAAACTTAATTCATAACTGAGCAGAACAGAGTAACGGTTCTTACATATACCTGTCTAAATAAATATTCATTTCACTGGTCATTATGTTGATCTATAGCAGGGATTCCTAAACTTTTCCTCTGCCTGAAAATTTTGAGAACCCTGTTACTTTGATGTAATGCCTTGCTTATTTTGAAAGTTAATAAAAGCATAAAAGTGAGACAAAATTGTTTTATTGAGTGAACAACTCAATTTTAAATCGTAACTAGTAACACAGAAATCATAATAAAATGTTAAAAACCTATTAGCGTTACCAAACTGTCGAAAAACAGACACCATGTTATTAACAGCTTTTCGCGGAGTACCTATTCGCTTCCCGCGAGACACCAGTATTCTAGAGAAAACAGTTCTGGAAACCCTAATCTAGAGAATTACGTCGGTAGTTCTGTGAAGCTATTCGCAGACCATGCAGTTGTCTTTAAAAGGTAGCAGCACCAGAATGCTACAACGAATTCCAGGAAGGCCTACAGAGATCGATGACGGGTGCTGGGATTAGCGGTTGACCCTGAACGTAAATTAATGTAACGTTTTGCGAATAAATAGGCGGAAATCCGCTTATGTTCGATTACATTTGGGGACAAATCACCTGAAACAGTTTACCGCAAAATACTCAACAGTAACAAAATGGTATTAAAAGCAGATGCCAAAGTGATATTCTTTGAAAGAATATTAAGAAAATGTAATTCACCCACGAAAAACGTGGCTTCCCGTACACTATTTCGAACGATTCTTTTGTATTGTTCATCAGTCTGGGTCCCTTACCAGGTTTGTTAGATCAGTGTAAATAGTTCAGAATTAACAAATAGCAGCTTGTGTCGTCACGGAACCGTTTAGTCCGCACGTGAGCCTTTCGAACATGCTCAACAAACTCCAGTGGCACACACTACAAGAGAGGCGTTGTGCTCCGCGCAAAGGTTTCCTATTGAAATTCCGAGAGTGTTTTCCGTGAAGAGTCAGACAACGTATTACTGCCTACCACATATGTCTCGCGAAATGATCCTAACGACAAAATCAGAGAAACTAGATCTAAAATTTAGGATTTCTAATAAATAATCTTTATTCCCATCGCGCCATTCGCTAATGGAACGGGGAAGAGGGGGAAAGATAGTGGGACTATAAGTACCCTACACCACACACCGTAAAGTGGATTGCGGATTGTAGATGTAGTATATGCAGATGTCAAGGTTTCTTTTAGTTTCATAATGCTTATTTCTTCATTTCCTTATCCCCTTCACTCTAAGCCCACTCACCTTCGTATATAGTGAGGTATTTACGGTCACCATCCGCATCTACATCCATACTCTGCAAACCAGCTTGAAGTGAATGCACAATGTTCTTGCATTACCTTATTGTTTCTCCCCGTTCCACTCACGTATGGATGGCGAGAAGAATTTCTTAAAAGTTTATGTTTGCATTGTGATTAGTTTAAGCGTGGCTTCGGAGTCCCTACGGGCGCGATGAACAGGAGGCTGTAGTATGTTCCTAGATTCCTCACATGACAGTGGTTCTTGAAACTCTGAACGTAGTTTTTCGCGAGATAGTTGATTTCTGTCTTGAAACGTGTACCAGTTTTACAGCATTTCTGTTGCGCCCTCCAGACGGTCGAACACATTTGTAACCATTCGTGCAGCTCATCTTTGTATGCGTTCAATATCCCCAGTTAGTCCCCATTTGGTATATGTTCCACATACTTGAGTAATATTCTAGGATGCATCAGACGAGAGTTTTTTAGGCAATCTTCTTTGAAGATTGATTGTCCACAGAATCGAATTCTACCATCTGCTGTGCCTTTTTATTTTCTTATAAATTGCGTTATTGATACTGTAGTCTGCGGATACTACGTTTTGTGACATGCAAAAGTTTAGATTTCTAGACATTTAAAACATGTTGCCAATCTTTGTACCACTATAAAGTCTTAGTAAGTTCCGACAGAAAAATCGTGCAGCTTTTCTCACATAATAGTTCATTATTCGTAATTGCATCAACTGTAAAATTTATGAGGTTACTATGAACATCGTCCATTAGGTAACTAATATGCCACATGATCACCAAGGACCCCAACACACTTTCCTGGGGCACGCCTCTACTTAGTTCTATATTTGTCGATGAGTCTACATTCAAGATAACATAATTCCTACCAACAAATCCTCAATCGAGTCATAAATTTCTTATGGTACCAAATATTATAATACTTCCGAAATAAGTGTTGGTGTGGTATAGAGTAATTCATTTTACGAAGTCAAGAAATACTGCATGTACCTGAATCGCTACCACGGCTTTCAGGATTTCATGTGAGAGAAGCGGAAGATCCGTTTCAGATGACCAGTGTTTTCAGAATATGTTGGCCGGTTGGCATGGAGGAGGTTATTCTTTCCAGTCTCAGAATATATTTTTCTATCACGATGGATGTCTGTGATACTCCATCACTTCAGCTAACGTGTTGGTCAACATACAAGTGTTTGTTTTGTTTTACACCAACGCCGAGTTATCTGCTTGAGCCAACCATCCGCAACTGATCCTTCAGACGTCCACCGTCATCCGCTCTTATAAATCCCTCAGAACATTATCTTATCTTTTAAAGACATCACTTGCACCCATTTTAACGTTCCCTAGAAGTTCTGATAACACACGTGCTCCTCCTTTGTTTCTACCTACGCTAACTGGCACCTCTTTTTGAAGCAGATAAATTTCTTTTCTCGCTAAGACTTCATTTATTACATCAGTATACTCATACAAAGATATCAACTGTCAGTGGCCTCATAGACCTCTCGACACAAACTATTCCTCAGTACACAGCATCGTCATCTTGTGTTTGAAAGTCGTTACTTAGCGTTCGTAGACGCAAGCGAAAGCGTCGTAGACCTACTAGTAACATATAGTGCAGACAGTCTCGGCAGTTTCAGAATATAAGCAGGGACTAAGGAGTACTAGACTCACTGATTTATCGATTAGAGGGGCTCAAATGATCGTCGGTCAGTCCATATGAGTTACTTCTTAGTGTCCAATGATCTCACTGTCGAACAGATATTCAACTCTAAACGCTCTTCTCCGAGTATCACATGCTTTTGTCTCTACAGATTCTGTACATTACTCTTTATATATGCGTATTCTAGACTGCATGGCGCAGAGTACATCACACCTATATTGCCATTATTATTAATTGCGACATAGCTTTCGTGTTTCTGCGCCAATATTATACTTAATCCACTGATTGCATGCTCATTCATTTACTTAAGACTGGAATACTGTTCATTTATGATTACTCTTATCTATTTAATAACCTAATTTTATGTGAAGTCACTTACGACTGACTGTAATTGTGTTAACTGATCACAACACTGCAACGTGACACAAGGCATTTAAGACCTATCTTAATAACCTGTACCGCTCCCAGGACCCTTTATCTATAAGTGAGTATCTTCCCACTGATTTGCTGTTCATTTAATGTGAATATTCTAGCCTCTGGCTCCTGCGACCTTCCTCCAATTTAGTATTGAGCCCACGCACTGCATGCTGCAAGAGCCCTATACGTATTGTCTAATCTATGGCTTTTCCTGTGGGTTACTGACAATTCCCCATTTTGGACTCTTTATAATACCAGTAACAATACTCCAAAGCTCAAAATTATCTTGGGCAAATCTTGCAGCTCTTCTTTGTATAGCCTGAAATCAGATATGACTGGTAGGACTCCTACGCAAAGCTACAGTACTCCAGATGAGACCAAATCAAGGAACAGTATGAATCTTCCTTTAGTTTCCTTTAGCAACCCTTTGAAAACCTCAATGCTTCGAAGATGACCTGGAGATTAATCCTTTTGCATGTGTACCCTAATGTAGCTTACAATGAAATGTCATCAAAAAGGAAATTTAAATTTCCGCTTTGCAAACAGTTTTTCTCCTAGACTGCAATCGAACGTTGCCTCTAATATCAAAGAACAGAAACTTAACAGCTGCTTTTTCTATTCCATTCTCGTGTGAAAAAAGGCCAAAATTAGTGTTTCTACGTCTCTAATGTCTATTATCCGATTTTCACGATCTCTACGAACCCAAGGAGCAATTTGGAGAGGGAATCAAAGTTTAGGGAGAACAAATAAAAAATTTGTTGTTTGTCGATAACATAGTAATTCTGTCAGAGAGAGCAGAGCAGTTGCACGGAAGGGACAATGTCTTGAAAAGAGGTTATAAGATGAACACCAACAAAACAAAAAAAAAAGGGTAATGGAATATTATCGACTTAAGGCAAGTGATGCTGAGCATATTGGATCAGAAAATGAAACTCTAAAAGAGGTAGATGAGATCTGCTGTTTCAGCAGCAAAGTAACTGATGATGGCCAAGGTAGGGAAAGGCACGAAATCTATTTGCGAAAAAGAAAATTTTGTCAACATCTACGATAGATATAAGTGTTATGAAGTCTTTTCTGAAGTGTTTGTCTGGAGTGTTCCCTTGTTCGA
Organism: Schistocerca gregaria; assembly: GCF_023897955.1. NCBI lineage: Eukaryota > Metazoa > Arthropoda > Insecta > Orthoptera > Acrididae > Schistocerca > Schistocerca gregaria. Next base: position 505,620,264 of record NC_064931.1, on the reverse strand, counting down.
GGTGAAACGTGGCTAATAATCAGATCAAGCAAAAAGAGATTAGAAGCTTTCGAAATGTAGAGCTACAGAGGAATGCTAAAGGTTAGATAGGTAGATCGAGTAACTAATGAGGAGATACTAAATATAACTGGGGAAAAAAATAAATTTATGACACAACTGCATTAAAAGAAGGGATCGGATGATAGGACACATCCAATGCATCAAGGAATCGTCAATTTGGCAATCTAAGAATGTGGAAGGAGGCAAAAATTGTAGAAGACGACCAAAAGCTGAATGCAGAAAGCAGGCTGAAATGAGGGTATGGTGCAGCTGTTATTCGGAAATGAAGAGGCTGCAAAGTAGCAACTACGTTACGTAGTACTGTCTCAATGTATTCCCCTCCATCTTCGATTTACATTTATTTAAAGTCACGAGTAATACTTTTGGTAATAATAACAACATAAAAGACTTCAGCCACATTTAAATAAGAAGAAATAACGTCACTCATAAGATAAGGTGAATGAACTTTTATTTTATGATTGAATTCAAGTGAAAGAGAGCAAATGAAATAACGTCAGGAAGTTGTTTGCCTGGATGTCATGTGTAGAAGGTGAATCGCTACAAGTAGCAAGCTCGATAGTTAACGTGGCTGGAAGTTAGACGCGTGTGTCATTCGCCAAGGATATAAGGGAATAACTAGAATGTTCCAGAACAATTTTGACTTAGGTAGATTATCCGTGAGCTGAACAGCACGCGGAACGGCTATCTGGACGGCGAATCTGCGTGCTGGTATGCTAAGCAATATCCCGATATTTTGCGAACATCATAAAAAGCTCCCTGTAGTTTCTTAACCCTTCGTATTAAATACTATTTATTCTAATAACGCACAAAAGAAGGTAATGGGGGACAGAATCTAATGAATTACCTTCCTCAGTTAGACATAGTACGCATTCATTCATATGCAAAACTGAGGGTGTCTGATGTGTGACGCGGTACGCGGTTCGGACACGTACGTGGGGTGGAAAGAAACCTCTTAATAAAAATTGATGGTTAAATACTCGTTCGATCTTTTTTGTGAGTAACCTCCTACTGAAACTTACTGGCAGATTAAAACTGTGTGCCGGACCGAGACTCGAACTCGGGACATTTGCCTTTCGTCAACAAGTGCTCTACTCGTTGGCACGTAGTCTGCCCTAACTAATTAGTGGTGTGGGACGTGTGTACTTTAGTAACTGGACGCTGACATCCTTCAGATATAAGTTATGATCCCTTCAGATTTAGCTTTCATTTCAGGAAAAGCATTCTTCCAGTTACAGCGATAATAACGTGGAACTGATAAATATTTTAAGCATCCCACCAAGCTAGCTTCCTTCCAAGGTTTGCACAGGATAGTCTAGTGTGGGACATCAAACCAGACTCAGGACTGATCACCACAAAAACTTGGGATACACTGTGGAGACATTAGAACAATTGCACTTTGTACCTCAAATAATGGGAAGTTGTACACATTCCCAAGATATATTTCCTTTAATAAGCATGGCGCTATTGGAGTGGTATGCCCTTGTGTTCCTCCGACCTTTGAACGTATGTACTGAAAATTGAGGAGGGAGGGAGAACTGCAGTTTGACGTGGACCTCAAACCACGATGCAGCTTTCATTTTCCACTTAAATAAATCAATGCTTAAAGTGATAGGTGAGACGAAAGACCCTAAGGTCAACTGAGAAATAGTACTCACGCTTTTAGATTCATAGTCCGCATTACATCTAAATTTACTCCCAGGATTTCACGAGAACAAGGTCGTCTTACTTCCAACGGGGTCTCATTTCACTTCCTGAGAATATCTGTTGCACTTTTCTAAGGGACCCATCGACCTCCGCCGTAAAGTGAACTGACTTGTGATAGAGTTCCGTTAAATTCTCTGCTCTATTTACGAATCGAAGATGGACTGCAAGCACTTGATCTACAACTAATCAGCTGCTTCAGATAGAGGGTTCTTTGCTCATCAGAGCTTAATTTTACGCCTGGTAAAAGTTAATTCTGATGTTACTTAACAGATACTTTAGGCTAAAACCTAAAATTCCATGAAATAATGCATCTCTTTTCATACCAGTCATTTTACTTGTAGTTCCTCTATTACCTCTCATCGTATCATTCAACTTTTTGCTTTTGGTTTTATTTTTTTACAAATTATCCCTAACATTTGCACCATTTATTGGAAGTCGGTACGACGCATTATTCGCAGTAACGTAATAGGATTTTTAGGGGATAGCTCCAACGAATTAACCCCACAAATCCTGAGATGAGAGCACTGCTAAACTTAGTTTTTAACACCTTTAAAAAATGCCTTTCGAAGCAACTGAGAACTCTCGGTCGTAGTAGGAGGTCTAAATACGTCGATTCAGATAACCAGTTTCACAAAAAAAAAAAAAAAAATGTCCACAGGAGCTGTGGACTGGGTATTCCCTAGCAGAGGCTCAGTTAAACGCTAGTGGCGCTTGATGAAAAGGTTAGCACTTCATTTGGCAGAACTGCTAAGGCTTTTAAAAGAATTATGAACGAAATTTTGGCATTTGGAAGTGAGTCTGATTTCACGAAAAGATATTCCATTGTTTCCTCTCAACCAGGGCCCGTAAACTCTTTTGTACTTCCTGTCACCAGACACGAATTCTTGAGCTCTTAGAACCGGGGAAAACGATTTTCCGAAAAATTTAGCCGTTGTACAAATAATGGTAGGATGATAAGTCTTAAGACCCATAACGTCTAGCCAGCCGGAGTGGCCGAGCGGTTCTATGCGCTACAGTCTGGAGCCGCGCGACCGCTGCGGTTGCAGGTTCGAATCCTGCCTCTGGCACGGATGTGTGTGATGTCCTTAGGTTAGTTAGGTTTAAGTAGTTCTAAGTACTAGTGGACTGATGACCTCAGAAGTTAAGTCCCATAGTGCTCAGACCCATTTGAACCATAACGTCCGGCATGTAGGTTATACACGGTCCAGTCACGTTCAAGTGACAGCCCTCTACGTTCGATGCCGACGTGAAATAACCAGTCACAGACGGTAAGTGGCAGTAATATCATTGGAGGGTATATAAAGTGTGTCCACGTTACTCAGAAAACAGTGGAGTCGTTTTCATAACACGGAAATGGAGTGGTATATCTGATGTAAAAAAGGGCATGATCTTTGGCTTTCAGGCCAAGGGTGGTAGCATTACCATAGCGGCTGTCCTTGTGCCGTGGCGGTTAAAGGACACCGTGCAAGGCAACATGGTGCTATCCAAAACCGAGCCGAAGGCAACTGTGGTGCACGATGGGCCATACATAAATTACAAGGGTGAACGAAGGCTGGGAAGATGTAGATGGGCGAATAGACGTGCAGCTGTTGAGCAACTGACCGGCCACATGAACTGAGGGTTTACCAGCAGTGTCTCCTTAACAACTGTTCAGTGAACGTTGCTGTGTATGGGTGTCCGCAGTAGGCGCCTGGTTCATGCATCCGTGCTGACTGCTCTTCATAGGCGAAGAAGACGTGAATTTGCACATCATTACCGCAACTGCACGTTTACTTGGTGGCGTAAGGTAAGCCTTTTCATATGAATTACGTTTTATGCTCTTAATGCTCAAATGTGTGTGAACTCCTAAGGGACCAAACTAATGAGGTCATCGGTCCCTAGTGCAACACCCCAACGACCACCTTAAAGTCAATTAAGAAAGAACATAAAGTAGAGAAAATTATCTTGGCAGTTACGACATCTTTGCCGATGAGGTAACACAAAAGAGTTTTGTCAACAACTATATTGTACACCACTGAGCATATTTGTTAGCGGAAGAGAAAGAAGAAACATCGTATTTCAACAATGGACAAATATCCATGTGACTAATGTGATATTAATATCTCAAAAGTTAAGTCGAAAGTAATGTCATCAGAGACAACTTTTATGTGGAAGAGAGTTGTAAGCCCAGCGAAGAAATTCAATGCGCCGACAATGCTCTTCCACAGAAGAAGTCGCTCGCTAGAGCTCATCCAGTGCAGACGTACGAGCGCAGTTCTGATCTGAATTACTGAGATTGCGAATCGTGACGAGATTGTTTTCGAGTTTAGAAGTGTTTGTTGCGTGACAGGATTCACGGCTTAAGAGCCTGATTTTATGAACTGAGACAGGAACAGATAGACTCATTTAACCGTGCACTACGGGTTAATTGAAATCTAATAACGGAATTAGTGAACATTGGACTTGACTTTAAATTAGTTGGACCTTAAGGAGAAGTGAACATTCTATGAAAGAATACACGCAATTAGTCTTGAGTAGGACCCAAGTACACGACATCATGAAGATAATACAATTACGCCAAAGTGTTGAGTTGTGGTAATTGCCAAGAAACTATAACTCAATCGGACTGACTTAACTAAACTATTCCGTGTGCGTTTAGTGCGGGAGTTATAAGTATTTAGTGATAAAATAACAATAAACTGTTCGTTACCAGTTAAATGCCTGGTGTGGACTACAACAATAAATAGTTCTATAAATGACTAAATCAACGACTACTCATGAAAGACTATTTCACTGAAGTGCAAATATTCACGTCATTAGTTGAGAAGCGAACTTTAAAATATTTTCGTAGTAACGACGCAATTTTACAAAGACTGAATCAAAGAGTGTCTCTGGATCTCGCTGCATACCAGCACAACAATTCCATAGCAACGAGACAACAGCGTAAGAAAAAACAGTTGACTAAAATATTTCCTCGCAATCAGTGGTGTGTGCTATGCGAACGAGAGAAGAATTAATAACTACTGCAAATCCGGGCAATTAACAATACAATATTAATAATAAAAAGCATCAATTATACGAGTTCGCATTTAGGTACAACGACTACTCGAGGAACGCCTTTTCGGAAGTTTTTCAGGTTTTTTTCTCCCGTTAATCTACGGGGACTGACTTTATATCGCATCGTGTCTCTACTCTGTGCGACAGCTGTGGCAGTAGCAGCTCTACGGCGTCGACTACATGAGCACGCGGTTCGAGTCCGGGGGCACGCGCCACACTAGACTTACACACTATTTAAACTAACTTATGCCAAGAACAACACACTCAGCCATGCCCGAGGGAGGATTCGAGCCTCCGGCGGGAGGGGCCGCACGATCCGTGACATGGCGCCTCAAACCACGTGGCGACTCTGCGCGCCACGTATTATGCTCCATCAGACAAATTGCCGTTGGCGCGTACTGTGTAAAACGCCTAAAAGTAAACACCGTTCAACCAGAAGGGAGTGTTATTGTCTGGGTAATATCTTAGCTGCATTCCCTGGCTGATATAGTCGTTCTGGAAGGCACAGTGGAACAATAAAAGTATGCATCTGTCCTTGGGGACCATGTCCACCCCTACGAGCAGTTTATTTTTCCTCAGTATGATGGCATCTGCTAGCAAGAAAAAGCAAACTGTCACGCAGCTCGCAGTGTGCGTGCGTGGTTCGGAGCAAACCAGGACGAGTTTACCGTACTCCGGTGGGCACCAGACTCTCCGGATTTAAACCTAATAGAGAATTTGTAGGACTCCTTGGAAAGAGCTGTTCGCGCCATGGTCCACTGGATTCGGCATGGCTCCACATCCCTGTCGGTTATGTTAAGTTATGTTATGTTAACCGGGGACCTAGAAACGACGGAGAAGCTCCGTCCCCGCCGCAGCCGCAGTGTGTAACAAATGGTTCAAATGGCTCTGAGCACTATGCGACTTAATTTCTGAGGTCATCAGTCGCCCCCTTTTTTCCTTGATTGTTTCGTTAAAGGGCGGGGAACCCAAGTCAGTCAGCAAGACAATAATTAGATTGGACTTTATCGTGTTAAGATTCACTATAAACTGTTAGAATATTACGGAGATTAAAAGTGATGTAGTGTACGATCTCTGTTGGTAGCAACGGAGTATTAAGGGGATTTTAGGACTTTAGTGCTAGATTGGAACTTTATGGACATATAGACGACAGACTCAAATTATCTGCTGATACGAGTGAATTCAGAGGTACCGGTATTCAGATATTAACGTGTGGACTTTTGAAAGTGTCGTGTGCCGTGAGTTGCGAATCTGGACGTAGAGCGCATGCATACCGGCATTTGTGGACTATTTAGATTCCTCCAGGCTAGGAACCTTTTAAATAGACCATCATCCATCACCATCTTAATCCTTGAGTACAGAGTGAAAGTGAAATACAAGAGTGTTGTACTTATTTCATTTACCTAGTACTAATCAGTGTAGGTTTTACGGAACCAAAGCTATTCAGCAGTAAGTCAGCACCACCTAGCGGAAAGCGTAAGCATTAATTAACACGCTAACTGAAGCGAGCGTTTACGTGTTTTACGGGCTACTTAATATGAACTTTTGTGACTCTTTGACGTCACCACTCCCTCCGAAAGGTGGCGCAGGCTGTCTTAATCATAAAAGTGGAGAGTTACTAAACAGAAGCGATATTTACAAGACTCGCAGTAATAGCAAAACACAAGGCCCGCACCTCTTCGGAGAGTCGTCGCTGTCACGTCAGGAAGTAAAACCGGAAAACCTACCGACGATACGTATCTACGAGCAGACGTCGACGTGGAGTACCTAAAAAGGGAACCACAAGAGAGCTGGGGATGCTTCAATAGTTCCCCACCCCTACGACGGCTACCGCAGTCCACTTCACCACTCCGCCGCCCCACACCGAACCCAGGGTTATTGTGCGGTTCGGCCCCCGGTGGACCCCCCAGGGAACGTCTCACATCAGACGAGTGTAACTCCTATGTTTGCGTGGTAGAGTAATGGTGGTGTATGCGTACGTGGAGAACTTGTTTGCGCAGCAATCGCCGACATAGTGTAGCTGAGGCGGAATAAGGGGAACCAGCCCGCATTTCCCGAGCCAGATGGAAAACCGCCTAAAAGCCATCCACAGACTGGCCGGCTAAACGGACCGTGACACAAATCCGCAAGGCTGATTCGTGACGTTAGACCGCACAGCCATCCCTGTCGGTACTTACCAGAACCTCACTGACGATCTCGCTGCAGGTCTCGCAGTATTCCACGCTGCAAAAGGTGATTTTAAGGCTTTTGACAAGTGAACACATTAATGTAACTGTACAGTGTAGAGACATCAAGCGACCATCGTGGGCGTTTTTTTATGAAGCTATTATGAGTAACGTCGTTAGTATGAAGGTTAGGCCCAAATCTGTTATCCAATAAGGATGTGTTCACACTTCGCGCCAGGCAGAGATGTGCTGGGCCAGGTCGTGACGCACCAGAATAACAAACCCATTGTTTTTCGTTGAGGTGTTCACACTTGTGGCGGGGCTGCAACTGCGTGGCAAGAAAAGGACCGCGCCATGCCTGCGACACCAGTATGTTCCAGGGCGAGCCGGCGGCCGGCGCAAGCCGTTGAGCTACGCTTCGGCATCTGCAGTCCACGTAGGCTGTTAGATGTCACCCGTTTGCCTTTATCAGAAGTGTCACTGTACAAAGGAATGTGAAATGGCCCTCATCCCGAAAACCATGTGTCGACCTAACCCTGACCCACTTCCTTTAAGTCCTCTCTTGAACTTCGACTATAAAATTTTCTCTCGAAATATAAACACACGTCATTCTAAGTTTCTCGCCAAAATCATTGCCGTTCGCCAAAGTTGTGTGCCTGGAGTCACGATGCCGACTTCTGTTATCTAATTTCAAGCCCGCTTTGGGCACTCATGACACACTCCAGGTCTTAGACAATCTTTTCCAGATATTCCACGTCGCAATGGTTGTAAACGGCCACCTTACCCCCCCCCCCCCCCCCCCCCCCCCCCCGGATTTTGATCCAACGGGGTTTACCCCATGGAAGCTCCGTGCCCATCTCACTATTTGTTTTGTTCTTGGAAGCTTTCCTTCGCCGCATTGCCATGCAGCTACATGGCTGGACTATATTCGGGGAACGATTTTCGGTCCGCGCGTACTCCGATGACATGATGACTTTCATGTGAAATGGCATGATGGCTTTAGTACGAAATGTCTATGACACTTCCGGGCTCAAGGATATCTTCGATTCATTTTGTCGCCTCGCTGGTGCCCACATTAATTATAGCAAATGTTATGTATTGCCGTTTCGGGGTTTTAATCAAGTGGTAATACCTTGGGCGACGGTGGTCGATAGCCACAAGACTTTAGAGATCACAGCAGAGCACATCCCGAACAAAATGGCTGCACTTAACTGGCGAGAGATAACGATTCATGTTCAGGAAGCGATTCTTGAACACGAATGCCGTTCCCTTAGCCTACTTCATCAAGTGCGGGCCTTAGACACCTGTTTTTTCAGTAATATGTATTACATTGCACAGATATTTCCATCTCCTAAGATGACGGCCCGCAGGCTCAAACAACTATCCGGTCGATTCCTGTGGCGACGACTCATCCTTCGTGTTCGGTATGAAGTGGTGGCCAGGCCTGCAAACTCAAAGGATTAGGTCTTCCCTATATTAAAGTGAAGGCTTCCATCTTATTTGTACGACGCAGTGTCTTAACAAATACACAGACGCCGTATTCCATTACGTCTCGTTCATGTTTATGTCTCTATGCAGTAACTGCGACTCCTCCACTAGATGTTGGATGCATTAAACCTAAATTCTACATCTACATCTACATTCACACTCCGCAAGCCACACAACGGTGTGCGGCGGAGGGCACTTTACGTGCGGCGGAAGGAGACTACGCGATTTTACACTATTCAGGTACTAAAACGCGATACTACAATTCTCAAATACTATAATACGCCCGAAATTTATGAATTAAACAATGCAAGTACCGAAAACACGCAAAGAAATTAAGAATTAAACTATGTAACAAATGAGTGAGCTAGGAGTATACGACTTTCTGCTGGCAGCTGCTTATCCAACGGCGACATATCCGCGAATATTTCATTATTGTCAGTTTCTTAGGTGCCGATATCCTTTCAAAGACGTACCTCACTACCGGAGCTATATTATCCCGTTGGGGTGAATAGTCTTGCATCTCCCCTTTGAAGTAGCTTCCCTGTCAGCATTCTGGAAAACTGTCTGATCTCATCTTAGTCTTCCTATGTTAGTAATGGAGATCGCTTTGTTGTGGTATAGAGTCATTCATCGCTTCACACAGTCTGTCTGATGTCTTTTTCGCATTGGCCTTGCCTGACTGATCAATGTGACGAATGCCATCATACTTCAGAGGCTGATTTCCTGTGAACGGGATCATTGGCTCTGGTTTTTTCGTCAGTTGGTTTTTCTACCTCCAGGGCCTGAATCCGATTTTTTGGATGAATTTCTTATTCACCTGGATGTATTCATTCTTCCGCATACGTTGTTGAAGTAGAGAAAGACCCTCATACCCGTATCTTTCACCAATATCTAGAAACCGCTACTGGAAATGGCTGCGATTGTCATGTAATCGAGCTCTTTTTGCAGGTATGTTTTTTCTTATCTTTAGTCGACAGGGAGTTGGTTAAGTTCCCTGTCATCTTTGATTCCTCTCTTTTTCTGGTGCCCAACTATATAAAGCCTTGTTTTGTTCACTTTTCTTCCTTATACACAAGCAAAAATTACTCAGAGACAATAGGTTGTGTGTTAGTTTCCTGGTTGTTCAGAATCTTTTTCTCATATTTTGTTTATAATAAGTATTTGTTTCTTAATTTACAGCTTGTATTAAATGATGATTTTGACTATGGCTGTCTGAATGTACATGAGAGTACCAAATGAATCTGAAATTAAAAAGGGGTAGCCTCTTTGGCTAGTAATCAATACGTCCTCGGTGCCGGGTTCGAGCCTCGCTACTGCTTAAATTTTGAATAAAAATCATCAGCAATGGCGGCCGAAGACTTCCGGCATAAGAAATCTCCCTAATTCTGCCAACAGCCATGTTAAGAGGGTGGAGGAGCGGACAGAGGATCTCGGTAGCGTCTTGCCATGTGGTTGGGAAACAGTCCTTAAAAGGCGGAAGGATCAGCAAAGGTCAACAGCATGAGGATGCGGAAAGCAATGAAAACCACTGCAGTAAATAGACATAATGTATATCCACAAGACACGTGGCCTGTAATTGAAAAATTATCTCTTCATTGGAAAAATATTCCAGATTAGTCTTGCATTCGGATCTCTGGGAGGGAATTGCAAATGGGGTAGGTGATCATCAGAAAAAGACTGAATAACCAATGAAAGGATAACTAATAAATGTCAGTGCGTGGAATGTACTAGGGAAGCTAGACAACCTGAAAACAGATATGTTGAGGCTCAATTTAGATACAATGTGGATCAGTAAAGTGAAATGGAAATAAGACAAATATTTCTGATCAAATTAGTATAGATATTACATCAGCAGTAGAAAATGCTATAACAACTCGTTACGAATAGCAAGGAAGGACAAAGAGCATTGTTACTGTGAACTTCTCATCATAATCGATAACAAACCAACACCGACAACAATAGTTCAGATATACATGCCGATATCGTAAGCAGAAAACAGAGAAAGTATATGAGGATACTGAACAGGTAATCCAGTATATAAAGGGATATGATAATCTAATAGTCATGAGGGACTGGAATGCGGTTGTAGGGGAAGAAGTAGAAGCAGGGATTGCCGGAGAATGTGGGTTTGGTAGTAGAAATGTGAGAGGAAAAAGGCTAATTGAGTTTGGCAGTAAATTTCAGCTAGTAATAGCTAATATTCTGTTCAAGAATCACAAGAGGAGGAGGTATACGCGGAAAAGGCCGGGAGATACAGAAAGATTTCAGTTTGATTAAATCATGGTCAGGCAGAGATTCCGAAATCGGATAGCGGATTGTAAAGCGTACCTAGGAGCAGATATAAACTCAAATCACAATTTAGTAACAATGAAGACTGAAGGTTAAGAGACTAATCAGGAAGAATCAATACAGCAAAAGGTGGGATACGAAAATACTGAAGAATCAAGAGATACGCTTGAAGTTATCTGAGGCTACAGATACTGCGATAATGGATAGCTCAGTAGGCAGTACAGTTGAAGAGGAATGGTATCTCTAAAAAATGCAATCACAGAAGTTAGAAAGAAAAACATACATACCAGCAATGTAACCATGGGTAATACAAGAAATACTTTAGTTGATCCACGATAGAAAAAAAGTACAAAATTGTTCAGGGAAATTCATGAATACAGAAATACAAGTCATTTAGGAATGAAATTAATAGGAAGTATAGAGAGGCTAAGGTGAAATGGCTGTACGAAAAATGTGAAGAATTCGAAGAACAAATGATTGTTGGAAGAACTGACTCAGCATATAGGAAAGTCAAAACAACCTTTGGTGAAATTAAAAGTAAGGGTAGTAACATTAATAGTGTGATGGGAGGAAAGGTCAGTGGGCTTGTCTGATTACGTGATAGAAGAACAAACAGGAGTCGGTAAGTAAGATATTGGGGATCCAGTATTAGTATCAGATTTTAAAAGATCTCCAGAAGACTTAAAATCAAACATGGCAGAAGGCATAGATGACATTTCATCCATACAGCCGAACGACGCCTGAATCCAAGTTGCTGACAAGAAATGGAAAAGAAAATTTAGGATCTGTTAGATGACTACCTCTTTGGCTTCAGGAATAACAAAGGCACTATAGAGGCAGTCCTAGCATTGTGGTTAATAATGAAACCAAGACTGAAGAAAAATCAAGACACATTCATCAGATATGTCGACCTAGAAAAAGCATTCGACAATGCAAAATGGTGCAAGATGTTCGAAATTCTAAGAAAAATAAGGGTAAGCTATAGGAAAAGACGAGTAATTAACATTCTTACAAGAACCAAGAGAGAATTAAAAAGGGTGAAGTCAGGGATGTAGTCTTTAGCTCCTCCTGTTCAATCTGTACGTCAAAGAAGCACTGACGAAAATAAAAGAAGGGTTCAAGAGTGGTATTAAAATTCAAGGTTAAAGGATATCGCTGATACAAATCGCTGATGACGCTGCTACTCTCAGTTAAGGTGGAGAAGAATTACAGGATCTGTTGAATAGAATGGACAATCTATCAAGTATAGAATATGGTTTGAGAGTAAATCAAAGAAAGATGAAAGTAAAAAAAAAGTAGCATAAATTAGAACAGCGAGAAACTTGTGCATCAGTATTCGTAATCACGAAGAATATGAAGTTATGGAATTCTGCTACTTAGGCAGCAAATTAACCTATGATGGACAGAGCAAGCAGGACATAAAAAGCAGACTAGCACTGGCAAAACAGGCATTTCAGGCAAGAAGTCTACTAGTATCAAACGTAGCGCCTTAATTCGAGGAAGAAATTGCTGAGAATGTACGTTTGGAGCTCAGAATAGAATGGTAGTGAAACATGGACTACGCGAAAACCGGAACAGAAGATAACAAAAGCATTTGAGATTATGTGCTGCAGAAGAATGTTGATAATTAAGTAGACTGGTAGGTTAAGGAGTGAGGAGGTTTTCCGCAGAATTGGCTAGGAAACGGATGGTAGAAGATGTGTTAAAACATGAGCAAATGACTTCGATGGCACTAGAAGGACTGTAGAAGGTAAAAACTGGAGCAGAAGAATTTTCTGTTTGTAATTTTTTTTAGTTTTCTTGACTAAAATGTTTTCGAAAGAAGCAAAATAATTTTTACTTGCTTTATCTTTAACTGGAACAGCCGAAGCAAATTTTGAAAAGACATGTATAACAGTTAATAACTATTTGTATCCTTCATTTATTTTTGAAATTCCTTGTAATTTTCCAGAATTCACTTCGACTAAGTAGGCTTACCACAAATCATGTGTTCCTAAAGAAATTAATTTTTTCAAAAATATTTTGTCATTGGTGTACGCAATTCACTAACAATACCTTCAAGAATATTTAAACAATTACCTCCAAATTTTTTTACTAATTTGGATTCTTTAATTTAGAGATTGACCAAATGGCTTCAATTCTTTGTTTTACATTGTTACTTGTTACTCTATGAGGATAATGTATTTAGTAAACTTTTTGCACTTCGAACAATAGATGTTATTATGATTCTCCATTTAGGTAGCTTAAAATAATTAAATTATTCCGATAAATATAATTAACTTTACATCAACTGGAACAGGTGTAACAAAATCTTTTAATCTTATAGTTATAATATTTTATTTGTGCACTATTTTTATGTATTTGATGCTAGGAGTTACTTCATAAAAATTATCAAAAACACTAATCAAAAGACCAAAATCATTATATGTTAAATATCTGAAAATATTCTTAGCAACAGCAACAATTATTTTAAATAATGTGATATTAATTTAGATTGTGCAGTTTTTGATCACCTCCAGTCATAAAAGTAAATTCAATTATTAGTTTTAAATTACTTAAATCGTGTAAATATGGAGTTAAATTGGATTTCGAAAAATAATCTGAAAAAGATTTTCTATTTCGATTCTTGTAAAGTAACTAGTAAAATTAGTTTTATTAAGTTGACTAAAACCCATTTCTTTAACATAATTATACAGCTGTGTAAAATGCTTGTATATTCACACTTTGTGAGATGTTCTTTTTCTAAGTATTGTTTAGTAACAGCATCATATCCATTTACTGGATATTTTATAACTAAGGTTCGTCAACCTTTCAAATCAATATATCCTATCAATAATTTAAAAAATGTTACAGAATTCCTTATGAAATTGTTTAATTACGTCTTCTATTTTTGAATTAATTAATGTATCTACATTAACAGGCATTTGGATATTTAGTATAATCAATACTAAAGCTTTTATTTATAAAAATTATAAATTATTAAAGAATTTTTTATAGTTCCCATCCACTTTCATCAACATTTCAACCAAGTTCTAATTTTCGATCTCCATACATTATTCCTCTACCTGCTGTTGCAGGCACTTTTTCACCAATTTAACCATCTCAGGCATACATTCTTTATTTTGCAGCTAACCCCGAAGTTTCTTTATCAGCTTCATGTACTTTTTGTAATTCTTTGTGATCTCTACAAAAATTATAATAAGTTTTACACGTTTCATCTAATGGATGTATTCCTTTATATCCACATGTTGATCTTTCATATTTGTTTCACGCAATGCCACAACAGTTATAACCATATACACTCATTTCATATGGTAACTTATTAATTACAGCATTAACCAAACATTTTCCAAATACACTTCCCCAAAATTGATGTATAAAATTTTCCAAATTTGTGGTAAAACCAGGAACTATTTTTGAAATTTATTGTTAAACATTTTTGTTATTCCCAATTTTTGATTAGAAAATTTTTTCCAGCTAATTCTTTGCTATGAATAACTGTTAAAATACCAAATAATTGATGAACATTATAAATCCAAATTCATTCAACAGGTTTATCTGAACATAATTTTAATAAGCTATCATCAAGACTCTGAAATGAATAGTTAAGATTTCTTTCTGAAAAACTACTAAAATAACCTTCAACAATTCTTTTTAATCAGTTATAATATCCTTTACATAATTTAATTTTGTTTCTATTATTATTAGAATATACAGCATTTGACTAGTTTAAAGTGTAGGACAATTATGTTAATCAAGAGAAATAAATTTTTTACCATAATAATTCATAGTAATTTGTTCTTTTTAGTTGAAAGATTCAATAAGCCATCATTACCTTCATGTTCTCTTCACCAACTTTAATTTTCCCACCATTCAATTCAACTGGATGTTTACCAATATTTTTAAATGTACCATAGGTCTTAATCCAAAAGCATTATCTTCAGTATGATTGAAAATTTTAACGATCTGTCACTTATACTTATTTTTTAAAATCTTTGTCTTTAACTTCTACATATATATTCAATACATTATGTATTTCTGATTTACTTATTGTATAACCTGTTTTATCACTATCATAACGTTTAATTTCTGGAATATCATTAAATTCTTCTAATAAGTGTTGAATATAAGGAATAATTTGTTTTTCAACTTCTCTATTTTCTTAAATTGCTTTTAACACATTATCACCTTATTCTTCGATTCCTTGTTTAGCTTATTCTATTACATCAACAATGGGTTGATCTTCTTTTATAATTTTTTCATAATCGGTTCTTGGTTGATTTTTCCCTTTTTAAACTCTTCTTTTAATTCTTATTTCACTTTTCTATTTTGTTTAGCTTTTTTAACAACCTATGGATCATAGTTTTAAAACATTTAATAAGGATAAAAATACATTAATAACTTTTTATTATCGTTTATGTTTAACATTTTATGTTCAGTGTTGTATGTTAAACGTTTATGTTCACCATTTTTACTTTCAATGCTCATGTTCAATGCTTACATTCAACGTTTTTATGTTTAATGTTTAAAAATTTATATTTGAATGCAATAGGGTAACAGTGGGTTGCAGTTCGATTATTAGTATTTGTTGATGTCCAATATTTAAATAATTCTTAACTTTTTCTCTGTATTATTAATTTTTCTTGTCTCCTCTATTGTTATAAAACCAAATCTTTATTACAAAATTAATGTCACATTTCTTTAAAATCATCAAACTGTAATCATTCCAACAAATTCAGGGTAAATATGTTTTATATTTGTATCGTCTTGTGTCAAAATATATAAAAATTTTTTAAGATCTCCAAATAATTGTTTTGGTTATTTTAAGATAGTAAAAAATCTGTTTCTTTATGTCTCCCTCTAGTAAAATATTCTCTAACTGTCACTTGGTTTTCAACATAAAATCATCAAATACTACTGAATGAATTATGTGTGCATTAATCTAATTGAATTATTTCGTCGTTATTTTCAATAAAAGTAGTAATTTTTTCATTAACTTTATCTTTAATTTCTTCCTGTGTTTTTATAAATTCTTGGTAATTTTATTGGTGTAAACCTTTTTAATAAATGTACAAATCATTAATTTTTCTACATCTTTACCATCTTTGAGCTAGAATATATTTATCGTTCATAATTTTTTTTCAACAACTACTTTCTACTATTATTGAGCATTGAACAGAATTTGGTAAAAGCTTACCACATTTACTTGTTAATTTGTTATAGGTAATTGTTAGTTTTGGTTCCAATTCTGACATTTATGTACAAAAATATTATTAATATAAATGAGTAGATTGTTTTTTATCAACGAGCTGTTCTTAAACATACCAACTATTCATTTAACAGAAACACACAAAATTGTTTGAGTAGTTGTTTTTTCTTCAACTTCATAAACTCTAATTATTATATCAAAAGATGATAAATTATTCATTAATGGAGGAAAAGTAGAAAATCCTGTTAGCGAATACAGTTTGAAAAATTTGGAAGATTTTATGCATTCAAAAAAACCTAGTATACACATTAAAAAAGATAAAATTTTAAACAGAGTAACTACTGAAATCTACATGAAGTTATTTATCGGTAAAATTGATTGTTTTGGCCAAATTGTAGGATTTAATAATGAAATTACTGATGCCAATAAAAAATTGATTGCTAATGATGTTCATAAAAATATTAAATATAATAGTGCTAATAGAATGTTTGTTAAACATAATGATCAGTTTCATAGAGAAACTAATATTATTTTTCGTGTAAACCACATATTGAACGTTGAGGACCAACAATTTAAGAATGATGTTATCCTATAAATACTCCAGTTTATGATACTATTGAAAATTTAATAATTACTATCGTTGATGAAAGTAATAATTTGTTTGAGATCGGTGTTACTTGTGTAACAGTAAATTAAATAATTAAATATTAAATTTTTTCCTGAATAAATCATGAACAAAATTAGAATTATAATTTTTCTCATTTTCCGTTAATGAGAAAAAAATAATTAAAATTTTCCTAACAAAGAAACAGAAATTTGCATTAATATTTTTGATGAATGGATTCATATTAATTGTTCACAACTTTAAATGACATTAGATCTTATTTACACAGTTGGTGCACATTTTTCATCATTCAATGGTCAATAGAATATTAAACTAATTGATAATTATGTGCTAAAATTGTTTGACATTATTACATTTAGAAAAGGATACAATATTTTATCTAGATTAGAACATCCATTTACTCCTTCATCGAATCTTATTTGATTTAAATCATATCTAACAAATGCATTAACTATCGAAGACATAGTCTTAACAATAAAATTTAAATTCAGTGCTTTAACCATAAGAAACATTTGTTAGATTTTTAAGGATTTTAAAGATATAATTTGGGAAGCAGATTTAACAATAATTTTCACTTGGGGTTCTAGAAAAGATCTTGAAAATCTTACTATTCGATGGACTATGAACAGTGTAAACAGGATACTTTAAAAGAAGGTATAGTTGTTGTAAAAAGTGTGGAAATTCTTGTTCCTATTGTTAACTATGAACCAGAATGTTATGTTGAAATAAAACAAAAAGACTGAAAACTAATTTTACAATAAAGTTTTTCATCAATTAACGAAAAAATTTTATATTAAGCATTATTCAACTTTTAATGAATTAACAGCATCAGTGTGTGAACGATTTAATAGAACATTACAAGAAAAAATATGGAAAAAATTGTACTTATAAGGAAATTATAAATGTGGTGATGTAGTTACAAATTTTGATGTTTATAAAATGTAAAACAACAACAATAAAAAGAAAACCAAAATATGTAAATAAAGAAAATGAAAAAACTTTATTCAAAACTGTTCATGCAACAAATTTGTTACATACTAATGCTAAATATAAATTGGTGATGAATAACTAAATTAAAATGCAGTTTCAAAAGCTTATTTTGGGCTAATTGGTCAACAGAAATTTTTGAGATTACATGTAAATTGAAAGGTTTGAAATGTGAATAAATGAAAGGAAATTTTTTGAACAAGAACTATTGCAAACAAATTTTCCATATGTCTATCTTGTCGAAAATGTTTTAAATAAGAAAGGTAATAAATTTAATGTTTAATGATTAGGCTTTGATAAGTCACACAATAGATTGATAAACAAAAGTAAAGTAATTTTTTAAAACGTTTTATCTATAAATGTAGTTTGGTATTTAAAATTTATAAATATTTTGCATTCAATATAATATTTATTATTCTTATTTTTTAAATAGAGTATATTTTAATATTAAAATAAATAAAAAGTGATTGAATGTCGTAATAATTTCAAAATTTTAAATTTTAATTAATGAAATCAACTTTTAATGAATTTAGAATTCGAAAGCATATAAAAATCGTGATAGTTGTTAGTTAAAATTTAACTATATAAAAAGTCTCCGTAATATAGTTTTATATTCTACAAAACGTTTGCTACAATAGTGAAATCATCATACAGTTGTCCCCATGAACAATTAACCAAAGTATTGAATTAATGTGACATAAATAATTCTTAATATTTCTCCCATTCGTTAATATAAATTTACTGAATTTGGGACATAATTAATTCATAAAAATTCTTCACAATTTGAATGTATATTTCTGATATTATTAATTTGTTTTTCAGTTTTCTTTAATGGAGTTCGAGTAACATAATAATCATAATTAAAAGTATTTTCGTATGGTTTTAAAATAACAAAAAAACTCTTCAACTGTCATCACTTGATTGAGAAACAACATGTTGTAATATATTATTTAATTGTCTTTTTTTCATGTATAATTTCTACAGTTCTACAATATATTTCGTCCGCTTTTTTTACATAATTATCGTTAATTTTCGTCAGACTATTTAAATGTTTTTGACCTTCATAGAGCTGTATTACATACATATTTATTTTATATTTTCGGTATTTTGTTACTGAATGTAGAACTTTATGATTAACCCTTTTTTAAATTGTTTTTTCTTCTTTTTAAATATTAAAATTTAAGAATAAAGACCCCTTCATTGATGAAAACCAAATATTTTTCATTTCTTTTCAATACCTCCAAATTGGAGGGTTTAACATTTCTAATAAAATAGTACCATCAGCATCAAAATGTTTGAAGCTATGCCTATTTTTTTTACTTAAAGTATAGCCACATCATTGTCATTGTTACTTTTTAGAACCAAAATTGATTCGATTTATATATATAATAAAATTTATTAAAGTTCTTTTTAACTTTAATAAAATTTTGTTATAAATTTATATGAAAATATAATTTTCTGTACATTATGCAAACAAGTTAAAGCAATTAATAAAAAATAGATAACACTATAAATACACTTTCGAATACAGGTTGTATTGACTGTATAAGAAAGAACCAAAAACAGTATAGAGAAAACATTTATGAACACATAAAATAACTTCCTAATAACTGGAATAAAAGGAAGTTTACTTCAAAAAATAGTAAAAACATTAAAAATAGTTCTAGCTATAATTAATAAAAAAGAGAAAAAAGATTTTGAGTATCAAAAACATAAAGAACGGTGTTATCAAAAAGTTGAACTAGTTTCAGGAAAATTTGTTTACAAAATATATCAGAAAATAACACATTAAAAATACATTATCATGAGTAATATTAAAAATTGATTATTGTTTTATTTTATTATTTTTTGGCTAATCGTCTATGCAATTGTTTATTTCCCATAAGAAATATTGTTATTACATTGGAGTTAAATAGTAATGACTATATGGTAATGAATTACTTCCATCTTGTAACATAATACATATATGTTCATTATAACTTACAACAATCTTATTACATTTGTCTGCATACAACTGATGTCAAATGATCTAATTAAATGCATTTTTCTAAGGTGTTCTATTTTGTTATCAAAGAAAATTTTTGTAATATCTCAACCAATTTCACCTTTTACAATAGATTTTTTAACTACTTTAGATTTTTTACATTTTTTATCTTTTCCTTCATAAGCCTACAGTTTTGCTCTTAAACTAACATGTTCTAATATAACTTTTTCATAATTTTCAATTTTCATTTTCCTAAAACTTTCTTGTTTCTTGTGGAACTCTGTAACTATTATCTTTTGAATAATTTCTTGTGTCAGATTCATTTTTCATCGACTATATACATTTATAAAAGTCTTCAGTTCCTATATCAAAATAAAGGAATCTGTATTTATATAACATAAACCAATATTATCACCATACTTTCTTTTCATCGTGTTGTAGTGAAAATCATACAACACTCATTCCAGTACGAAGTTTTTTTTAATTTTAGTGTTTTTTTTTCAATTGAACTGTAATAAGATTTTATGAAATTTCTGTAGTATATTCAAATTTGGTTTTGAAATATATTTTATATATTGATCTGATTTGTTATTAGTTTATATTCCATCTATTTCTAATATTTTCCATCATTTTCCCAAACACAGAACTCCTCATTAACTTAAAATTCTATAAATGTCTCCTTATTACTTGATGTTGTTATTATTATGGTAATAATTTATTTCCTCCTTCAGGTGCTAATAGTAAATCTTATGGAAATCATGTAACTCTTTTTGGATAATCTAAATTGTTTTCTAAAATATGACCATATTTACTATTCTCTGGTATTTTAACTATTATTTCATAATTAAAACATTTTGGTTTAACCAACTGAAATTTTTAGATGGTAAAAATCGAGACATTTTCCAATGGTATAAATTACACTGGTCAACAAGGATTTTGCTGTCAATTACTTGACAATGAATTTAGGATAACTTTATGGCCCCGAATATGAATAATTCACTCGATTTGCTGGATTGGCTCTATTAATTGTGGTATGTACACCATGTAGGTACACAAACAAAAATTCAACATATTAACTGAGATACGTTGTGTACACAGTCAAACAAAAATGAGAAAAAGATGTGAAAATAATCTCAAAATTGCAGTTTCATTGAGAAAGGAAAAACAGTCTTTTAAAAACATTACAATTAGCACATGGAAAAACTCAACCTGTGTGATTTTCTCTTGTGTTGATCGCCAGGACAGTCGCGCCGAAGATTCCAGCAGTAGTCTTCCATCATGTGCTTGTCTCAACTACCTTGATATCGTTCTTCCATCACCTGAAAATCTTTATCGAATCCTTCATCTTGTACCTCACTATAGTCGCCCAGTTTATGTGGAAATCTATGAAGATGGCTATGGTGGCAGTGAATCTTAATGCTCATATTAGCCCTCAAACCTTTGAAGGTTCTGAGCATGTTTTTCACCAGTTCCTCATAATTATGGTTTTTGTGGTTAAACAAGAAATTCTTGACAACAGAGTCAGAACTGCCCGAGGGAGATGCTTGAATACAATTCATAACTTCAGTGAATTGCAAGTCTTGTATAAACTTCCGAATTTGGGGACCATCAAACATACCAGCTTTTAATTTTTCAACACTGAGCCCAGGGAATGATTTGAATAGATATATTTGAAACAGTCACTAATTCTGTACAATGTTTTCACAAAGTGCTTCATTATACCAACCCTCATATGAGGTGGTGGAAGAATGATTTTGTTCCTGTCAACTAATGGTTCTTTTAGGATATTAGCTGCTCCTACAATAAAGCTATCTTTCAATGGCCATGAAACTTTTTTGCAGCTATCACGTTGTGCTCTTCTGTCACACATGCAAATAAAACAAGAGAATTTTGTATATCCACTTTGCTGTACAAGCAGAATGTTAAACATTTTTAAATCAACACAGATAGGCCATTGGTGTTGACTACAACAAAGTTTCTGGAGAATTATCTCGATATTTTCTAATTCCTCGTGAAGTTTCGTAGAGTGGCCAATGGGAATGGATGCATAGTAGTTACCATTATGCAGCAACACACATTTTAGACTTCTACATGAGCAATCGATAAAAAGCCTCCAGTCTTGAAGTTGATATTTTGGTAGTCACACTTTTAGTAGTAAACCAGGGACGTCACAGTAGTAATTAAGTATGTGATCTTGACTGAAGTATGCAAATAGATCTTTTCTTGTCCAAAAGCTGTGGTTTTAGTTGCTGGCTGTAGACAATTCTTCTTATTTACTGCAGATAACAAAAGCTTTGGAAACTGTTCATAAAGACTGAGGTCTGTTATCAGATCGTTAAGCTCTTCCCTTACTGAAGAGCTACTGTCTTGTGGAACTTCCTGTGTATTCAGATTCACTACTACTAGTGTTCAAGTCCTGCAAATCATATCCTCTGAAGGAAAAGGTTTTGGCAGAGTGGTGAACACTGGTACAGGAATGTCATTGCTATGTGGCGCAGGTCGCCTTGCTGATTCTAAATGACGATATCTGCACTTATGCTTCTTGTAGTGCTTGAAATCTCTTACACTTATAATGTAAAAATAACAATTATTATGGTGGTTTTGGCCTTTAGCTATACCACTGGCACTCCATGGTTTAAACCCATCTCCTTACTGTTTAACTAACAATAATATAGTAAGTAATAGTGATATAACTTTTTCTTGATACAATGAACAAGAAATTCTTCAGTAAAAAAAATCGCGTCCTCTCCCACTCTTGTCCCTCAGTCGACTGCCGCTTTGAGCACAAACAAGGGTTTGAGAGACCCTTACCTTCAATGCAACAGTGTGACCAACTGACTCTCTTTGAAATCACTACCACATCCCATAATCTCACCTTCTTCTCTATAACATGTAAAATAAGATATTCCTTTTGTACATACGCAGCCACAAAATATAAAATGAATAGGCATAAATAATTATGGAATTCACAACCGATTTACTGATAATCTAAGAATTAAATGCTTCAGGCCAGAGACAGCCTGTATCTAAGAAACTAGAGCCAATTGGAGAAATCCGTTTCCAGATTCAGATACAGCATACCAAATATACCCAGTACACATCCAAATACCCCTGGCAAAAACAAAAACAAAAATTTGGTGAGCTGTGTCATTTGAGATATAGCATACCAAATATACCCAGTACACATCCAAATACCCCTGGCAAAAACAAAAACAAAAATTTGGTGAGCTGTGTCATTTGAGATATGCAATATAATTTGACTGTTTTTTTTCCTCTCAAAATTTTTCATATATTAATGTTTGATTTAGAATGTCATTCAGTACTTTGAGAATTCCACCCGAAATTCCTCATTCAAGAAATAAAAGATTATAATCGCTTAAGAAAACTAATTCAGTTTTTTAAATTTATAGCATAGAATTCCAAGATAAGCCAGGAGCTGTAAAATACAGGTATGGATCGATTTTATAAAATTTAATACATGTAGCTCTATAATTTTCGAAAATATGTGTTAAAATTAAAAGTCAGATGTATTAAGTAGTCTAGTATATTCATCTAGATTTTTTAATATCCAATTCTTTCTAACTTGCACGATTTTTTACCTAATTACAGTCTTCATCAGGAACATTTTCTTTGAAGTCTCAAATAAAAACAGTCCTGTATAGGTAATATAGTTTCTTGTAATTTCTATTCAGAATCCATATATTTGTAAGGTTAAACTCCTTTCTTAATAATTAAATGTTATTGTTCATTTTTTCTAGTTCTCTAAATCGTTCTTTTGTAAGATTACAAGATAATTTATCAATAGTTGAAGCCATAAATTTAAATGTATCCAAAAATCTTAATGTCAATCCATCTTGAAGCTTTTTACAGAATGATTTATATTTTTGATCACTATTTGGAATAGCATTAATACCTTCTTGATCTATTGCTAAATGTTTAATAAGGAAGTGAACGTCATAATTCTTTAAATTATGAATATAAACTGCAATAAATTTAAGGTTTTAACAAGTAAGAGTATAATCTTTGTGAGCACTTCCTCTACACTTCCCTGTTAAATGACAATGATGTCTTACTTTGTTTCACCAACAGCGAATTCTTTTTTGCAAATAAAATAAAGTTTTGAATTTATAAAATTTATTTTATCTTCATTTGTCACTATGACTGATACATTTCGATTGTACAATTACTCTAGATTCTTGTTGTAATATTACAATGATCTTTGGAGAATATTTGCCAGTATAGATAATATGTTTTTATAAAATCACCATTAAAATATGCAACATAATAATTAAATGAAATTGGTAAGAGTTTTTGATATTAATATAAGCTTTTTCAAAATTTGGTTGACAAGAGCCAACATCTTTAAAAAGACATTCGAAATCTGCATAAATAAAAAAGGTACTGATAGGAAATTATTACAATTTTTAAAATTAAGGGTTCGACCTTCTACAGGCATATCAATTTTTACTTCTTTACATTCTTTACAATTGTTTTTGTGACTGTAAATTTTCTTGAGAATAAAAATCTCTTATACATCTATCACAAGCATAAATTTGATGTCCATTTTCATTCGATTGTTAACTAATTAATATAAATATATATTTTATCCAACAATAATCAGAATTATTTTCTTCCCAAATTAAAACAAGAGTAACATATTTTTTTGTATTCTAAAGAGGATATGTAAATAATGTTTCATCATAAGTGTAAACATTAATTGAAATAATTGTCTTCTTTTCAAATTTTGGTAATGGAACAGGAAAACTGATTATTATATTTTCCAAATACTTCATCTAATTTTAAGCCAATATTTTCCTAATTTTTAACTCCTTCCATGTGATCATTTGCTGGGTATAAACTGATTTTATTGAATAAATAGAAAAGTTTTTATCTGTATTATTTCCATTTATTACAGCTTTTTTATCTTTAATTTCTTTTGGTAAATAGATATAAGAAGAACCAGAAATTTGAATGTGTCTGTTAACACTTAATTCTATAATATTTATATAAAATAAAGACCAACCTGATTTTTTCCTTTGTATTTTATAGTTTATTAGATGATTTTTGATACTAACATTTAATTAATTGTTCTGAAAAACAGTTCATTACTTGTTTTAAAATTATAATCTTGTATTTTGTCTTGCTTTTAAAATTACAATAAAATTTCATTCTAGCTTTAATTGCTCTCTTTCTATCAAAATATTCTTAAATTTAGTGATAACTTCTGTTTCATTTCATTTAAAAATTTAGTTGTTTAACAATATATTGAACGTTAATAATATCATTATTCTCTATTTAAACGTGGATGCTGTACTGTTAATTCGTTAAGGTGATTAAAAAAATCGTCATCATCTAGAAATTTATAACTTGAAAAATTTTTCTGATTTTTTTTACTTTTTGATATTGATCTACTAGAAGCTTTTTAAAATAATTCTCATTATCGATAATACTAATATTACCCTCAGATATATTGATAGGATAGATTAACTGTGTTGATTAAGTTAAGAATAATTTATTAATTTTTTGAAATTATCAGATCTTAGTAAGATCATTTAAAGACTGTATATTCAAATCTTAGTCTTTATTATTAATATTGTCATCGGATCTTTCTATAAGAGCGATTAATTATAGTTTATTAAGTTTGCAATATCTTTTAATATTTTCGTTTTAGAGATTTGATGAAGTTCTTTTAAAGGTTTTTCATTCAATTCGTTATCATTATTTATATCATCAGTATGATTTAGACAAGATCGATTAATTTTTCTTTATTAGGTTTGGAATAATTCTTTAAATCTTTTGTTTTCAAATTGATTGAGGTTCTTTTATATTTTCATATCTTAGATCTCTCATCTTCATTTCTTTTTTTATTAAATAATCAATGAATTCCCTTAGATCTTGACTAGTTACATCTGAATAACCTTTTTATTTACAATAACTTTCTAAATCAGCATAACATAATCCACCTATTTATTTACAATAATTTCTTAGTTTTGAAATAACTCACCTTTGGATTCTGTTTTATTTATGTAGAAAAATTTAACTTTCAAAAAATTAAGACATTCACAATTGAAATGTACCTTGGAGTTTTTAATTAAAATTTCAATTGATGATATAGATAGATGAGGTTTGAAGCTCTTATTTATGAACAGAAAATTTTATTTGATTTTTATTTTTTTAATTAATGAAAATGGTTCATGGATATAGATAAACGCAATCTTGGAGAATTTATCTATAAAGAACAAATTTATTAGCTTTTTAATTTTTTAATAAATGAAAATTTCGTTTGTGGATATATGTAAATTTATTGGGGAAAATAAGAAAAACAAAATCTTAATTAAAAAATATGTTCTTTGGTCCATAATTAGCATAAATATATTACTCCCATACATTCCTCAAAATAGACTTGAAACTTTACAGAACTAGAAAAACATTTGAAACTAAAAGTAGATATTTCCATTCCCTACAAGGAAAGTTAAGCCTCTAAGGGAAAAAAAGCTCCTAAAACAATGTTGTGTGCTCTTATATATCGCCAATAACTTCTATAATTTGAAAATAGTAGAAATGGTTTTCGCCCTTTTCGCTGTCTAGCGTTCAGGCCTGGCGCGTCGTAGATGGTGACCCAGTGCTGCCTAGTGTATCCCATCACGAACTTACGTACAGAGTTAATGCAGTCTTAGATTACTTGAAACTTACGTTCTGAAACTGATTGTTTTGAACCAACTACAGCTAAAACTACCAGGGGACTTCAAAAAGTATGTTATACATGTCATCCAACAAGTGAATGTATGTGGAGGAATTGGATTCTCATGAGCAGAAACCAGAGTTGATAGTGGTGTTGGACTCTGGGGTCTGGAGTGAAGTCGATGTTCTGATTCACTCCAGAGGTGTTCTGTTGGGTTCTGGTCGAGAGTTTAGGCAGGCCAGTCCATTTAAAAAACGTTGCTGTCCACAAACCCTAGAACCACACATGCTGCTTTATAGCAGATGCATTGTCTCTGAGATGTTGTACAATGTGTGTGTATCCTACCACATTTAGCGCTTTGTTCTCCATCCATGTTCTACATCCTGGAAGACCTCCTCACTATGTCTCAATTGGAATGAAATTAAATCTAATCTAATCTAATCCACCCCCTAAACAGGAAAAACACCACTCCCTCTGTGCTCCATGCTGGCGTTACACATAATGGTAGGTAACGTTCTCCAGGCATTCGCAAAATCCAAACGGTTGCATCGGATTGGCGCAGGGAGAGATTCATCACCTCAAATCAGTCGTTTCCAGTCGTTCACAGTCCAGTGGCGCTGTTCTTTACACCACCTCCAGTGTCACTTAGCACTAACTCCCCACGCGCAGTCTTTGTCCTAGCTGGACTGTTGGTAACATTTTTGAATTTATGAGTAATTACTTCATCTGAAACTTCATGGCAGATTAAAATTGTGTGCCGGACCAAGACTCGAACTCGGGACCTTTGCCTTTCATGGGCAAGTGCTCTACCGACTGAGCTACCCAAGCACGACTCACGCCCCGTCCTCACAGCCTTAGTTCCGCCAGTACCTCGTCTCCTACCTTCCAAACTTCACAGAAGTTCATTCTAATTACTTCATCTGTTTTCATGTGAATTTTTACAATCGCAGCGTCCTACAGTCTCTGTCCCCCAATATGTGAGATTTGTGCTGTCTTGGTTTAGCTGTAGTTGTTTCTTTGCCTTTTAACCTCACAACCACATCACCAGTAGTCGACTTGAACAACTTTAGAAGGGTTGAAATGTGCCTGATGGATTTAATACTAAGGTGACATCTAATGACTAGTCCAAATTCGAAGTCACAGAGCTTTCCTGACCCATTCATCCTGCTGTTACTCCTTCTGTACTGACAACACAATACTCCCCCCTTCCTTTTACACTGGCGGGTGCGCCGGTGGTGAGGTGATCAATTCTGCATTACATAGGAATATCCTGATAGTTTTCATCGAATGCTGTACGATACTTGTGTACAAAAGTGTTAATTCTACACAGATTCATCTTGAAATTTTGGCAACACGTGGAAAAAAACTGGAGTGTCGCATCCAGGCATAATGAAATAGTGTTAACAATCTGACCAAGGCCGCGCAGACATGGGTGATACCGGTCGAGAAAGATGGCCATTGACATCGACCGAAGACGACAATCTCCAGGCAACCGAGCAACTGATCCGCCTCAGCCGCAGATTTGTCGACAATGAGTACGTTCTCAAGGCGGCTCTCGAATGTCTCCGTGACCAAGGAGCGCATTCCTATCTCCAAGGAACTGACTGAGCGGCAGAATATTCCGACCGTTATTTATAGAGGCTCGAAGACTACCCTGAAAAATATTGTTGTGTATCTGTGTCACTTTGAAGTGTAGTGTAGCACTCCTTGCCAGCCACAATAATGAGCAACTTACTTTTTGAAGTCTCCTCATACATTCCACTTGTTATCTTGTATTTGCCTGACAGAAGTCATAGAGTGGGTTGTAAGTCGCCAGGATCTACAAAACCAAGACCTATAATAGTGAAGTTTATGTCGTATAGGAAAAGATCTGAAATCTTCAGAGCAAAGAAGAATCTCGCGAAGTCGGTTCTGACAGTACGCGAGGATCTGACCTCTGAAAGACTAAAGATTTTGAAGAGCGCGATTTCGAAATTTGAACTACAGAACATATGGACAAATGACGGCAGGATAATGGTTAAGACCGAAAACGGAAAGAAACAATTTGCAGTGTTAATGAACTTGAAAGCCTGTGCGTTAGAAGCTAAATCATGTCTAATCTTGCTGCCACTAACCTGTATGTTTTTACTGTTTACACTGTCAACTATATCGTAACTAATGTATTTTCAAATTATTCGTTTCTCCACATAACTATTTTTCTTTTATCTCTAATTATTTTTTCTCTTGTAATTTTTGTTATTATTTGTATTATCAACTTTTCGTTTCTCCACATAACTATTTTCATCTTTAATTGTTTTTCTCATGTAATTTTGTTAATTATTACATAAGGTAGTTTCACTTCCACGCTTAATTAGCAACCCACCATCATACTTTAGTTGTAATCCTCATAAGTGAAATTAATATCACACTCTGTCATAACGTGCAGATTACTCCCGTTGTGTTTAGCGAAATTCCTTCCCCTGCCAGCCCACGGCTGCTTCCAGAACCGTTGCAGGCCTTGCTGACCTTGGCCGCAGATCCTGTTGCCTCCCCGGGGACCTACCCCCTCCCCTTCCCGACCGCTTTCACTGCACAGAACTGGGAGGACACTCCCTCACCCCCCTCCTTCACACGCCTTCCGCATTCCTCATGCCAGACCCTCTTGTCACCGCCAACCACGACCCGCAAACATCGGTCGGCAGCCTCCTCGGGCAATCAACACCCGAACGCACCAAGTTGCATATTGCAAATGCAAATGTCCAGTCTCTGCCAGCTCTATTCCTACAACTTCCATAAACCTAGATGGCTATATCTTTCTCAGGCATGACAGATCCAACAGACGAGGGGGCGGAGTAGGGGCGTACATACGCTCTGATTTGTCACCTACAGTACTACACACATCCGACAACCATGTAGATAAACAAGTGGAATATATGTTCATAGAGATCAAATCACTTAACAGAAAGTGCTTAATATGTGTCCTTTACAAACCTCCTAAAGTAGGTGGGTTCGCCTGCTTCGAAACTGCCCTCTCTAGTATCGAATCATCATATGAACATGTAATTATAGCAGATGACACTAACATTAATTTTCTGTGCAATAGTCCTTCCACTGAGAAATTTAAGAGGATGCTTTCTTCCTCAAATATGACGCTACTTCAGCTGGCACCTACTCATCACACGACTACCAGTCACACTTTCATTGATATATTCGCAATGAAATCTCCGAACAGAATAATCCGCACCTCTCAAATATCTGCGCCTGGCATATCTGCCCATGACATCATTTCCATGACGTATTCACTAGAATGTCCTAGAAACAAACGAAAACTGTCTACATACCGAGACCTCAAACGCATAAATTTGGCTGAACTCGAAACTGAGTCACAAGAAATAGTTTGGGGGATGACCTCTACTCCCCTCATGGACATAAACGGCAAACTCCAGGATTTCACTAACAAAATTACTCAACTGTATGACAAATATGCTCCAATAAAGACCAGAAAAGTAAAAAGGCAACCTGCACCCTGGCTGACTGATGAACTAAAACAGCTTATGAATCTCAGAGATGCTGCACATCGAGCATACAAGATACACCCAACACCTGAAAATCATGCTGTATACAAGCAGAAACGAAACAAAGTCAGTCAAGCGGTGAGAAACGCTAAGCTCAGACATGCCCTTACATTAGCTGACAATAGATGTAGACCAGCTATCCTATGGAAAAATCTTCATAGTCTCGGTTTAGGCAAAATAAAAGTTGCAGAAAATCAAATGGTCCCAGCTGAAGAACCAAACCGATTCTTCACGTTACCTGCAACCAAAATTGTACCGCAAAAAAAACAGAGAATCATTGATTACTTCATGGGGTTGAACGACTGTAGCAAAGAAAAATTCTATCTACAGCACGTCACTTGCAGTACTGTCAAGAAAGCCATAATGCGCATTAGATCAGCATCTACTGGACATTATGGTATCACTATCCAGATGGTAAAACTTATTATTGACCAACTACTGCCCTCTATAACAGACATTTTCAACGATTCATTAATCACAAGTGTTTTCCCTGAGGCCTGGAAACTGGGACAAATTAAGCCACTGCCTAAAAAGGACATAGCCACAGCACCCTCTGAATACCGCCCTATCTGCCTTCTTCCTGCACTATCAAAGGCCTTAGAATATATAGCTCATGACCAGCTCACCATCTACCTCACTACTAACAACCTATTAGACGAATACCAATCAGGTTTCCTTAAACATCGAAGCACAACATCTGCTCTGATAAAGGTGACAGATGACCTGAAACTTGCCATGGACAGACAAGAAGCGACTATCACTTGCTTTTTAGATTTCAGCAAAGCATTTGATACTGTCGACCTCGACATCTTACTGGCCAAACTTAGCGGTCTAAATTTCTCACCAAGTGCAGTGCAATGGTTTCGCTCATACATGACATCTCGTCAGCAACATGTCCTATCTGGGAATATAAAATCACAATGGCTGCAGGTAGTGTCAGGCGTTCCCCAAGGCTCAGTATTAGGTCCTATACTGTTCTCTCTGTATGTCAACGATGTGTCATCGGTTCTGACGTATTGCAAATACCATATGTATGCTGATGACCTTCAGTTGTATCTAAGTGCAAAACCAAGCAATCGCAAGAAAGCTATTGAAAATTTCAATACTGACCTCGATGCACTGTCAAAATGGGCTCAGGACATAGGTCTAAAACTAAACCCATCTAAAACCCAAGCAGTACTTGTTGGTCACTCTAAGCTCATTAGCCCAAAACATCGGGAATCCTTACCACCTCTTATCCTAAATGGAACAAATATTAACTTCTCTCCCACAGCAAAGAGTTTGGGAGTAATAATAGATGAAAATCTAAATTGGACAGAGCACGTAACTGCAGTGTGCAAAAAAGCATCAGCATCCCTTCATGTCCTACAAAAATATTAAAAACTCTTCCCTTTCGATCTGAAAAAGAAATTAGTACAAACGCTTATACTCCCAATCATTGACTACAGCGATATTATCCTACAAGGCCTCTCTCAGGAAAATTCCCGACGTCTAGAACTGGTCAGGAATGCCTGCTTCTGATATATCTGTGACGTTCGACTATGTGATCACATTTCACCAGCATATGCAAAATTGTCCTGGCTGCGTGCCGACAAACGAAGAGATTTCCATACGCTCTGTCTCATCTACTGCCTTATAAATGTAAACTGTCCATCATATCTCTCCTCGTCCCTAACGCTCATGTCGGAACAACATGACAGAAACATATGTTCCCATTATAATAAAATCCTCTCCGTTCCACTGCATCGCTCAGTCACCTTCTCCAAGTCCTTTACAGTAGCGGGAACCCGATTCTGGAATAACCTCCCTCGTTATGTTAGAGAACTTAAAAACATGTCCAGCTTCAAAAAACAGTTAATGACGTATCTACTTAAGCAACACTAATGCCTTCCTCTGTACATGAATGCACTTCACCTCATTACTTCCCTCTTTCCCCTTCCTTAAATCTCCATTCCCCAAAACACGCTAAACTAGTAAACATCTACTTTACACACCAAGATATTACGTACATCTGCACAAACCTTCATTACTATTGCCAATCCTTCTCATGTTTGTCATTATTATTTGATTTTTTTACGGTTATTATTATTGCTTTTATCATAATCTGTATGTATAGCACCTCCTGCAAAAATACTGCCAGCATTTAATTTATTAAGTCTTAGTCATGTTTATCATTACATACATTATTATTGCTTTTATCATAATCTGTATGTATAGCACCTGTTGTAAAAATACTGCCGCATTTACTTTATTAGGTCTTAGTCACTACTCTTTATTCATATTGTCACTAGAGTAAGCTAATATTCTCATTTAAACTATGGTAATGATGTAAGTCTGATGTGTGACATGCTGCATGTGTGGAACACTGGTCCGATGTAAGAGAGGGCCTGATGGCCCTAATCTGATCAGGTTAAATAAATAAATAATAATAAAACCATGTTTGCTTCTCGTTACAATGTGTTGTTTCTAAAACATAAGCACATATTTTTACACAGACGTGAATTACAATAATTTTTTTATTATTATTAATCTCGTCAGTTCATTACATCGTGAACTGTAGAGAAAAATCGCATGCAATTACTTTGTGAACTTGGAATGCCGCGTTATAGACTTTTACTTTGAAAATAACTGTAAAATAATTTATTTATGGGATAACTGTTACAAGATTCCCTCTGGCAAGGCCCGTATCACAGGTTAGTCCTGAAGTAATATAGATCCTACAAGTGATCTCGCACTGCCCGCAGCGGCACCGACGTTACTTGCACTGAGAACTTGTTAATAATAATTAAGGCATCACTCATTTCATCAGGAAATACTAATTACAAATTTTAGTTTACTGTCAGTGCTTATTGACTGAAAGAATGGACCTGTCAAAAGTGCGCCTTGACAAGGCAGACACCAAATTGTTAAGATAGCTCACTACTAGTATTTGATCGATTTCCGAGTAGGTGATGCATGAATCCGTGTATGAAATCTGAGCTCATGTAGAGACGGAAAAGTTTGTTGAGAACTTACCTCGGATGACGTACTTGCACCATGTTGAGTTGATTCAAGGCAGTCTACGATCGATTTTCGAGGTGGCAACATGCGAACTAGTGTGTGAAGTGAAACTCTTCATAAAGACAGAATGAATTGTTAAAGTTGCCTCGGAAAACACATTTGTGCGATTTCATGTTGTAAAGTTTTTTTGTGACTTTTCCAGTGCTTGCGAACTAATTATTAATGTCCGGGAATCTTGTTATGAATATTAACGATGGATTGACTCCATAAATCGTTTTAATAATTTTGTGATTAATGAAATAAAACCAAATTAGTTGGCATCCTAACATTTTAAGGTTCTCAACCTACCTACTTATTACATTCTTATGCACTGCTTACGGCAAAAAGGTTACAGCCCACAACCGATGGAGAAGAAAAGCAAGCGGAATAACGGTTACCTGACATCTTTAGAAGACGAGAGGTAAGCAAGTTACCTCAAGATTAAAACAGTGTGCCAGACCGAGACATTTGCAAGTACAATTTTAATGTGCCAGGAAGTTTCATATCATCGCACACTCCGCTGCAGAGTGAAAATCTCATTCAAGTTACCTCCAGTTGTGTTAGGAAAAGTCATCGGAGACGTATTTGCTAATCCCAGTGCATCTTTTAGGTGGGGGCTTATGGGGTTGAAATTCACCTTTACTGTGAGACAACATTTTACTACCGACATCAATATAAGTTACACTTTGCATACCTTGAGTGGGGAAAAATACCTTTAAACGAAGTTTATTTTAATATGGGCGTATGAAACCCTCATAATATTCGTTACAATCTCCTGAAGATGTTACGGTTGGCTGCAAGATGAAATATATCAGAAAGCTGATCAAGTGAAGTGTTTTTAGTGCATAACACCCCAGCTCATTCCGCACAGGCCACAGTCACAAATGTCACTTCTTTGGGGTGTCAAATTTTGCTTCAGTTCACGTATTCTCGTGACATAACACCCAGTATCTTCTTTCAGTTTCCTTGGGTGAAGAAACCATTGCGTGCTAGGCGTTTCTAGAATGCTGACAAGGTTGTTTTCGAGATAGAATATTTCCTGGAAAGTGAAAACGAAGACTTATATATCCAAGTTCTCCACTAAGTCATCAACTGTTCAGAAAAATGTGTCGCATTGGAGGGTGAATATCGTATTGCTCTGATAATAAGCCGCTACCACATACAGGCCGCATCCCTAAATTTCTAAAGAGAAATAATATATTTATATATATTGCGAAAATAAGCTGCACACTTATTGAGAGGAGAAATATTACCAGAAATTTACTTGCACATACATGTAAGGCGTAGTTATGTATCGTAAACATTTGTTCCAACATCTAATACAATATATAGGCACCTACCATACGAAAATGGCTCTGAGCACTATCGGACTTAACATCTGTGGTCATCAGTCCCCTAGTACTTAGAACTACTTAAACCTAACTAACGTAAGGACATCACACAACACCCAGTAATCACGAGGTAGAGAAAATCCCTGACGCAGCCGGAAATCGCACCCGGGAACCCGGGCGTGGGAAGCGAGAACGCTACCGCACGACCACAAGCTGCGGACCACCATATTTTGTCTTATTCACTCTCTTCACAATCAGTAATGGCATTTATTTCATCACTCTCACTCCCATAGTTCTCACTGCCATTTAGCAGTGCGATATGTAGCATTTCTTGATCCCATCGATGACTGACTTATGGTGTAGAGGACTAGAAGCAATAATCTACTCGCACAGCATAAAGACTCATTTTTTGTTAATCTTACCAGACAGTGTAAGGGCATGGTCTTTCAGGAGCTTATGTGAATACATTTTTCGGAGGTTGTCGTTGGACGGCTTGTTTATGGCCGCATTCAGCACCTGTATTCCTGAAGTTATTCCTCCTGGTGTCATGACAAGGTCTGTCTTTTGTGCAGCAAGTGTATCTTTCACTTCCGAACCTAGCTTGGCTCTCTTAGCCAGCAGTGTCCCAGGTCAGCGATTCCAAAGAGTAGACAGCCAGTCAACAATCTGTCGTGGTGTCATCCAGCCCTTTTTCTTGACAGTGAATCATTGTAACCTTGATGATGATGATTATTTGTGGATTAGGGCGCTAAACAGCAAGGTCATCGGTGTCCTCTAAGCCCTTAGGGAAGTTTTCTTTGGACATAGTTTTTCTCTTCAGAATGACATAAGAAGATAACTTTTCCCCCTCGGCTGTAACAGATAACATCACAGTATTCTATTTTTTTTAATTTCAGGTTTCTCTTAAAGGGATACCTTTTGCCCCTTTCGTGTCTGTCGTCATATTGCTCGGAATGTCAAAAAATACTCGCGTTTCGTCAGTGTTGCCAATCTGATGAAAAGGGTATGAGTGACACGTTTCGCAGCTGGATCACGTATCGCTGGAAATTAACTAGTTTATCCTCGAAATCTGCCAGCATTCTCGTCGGAGACCAAGGCCACTTTTCCGCATAAACTGGTGACACCAAGCAACACCTGCACGAAATTCTCCTTGTAGAATTTTTAAGGTTCTTGGCAAATTCCAAGGCTTGAAGTCGGATTATTTCTCGTGAGGTAGGCATCACATCATCCCCCTTTTCGCGCACATAGGAAGAAACCTTGCGGACATTTGCCACGTTTCGGTCGCCTGAATGATCTTCTCATTGAAATTGCCTTCATCCACTTTACTTCTGAAGCTACCCAACGTTGCATATTACATCCGTCCGGTCGATACTTTCTTATGGTCTCTCTGTTGGTTGTGTTTTTGGCATAACGCACAATTGTAAGATTGAAGCGTGCATTATAATTGTTCAAATGGTTCAAATGGCTCTGAGCACTATGGGACTTAACATCTGAGGTCATCAGTCCCCTAGACTTAGAACTGTAGAACTACTTAAACCTAATTAACCTAAGGACATCACACACATCCATGCCCGAAGTAGGATTAGAACCTGCAACCGTAGCAGCAGCGCGGTTCCGCACTGAAGCGCCCTGAACTGCTCGGCCACAACGGACGGCCATTATAATTACACCGAATTCCTTGGCCTGATAATACTTTTCGCTCTATATCGTAGTTCATAAAGGAAAAAATCAGGCTTTTTTACCAGTATATAATTGAAACTAAATTATAAGCTAACGAAACAATATTGGTAGACCTGCCAGTTTCGATTGTAAACGCTAGTTGTATTGTTGCCAGTGAGCATAATCCTTTTACAACAAGGATATGTAAAAAGACGAGGAAGCAGGTATTATCAGCATTCTAACTTTTCGAGGGTAAAATTTGGATAAAGAGTAGGGCTTATTTTAGGCCCAACGCGGTATATAGAGAAGGCTTAACACTGCCACCAGGTTTCAATGTCGTCTCTTGAAGTTTTCGAAGCGATAATTAAAATTTCGTTACCACCGCTCTGTAAAAACCCGTTATCCTCCCAAATACGTAGACCACGTTCAGAGGGTGCCACAGCAAGATGATATATATATATATATATATATATATATATATATATATATATATATATATATATATATATATTCTGAGGACTCATAGGCTGATTAACAACACAAGCACTGCAATACGTCTAGACGGGCTAGAATGTGCTTAAGAACAAAGCAACTGTCCTGCGAATATTTACAAGGAACACGGTACAGTGAGTGATTCCAAGATTCAAACAAAGAGTGTGCCAGGCCAACACAACAGACGGTGAAAGTTCCTATGCTATAATACGATTATGGGGATCTGTCCGCTTCCGCTGCGTATGCGTGATCCGTAAACAAAGCCAAGTTAATTGAAAGCAGAACACCGAATGAAAGCGGCTAACGAGAACAAGAGCCAAGTTACAATGCAGGATCGAAACCCAATAAGCACAACGGCGTGACGTAATACCTCATGAAATGGGCTGCACTAGATTGAATCACAGCTGTCTGCCTGGCCCCATTGTTGTGAGCAGATCGGCCCACGTGACATTAGACTCGCACTCCTAGTGGCGATTGTCAACTGCTAGCTGTAGTGCCTGCGAGCCTCGATTAATATCAGCCGTTGGGAGGGATATTAAATCCCTCGCACCTGAAATCGGCATGTAGGACCGAAAAAGTGCCAGCAGTGGAGGGCCGGGTGGCGTGAGAGAACATCCACACCAGCATATACAGAGCCATGGGATCAAGGCCATCCAAACCAGGTGCAACATCCGAAACTTTGGAGAGGTAGAGACAACGCCACGCCTGAGGCATCAGGCTGTGTTGATAAAACATGGGTGAGCAAAGGTCGGGCGAAGGGAATGGTTCTATCTCCATCGGATCCCCTCACCAGCCCGCTGGAGATGCGGAGGCGCAATGCATAGGGCCGGGTCGGTCTGGCTAGAAACATTCTCTGACCGCCATTTCTGTATTATAGACAATATTTTCCACAGGTCCATGTCTCGGGACAACGCAGTCGCTGCCCCATGTGTTAACAGCGGGAATCCGTTCAGGGTTTATTGTTTGTTGTAGATGTTGGGCCAGGGCAAAACAAACTGTTTCCTAGCGGTCCAAGAATCTGTCGGAGCCAAGAGGAAGGTGGAAAAAGGCACCCGCGTTGGCGTGTTGGACGGTGGGGTGAAAGTGGATTTCATAGTGGTACCCACTTACAAACAAGACTCTGTGCCATTTTTCTCAGGAGCTTAGAACAATGCCCAGATTAGGAAATGAAGGATTTATGGTCAGTTAACAGGTGGAATTCACTGCCTTACAAATACGCAAGAAATTTCTTGACCCCACAAATTATTGCCTCCTTCTCAATTTGTGAGTAGTTCAGATGCGCTGAAGTCAACGTTTTGGAGGTAAGGGTGACTGGCCGTTCAGAACCATCAGGCAACTCATGGAACAAAACTGCCACAATTCAGTGTTGGAACACGTCCATCAAATCAATGGCAGGCTTGGTTTATATGGCATCAGACACGGCTCTTCCTTGAGGCCGTCTTTAAGGTTCTGAAAAACCCATTCACAGGTGGCTCACCTCACAAATTTGACACCATTCTTGGGTAACTAATTTAGGGAGTGTGCTATTTGCCCCACTTGAGGCTAACGATGACATTGTACGTGATTTTACCCAGGAACTACTGCAACTTGTTAAGGGCAGGAGGGGTCAGAAAATTAGTGATTGTGATGACGTGGTCATGATGGGCGCGATACCCTTGAGACTAAGATTGCGTCCCATGTATTTGACGCAGATGATGAAGAAACTGCACTTTTACAACTGCCGGCGTAAGCCATTTTCCTGGAGCAATTTGAAAAGGGATTCGATGTTCCTGGGGTGTTCCAAGTGTGTCGACGACGTAACAATGAACCATCTAAAAACCTGGCACATTGTGGAAATACATTGAATCAATTGTTCTAAATACTTTTGGAAATTTTCGGGGGCGCCAGCAACCCCAGATAGTAAGCGATTATACTATATTAGCCAATCGGTATATTTAACACTTTATGTAGATATGAAACGATGTAAGGAAATAGTTACTGTTCGTTTGTTAGCTATATTTTTATGATTGTGCTTGTTATATCTGCGCACTGTGGTCAGACGAATACTTTTCGTAGTCGCTATATGGAGCATCAGTTGAAGAGACGCTTCTCTAAACTCTGTCTTTGAAAAATGATGGTCCCTAGCCAGTTTGACTAACGAATTCTCCAGGAGAGGCATAGGACTGAGATCAATGTTGGACTTGGCATTTACAACGGATTTAAAATTATCATAAATGCATAAAGACCCGTAAGCATTTTTAAGGACAGCCATGGACGTCGCCCATTGAGTGGTTGAAACTGAAGAAATGTCACCTTGGTCTTACAGTTGTGTGAGTTCGGCTAGAAAGACTCTCTACTCGCAAATGGTAGCTAGTGACTCTACTATATTTTGGCACCGCTGAAAGCTTCCTAGAGATGTGAGCAATAAAATTATTCACATGGCTGATAGTTGGTTCAAAAATCTTCTTGTACGAATGCAAAGAGTGTCAAGGCCAGAAAGAGGCACCGTTTTGGATGGACATTAAACTGACTTGGGCTCCTACTTTGAAGTACAAACTGGTAAAGGCGACTAGGCAGAAAATGTTAGTAGCAGTAGGAGAGCACACAACTAGGAAGGTTAGTATGTGTTCGACGTTTTTGTATTTAGTTACGCTGTGGATGGGAATCACCTTGCGGCAGCAAGACACAACCAAATTCCAGACCCTTCACAGGAAAGGAGAGCTGAGCCACTGATGCGTGTCCTCATTTATTAACGAGACAGAAGATCATGGGCTGGCAAAAAAAATGTCATGTCCAGTGTAAGCTCCCGCTTCTCTGTTTTGACGGTGTAACACAGTGGTCGTTAAACTGCAGCCCGAATCAAGTGTTCGTGTGGCACGCAGTCTTCAGCCGCATTTTACAATAACATGTGTTTAGCACCTAACAAAAAATGGCTTTGAGCACTATGGGACTTAACATCTGAGGTAATCAGTCCCCTAGAACTTAGAACTACTTAAACATAGCTAACCTAAGGACGTCACACACATCCATGCCGAGGCAAGATTCGAAACTGCGACCGTAGCGGTCACGCGGTTCCAGACTTTAACGCCTAGAACCGCAACGGCCAGCACCTAACAGCAAAGTCCAAAACTGTCAACTAACGATAAGGCCTTGTTAACAGAGTATTTTTCTTGCTTAGTAACAAAAAAATACAGATACAGTAATTAATTCCAGCTGACGTTGGTGAATTCGACCGTGAACCAAGTAGAGTAGGTTGCTTACATCAGGGGCAGAGAGGTATGTTGCTCGGCCTGTATGGGTTAATAGAGGTAAAAGGAGGACTATTTTATTACGTAATCGTCAGAACAGTGTCTGTTCCTTCAGACACGCGTGCATGGTCTGAAGGGCATGATGTGGAGGCACAGACACTCCAGAAACTCAGATATTATAACCGTCAATTAATATTTTATTGTTTGTCTTCCACTGCTGACAGCCGGCCAGAGTGGCCGAGCGGTTCTAGGCGCGTCAGTGTGGAACCGCGCGACCGCTTCGGTCGCAGGTTCGAATGCTGCCTCGGGCATGGATGTGTGTGATGTCTGTAGGTTAGTTAGGTTTAAGTAGTTCTAAGTTCTAGGGGACTGATGACCTCAGAAGTTAAGTCCCATAGTGCTCGGAGCTATTTGAACCATTTGAACCACTGCTGACAACTCACGAGTGTCCACAACAAGCACCGATCAGCTGCTATGGTATAAATGTCAAACGGAAGTAACATGGATTCGTGAATCCGCATTATAGAGAGGGTCATCTTCAATCGTGGTAGTTTGTAGCGCGTGATACTCGCATTAAATCAAATTAGGAATGTCGTAATACAATGCAATGAGTAAAAGAAAAAGGACATTCAAAATATTCAGTAAACATTTGTGATAGTGTCTCATATTAGAATTACTGTTATTAATTAACAGAACGTGCTAATTATGTCAGTTACCATCTAATTGTAAGATCGGCAGAGGAAGGTTTGGTAAATTGGTCAGAACGGGAAAAGTAGACAACGCGTGTTTTTGCCCTGAACGGCGTTGCTGCCTGCCGCGAAGTGGTACACTACTAGTAGCCATTGATGTCATTGGCCCATAAATGTAAGTTCGTTCTTATTTATTTCTGTTTGAGAGTGTCTTCTGTGGATGACTAATGGCGACAAGGCTTCCGATCGGGAAAAATGGCAACACTACTAGCCAGGAAAGTGATCAATGTGTTCACCCCATTAAGAGTTAGTTTCCTCCAAAAAAACTTCCATGGTACAACAGATGAAACTAACTCCAAAACCCTTTTGTATACAAAGCTTTCTTCCACCATTCTCTGTTCGTGACAATGCAGAATTAATTTATATTGTTTTAAACCGCCTCTGTTCTAATGCCTCTGAGCACTATGGGACTCAACTGCTGTGGTTATCAGCCCCCTAGAACTTAGAACTACTTAAACCTAACTAACCTAAGGACATCACACACATCCATGCCCGAGGCAGGATTCGAACCTGCGACCGTAGCAGTCGTACGGTTCCGGACTGCGCGCCTAGAACCGCGAGACCACCGCGGCCGTCCGTCTCTGTTCTGCAGACAGCCTTGTAGGTAGGGAAACCATAGTTAGAAGTAGTCATCTTGGGTATTAATAAACCATTTCAGCTGTATTTAGTCTTTTATAATTAGATCACTACCGGTTTCGTGACACTAAAAGCGACACCTTCAGGTGAGAAGATGTGGCTATTAGTGCCACGAAACCCGTATTGATCTAATAATAAAGGACTAAATATAGCTGAAGCGGATAATTAATACCGAAGACATCTCTGTTCTGTTGTATTTGGCGTAATACTAAATCCCGATTCAAAACGATCTGCTGTAGCCGCTCGGTGTTCTTTCAGATATTAAGGCGTGAAGGTGACTAGAAAATGTGCCCGGTAATCAGAGCAACAAACATGGTATCCTGTTACAATGGCATTGGCCGCAGAACCCGTTTACGTCCGGAAAATTGGCCACTATGTAAGCCTTCAGAAAAATACATGTAGTTCCAATATATTATTTTCTTTTTCACTTAAAATATTTCGTGTGATTCCTTTTAACACAGGTACGTAGATTCCAAATACGCAAACGCAGTTGAGCTGTGAGGTAATTGAGTTTGATCTTCCGATCACCTCGGACGAGAGTGTCCGCACGTTCCAACATTGCAGGAGTCACAGCGGGAGATCGGACAGGTTTGCGTGACCTTGTTTCGATGATTTCAAAACCTTACGAAACTTAGCCCCAATCAACCCACACAAAATGATTAAAGGAAAAATGTGTATCGCTTATTACTTCTTCGTTGTTCATGCAGTAAAACTGTTGCATGAAGTATGGTATTTTAATTTATTACTTCATTACTACTAACTGTATTCGTGGCATCTTACACCCAGTACTCATTCATACCACTTAATGTACCAGCAGCAGTTCAGGAGATACGATGTCATAAACAATGAGATGCGTGAAAACTTAGCTTTTGCTTGAAAGAGAAGGCAAATTACCAAAACTACTGTCATCCACTGTTTGATAATGAGAGAACTTACCGATTTCCAACAAACTTTCAATGTAATTTCGAGCATTACCTGAACTTTTTCTCACTTACATGCTTAACGCCAAATACTTAACACAATAAATCATTTGTAAAGTAATCAGAAGTATGAAGCTGTTTTATATAAGTGAGTTCGATTCTTTACGGATACAGGACTGTCACATCTGCCCACAAAGCAACCTTCTTTTCTTTCGCTGGTGGCGGACATTTTGTGCAATTTGATGAAAGGATTGCCTCTTTGTGGCTCGGTACATGCCTCTATCACTATAACGCTTTTTACCTGATTGGAAAAACACAAAACGTTTGTAATATATCAGTTTTCAAATCAGTGCCACATTGAGTCCTACTGCGAACATGTAAGTCTATTGAAAACGAAACAAAATGTTCTGTTGTTGGGGTTATTTGAACTTCTCATTCAATTTCAGGGCTCCGTTTAGGTCGCTCACAGATTCGATCTTGCGATCTGATAAAGTATTCCCATATATTCGGCTGTTCTGTAGGTGAAAGCAACACCGAATTTGAGCATACATTCGCTTCTGTGATCGACATTGTGTCAATTGGCAGTCAACAGTTCCCTTTGGAACTGGCCACTGGGAAGGGGGGAAGAGGCGATTAATACAGCAATAAATGGGTGATACATCTTACCTCTGCCACGACTCCACACCTGGATTATCTTCAGATATCATTTTTTGATTACGAAATGATGGCCGGAGAAAACTTGCTAGCTTATGGTACGTCTGAACAATTAACTTTTCCTTAACCGAACAA
This sequence comes from Schistocerca gregaria, assembly GCF_023897955.1. Lineage (NCBI taxonomy): Eukaryota > Metazoa > Arthropoda > Insecta > Orthoptera > Acrididae > Schistocerca > Schistocerca gregaria. The sequence continues at coordinate 505,577,639 of NC_064931.1, read as the reverse complement.
TCAGTTTAATAAGCCACAGCTGCAAAATACTAACTCGAATTCCTTACAGACGAATGGAAAAACTAGTAGAAGCCGACCTCGGGGAGGATCAGTTTGGATTCCGTAGAAATACTGGAACACGTGAGGCAATACTGACCCTACGACTTACCTTAGAAGAAAGATTAAGGAAAGACAAACCTACGTTTCTAGCATTTGTAGACTTAGAGAAAGCTTTTGACAATGTTGACTGGAATACTCTCTTTCAAATTCTAAAGGTGGCAAGGGTAAAATACAGGGAGCGAAAGGATATTTACAATTTGTACAGAAACCAGATGGCAGTTATAAGAGTCGAGGGACATGAAAGGGAAGCAGTGGTTGGGAAGGGAGTAAGACAGGGTTGCAGTCTCTCCCCAATGTTATTCAATCTGTATATTGAGCAAGCAGTAAAGGAAAGAAAAGAAAAATTCGGAGTAGGTATTAAAAACCATGGAGAAGAAATAAAAACTTTGAGGTTCGCCGATGACATTGTAATTCTGTCAGAGACAGCAAAGGACTTGGAAGAGCAGTTGAACGGAATGGACAGTGTCTTGAAAGGAGGATATAAGATGAACATCAACAAAAGCAAAACGAGAATAATGGAATGTAGTCAAATTAAGTTGGGTGATGCTGAGGGAATTAGATTAGGAAATGAGACACTTAAAGTAGTAAAAGAGTTTTGCTATTTGGGGAGCAAAATAACTGATGATGGTCGAAGTAGAGAGGATATAAAATGTAGACTGGCAATGGCAAGGAAAGCATTTCTGAAGAAGAGAAATTTAACATCGAGTATAGATTTAAGTGTCAGGAAGTCATTTCTGAAAGTATTTGTATGGAGTGTAGCCATGTATGGAAGTGAAACATTGACGATAAATAGTTTGGACAAGAAGAGAATAGAAGCTTTCGAAATGTGGTGCTACAGAAGAATGCTGAAGATTAGATGGGTAGATCACATAACTAATGAGGAAGTATTGAATAGGATTGGGGAGAAGAGAAGTTTGTGGCACAACTTGACCAGAAGAAGGGATCGTGTGGTGTTACCGCCAGACACCACACTTGCTAGGTGGTTGCCTTTAAATCGGTCGCGGTCCGGTAGTATACGTTGGACCCGCGTGTCGCCACCATCAGTGATTGCAGACCGAGTGCCGCCACACGGCAGGTCTAAGAGAGACTTCCTAGCACTCGCCCCAGTTGTACAGCCGGCTTTACTAGCGATGGTTCACTGACTTCTACGCTCTCATTTGCCGAGACGATAGTTAGCATAGCCTTCAGCTAAGTTATTTGCTACGACCTAGCAAGGCACCAGTATCCGTACTATTGATATTGTGAATCATGTACCATAAAGAGCGACGTTCGTCCTTAATGGATTAAAGTTAAGTATTCCACCAGCTACGTCCGTTTTTCTCACTTTTAATTCCCTTGTCATGTTCCAGACCTCACGCCAGCCTGCGTGAGCTAAAACGCGTGCATATCGGCCTCCTTTAACCACACAACAGACCGGTTGGTAGGACATGTTCTGAGGCATCAAGGGATCACCAGTTTAGTATTGGAGGGTAAAAATCGTAGAGGGAGACCAAGAGATGACTACACTAAGCAGATTCAGAATGATGTAGGTTGCAGTAGGTACTGGGAGATGAAGAAGCTTGCACAGGATAGAGTAGCATGGAGAGCTGCATCAAGCCGGTCTCAGGACTGAAGACAACAACAAACAACATATGTTCAATTTCAGGTTTTTACATAAAAGTCCTATATCAAAGGCCTCTCCATCCTGTCCTGGGGCGTATAATATCATCAGTAGTGGAACAAGGGCGGTGCAGCCCGAAATCCAAGATGGCGGCTATGATGTCATCCAAGATGGCGGCCGTGACGTTATCAAAGGTGGCAGATTTTGGCGAGAAGATAGGTCAGTTGGACTACTCCACTAACCTAACCCACCCTCCACTCCCCCAGAAAACGGTGGAGAGTACAAAATCCATCAGGACAATGCAACACACCACTGCTACCTCTACTAACCTAAGAAAATGGCGGAAAATAGCTCACTTGGGTTACCTCCACTAAACTCAGTCATCCGAGCGCCACCTCTTCCTAGGAAATGTCAGGGAGAGGACTCGGCCTTTGCTGGACATAAGTCTTTATTTTGCATCTAGTCATTATTTAAACAATTTGAGGCACTACCACCATCCAGTGTGTGTGTTCACCACTAGGTCCAGAGTCCAACTCTCATAGTACGCAGTACTCCCACCAGAGGGCACTGTCTTCCATTGTGTAAACTAATCCAATATGGCGGTCTGGGGTGGGGGAAAATGGCGGGAAACAGTGTGTTCACCACGAGAGCTGGAGTCCATCTGGCCTAGTCATAGTACTGCCACCAGAGGACGCTGTCATCCCTCCCGTGATGTAGTCAAAGATGGCAGTCTGGGGTGGGGGAAATGGTGGGAAAAGGACTCAACCTGAGCTGAACCTAAGTCTTTATTTTGAAGGCAGTCTTTATTTAAACAATATGAGGCAGTGCAGCCATCAAGTGTATCCACGACAAGTTCTGGAGATGAACTGACCTAGTACACTGCTACCAGAGGGTGCTGTCATCCCTCCAGTGATGTAATCCAAGATGGTGGTCTGGAGGGGGAAATGGTGTGAAAATGACTGAACAAGCGCTGGGCTTCTGGAGAGAGGAAGGAGTGTACTTTATTTATTTATTTATTTTGGAACAATTTATTTAGGGACAAATTTGAGATAGCATATTTATCATACTGATCCAAAACACTCACCCTGACATGCTTGGGGTCACAATACACTGTCTGTCGACCTCGAAACTACTCATAAATAATGCGATACACTGATATTTAGACACGCAGACAACTCGTAAATTACCGAAATAATGCACTACAGACATGCAAACTATTCCTAAATTATGCAGTACATTGAAGTGCAGACACGAAAACAAGCCCAAAATTATCAAAATAATGTATGTAAAACGCTTAGCATACTAGCTCAATACTCGTAAACTGTCCAAATAATGCATAGCACAGTTTACGCACCTGCTTACAAAATAATGCAACAAACATGCGAACAACATGTGCACACACTGCCTGCCACCCCCTGTCCACAGGACCGCACAGGACGCCACGGCACTCACTCCCAGAAGTATGGTTGCACCGACAGGCCCCCCGAAGTTACGACGCGACAGTTAGCTGCCAAGCCAAGCCACGCACAGGTGCCTGTTAGGCTAGGCGCAAATTGAGACGCGTATAGCGTGTGTGGCGCGACGCAGCGCAGCGCGTTTTTGTAACATCACAGGTTCAAATGTGACCGCGCAAATTGCGGCGCGACGCGACTGGGACGCGACACGCGCCTGCGCCAGGTCGCGCGGCGTTGTGGTTGAGGCACAGTTTCTCGCGCCGCGCGTCGCGTGTGCCTCGCTAGCACCGTGGGGAAGTTTGAGGTGGGGAGCGGAAGTGTAGCCCGGCCATATGCTCACAGCGGCACGGAGCATATGAGCAGTGGTAGTATTGCCAATACGATAAATTTTGCCTTACTGTGTAAAAAATTTTATTGCCTTAGGTTAGTGTTTCGTTTTTCGCCATTTAAACGCTCCAGCTTTCTTCGTTAGTACATTACACTTTTCTGTTATTTGTATCTGTATAGTTTTGTTTTGTTTTTCTTCTGTCAAGGAAAATGGATACTTCAGTAAATGATGAGCCAGTGGCCGCTGGAATTGTATCATATGCCTCCGCGATGTTTTCAGATCGCAGGAAGGGACAGAGGGTAGTGTATAAGGAATCAACGAATATTATAAAATCATGTGATTAAGAATCAAGGCAGGAAAGTAAAAAACAAGGTTATTTTCTCGCTGCCTAGTATGCTGGCGTATCTGTGCGACCTGTTACAAAAATTTAGAAAGGGATAATCTCCACAGGCGTGATCCCTTTGTGCTCCTGGTAAAAAGCGTCCAAGATGTCTCACTGTGATTACTCTGATATGGATGTAATAATGTAATTCGACACACTTTACTATATGTATGTGAACATCACATCTCCACTGCAAGCTAGAAACAGTCGAAAAGCAGTTACAAATAAAAATGTTTTAATTGGTTCGCCGTGACGAGAAAAAGCATGTCAATTGTTGCATGCACATTATCTGCGTTAATAAACTAATTATACAACAGGCCACACAAATAAAGAAAATTGTCGGTATTATTACGAAAGTAGGAATATCGTAAACGAGTGTTATGATTAGATATATTTAATTTTTTGAAATGTACTGCTGACAAAGGCAGATCTACTTTCATGACAATGTTTTAGAACTCCATCTCACAAGGCACACATGGCTAGCTTGTGCATTCCTGTCGCGTGCATTATCCTCCACTGCTGACAATACACTGACCACTGTGTTGTGCGACAAATCAATTGTTTATTTTTCTAAATAAGAACTATTTTATTAGCAATCAGACATTGTCAGTTTGGCAAGCCCTAGATGAGTAACCAGTATCTGGCATGTGGCTATCATTCCGCCTGAAGGAACGCTCGTCATTATTTTAATGCTGCTCACATCAAGAGAAGGAATAAAATCCTTTAATAAGTTTCCATTCCAGTCGCTCAGTGTTAAAAATACGATGGGTTACGGGGATACCACCAAAATTCCAATATAATTGGCAATATATTTTTGTGTGAGTTGTTAACCTTTTCTCATTCGAAGAAGCATCACCGTTTGTGAGTAATGGCCACACTTCTCTTGGTGACTGGTTTAATTGTACTTTCTTTGTCACAATGTAAGTTGCCAAACTCATCTCACAGCAGCTATTGAGACAGAATTCCGAAACGGAGGACCTCATTAAACAAATAATTCGCAATCACAGAGCTCAACAGGCTACGAAAAACCTCATAGTGTCGGTTTGTAGTTGCATAAAAGAAGAAAATTCATGTTTATTTTCATACGAGGAAGCTCTTGTTTCGCTAGCTGTCGATAACTCTTAGTAAATTACAGTCACTGGAGTGAAATAAATAAAACGGGAAGTACAAGTACTGATATATCGCCATAGATAAGAAAGTTTCGTGTGTTTAAGATTTTGAAAAACACTCTCCTCCTTGTGTGCTAACTTTCGTTTCGATGTCTACAGCGGTTTAGGAGATATGAGAGATGTTGCGAGTATTTCATTCACACGGGCGTGATACTGGAAGTGAGCCCGCTACATAGGATCCATTTTCTCGAGATCGGAGGCAGATAGAGACCTCCTCCCAAGTCTACACAAAAATTCGGCATGTTAGCTAAATTTCATACGCAGCAACATATGGTGTAATACGCACCAAACGCAAAATCATAGCGATCCCTAATTGTCGTTGCTAACTTTTTGAGTTTTGCGTAGTGTCTTACTAAAATGTGTACACAACAATAAGAACGGTCATTAGCGAGGTGATGGGCATTTCGCCACGAAATTGACATACAACGCTACAGGCAAAGCAAAAATCTTTTACTTTCAGTGAACAGTTTCTGTAAAATCGTTTGAGAAAGATAACAGGTTGCGCGCGCTTCGGTTCTGTCAGCGCAGAGCGTCGTCAGCCGGTGCGTGCGAAGTACGGTGTACGCGTCGAAATATGCGCTGCACCCGCGCGACTCGTGCGGCACGTGCGTGTCGAGCTGTAGTGTCGTGTCACGTCACACGTGCTATACTCGTCTCAATTTGCGCCTAGTACGAGGTGGCGGCATCCCTTTCAAACTAGAGACCTGAGAATTTCCTCTCAAAAATACGTGTTCACCTAGGCACCATTGCTGACGCGATGACGCATAGCTGTGGAGAGAGATGTTTGCATAGCAGCTAAAAGGATCACAATGTTATACTGACTTCGTAGAACTCCAAGGTGCGCTCACACCGGTCCCATACGTGAAACGCCTCTGGTCACGTGTGTTTACAGTTTCTGACGTCACAGAACGCACTATAGAAAGTTATTTGACTGCTTTCTCTCCGTCTCGATCCTAACAGGACATGAGAGACACATCTAGCCATGCACGTGTGGCTGACACATCACTGCGAAATGTCCGCGTGGCTACTCGCCATCTAAAAGCTTCTCGACTTTATACTGACATCACATGGCTGCTTAAAATAAGAACCATGTCGACCTCACCGAAATTGTATAGCGTCCCAGAAATAGTTAATGGTCGCTTTTGTAGGAGCTTTTATGATGTCTCAGCTTGCATGCATGGAAATTCTTGTCCTAACAGAACCTGTTTACGAAAATAGTGCAGAATAATGCAGAATCCATTCCTCGTGATGGTCCTAACGTGACACTCCGTCCATCACGTGTTACCCTTCCTAGAAATATTGCACTGACAATTAAACGTTGAAAAGTAGCCTATAGATCATCAAACATGGAAAGACACTTACTCAATTACATTGCTCTGCCACTGAGGACAGGAGTTTGAATATTAGAGCCTGAAACTAATTTCCAACCCAACAATATATCTCCGCCTACCATGTCGATGTAGTAAATATGCAATTCGTATTCTGCACCATACAAAAATCGCCCCTTTCACATCATTTGTATAGCTATCAACCACCAGACACCTGCACATACACTGCGAAGACAGACAGCACCGCATATACTCCTCGCAGCGCTAGATATTTTCCCGCAGCTAATGGTTACAAGTCATCCACGCCTGCGCATGACCAGAGCGCACTCAGCGAACCAAAGTCACTCTCAGAACTGTTCTACAAATTCGGGCTCGTTTCCCCTCGGCAAAACTGCGTTACTGTTTCTGGACCAGACCTGCTTGCTTGTTTGCTTTCCTACACGCACTCCAAACTCTGGGATTACAAGAACACATGTATTTTCCCATGGTTTGCCATAATATTATACCATTTTCGCGGTACTTCTCAATATCAAGCACATAGCAGTATGCTATCAATCGCTCGCGCAACATAATTCCGAAGATATAGACTGGAAATTATTTCTCTACAAACGCGAAACTTAAACAAGGTGGAGCGTGCTGTAAACCACTGATTAACATAAACTTACCCCATCTGTGAAGACCTTTACGTGAGAACTCGAAAAAAATTGAGGAAATTGATATTTCCACTCGTGAATACCTATGTCGATGATGTAGCAGATTCCAAATCACCCCTATAATTTACAAAGTCAAATAAGGTATTTCTCATATCTAGAGAACCAGCAAACGTGTCTTTCACTTGCTAGATGCACACACCACAATCGATGTTCCCTCAACTAACTAAAGGCGCGAAATGTGCAGGAGCAGTGAGCCGGACAATTTGCATGGGAGGGAATAATGCTCCAGCGCAAACACACCTCCATATTGAATCTTCTCAAATTTCCACGTGATCACGAAAGCTATCCAACACATATAAGTTCGCCATTCGGCCATCTAGAGGACAACACGGTTAAGTCAGCTACATTCCTACACTCCAACAAGCCTCTGGATTCGTACGGATTCTACAGTTAATGGGAAACGTGATTCACTCCCACCAC